>NC_133140.1:42889795-43206295 GCF_048418815.1 Hemitrygon akajei
TAGTGCTGAACTGACATCATGTTATTGATACTTTAGTGCACTTTTAATTCACTTTTTTGACATGATATTGCACAGCAGCTTTTCAGGGAAGCTTTGAACGAGAACAGCCAATAGAACAGGTAGGTTTAAAGAGAGCATAGAGCTGGGCTCGAGACGAATAGAAGAGTGATCAGGAATCAGAGCCTTCTGGAACAGAAATAGCATCACCGCGTGAGCCAAGTGCCAAACCATCATGATTTCTGAATGGTTGAGCAACAGTTCATTGAGTTCATCAGAATTTTGCTGTCAGTTAAAAACTTTTATTTTCTGTTCAGCCCTTTGCCCTCATTAAGCTCTGTAAGTGTTTGAAAAGTACGTAACATTTAAATTAATTCAGTGCCCTGCCAGTGATTACAGCCATAATGGGAAAGATAATCTGAGGACGATACAAAGATAATTTAACTGTTGTCCCCCCACCTCCACCCAAGGAAGATGTAGCAGCCAAACTAAACCAAAACCAAAACAATTGCTGCTGCTGGCGACACTACAGATTTGATCTACTTGCACGACGTGCCCTCACTCCAACAATGATTGCTCCAAAAGTCAAGCATATGCATTCGATCCTTTATTAGCAACTAGCTAACATCTAATCTTGAAGCAAAGAAACGTAAAAGTACCCAAGTGCAAGTGAAGGGTAATTGAGCAGTCATCAAAAGATACAACATACACTGGTCTGCTACTACAAACTGCGATGAACAAAGCAAGGATACGTGACTTATTCCCTTCATTTTTACCACGTCCCCACTCATGTAACTAGTTACCATAATTAACGCGTAACACAGAACACAGTAGAGATAGAGAACAAATGCATGGCTCCTACAGAAAGTTAACGTTCATCTCCTCCCAAGTCAGATATCACCAGTCTAATTTTTACACTGCAACTTCAGTACTATTATAAAATGGAAAATGCTCATAGCATGCTAAATGTATCTTTGTGCAGAGCCTACAAATGTTATTTGATTCTATTACAGTTTAAGATTATCTAAAAATTGTTTGAGGGAGCATTTTATAATGCATTAGGTTTTAATATGATTACCCTATGGGTAGTTTCTGTGCCAGTACAAGATATGACACAAAATTGCTATGTATCTGCACTTGTGAAAGAGTCGCAAGGTCACTTTGCTGAAGCAGATTATACAGTATACATCATTGAACTGACAGCCTTCTTCTTAAAAACATTTACCCCAAGAACTTCACCCAAATGTTGTCATAAACAGAAAATGCTGTGAGCCTATGCATACAACATGCACACAGTTCCATTTTAAAAGAATGATTCTCTTTATGTTGTCACAATGCAGAGGCACCAGCTGAACATTATTTGTCTGCCGATTTGGTTTTAAACAACATGAGATTGCTTTTTTAAGCTTGAGGCATACACTACATCCATCCTGCCCCCACTGTCTTGGAGGAAAATAAAACTCCTTCCAAGTGAGCATCTAAACTAACAGTTAGCAATAAATAATTGATTAGAAATCACAATTTACAGAAGGGAAACAAGTAAATAGGCAAACAAGTTTCAAATATTAATTGGAAACAAGAATGTTTCTTTCTATTCTACGTATGTTTGCCTATTGTGACCAGGATCATAAATTCAAGGCGACTTGTGGTTTTTTTTACTTTCTGCTATGATTAAAGTTTTATAATTACCACAACAGGGCATCACTAAGCTATAATTAATCGCTGATTTCTGATTAAATATCCCATCATAATTGTGCACAACCATCAGATTCAAATTTAATATCTACCAACTGTACATTTCCCACAGCATAGTGAATTGATTACAAGCTTGGCCTTCTCACAGTTAATGGGGTCAATAGTTCAGGTGTAATTATTTCCCCAGAAAGAGGTCGAGTTAGAACCATTTTAAGAGAAAAACGGTCATATTTAAACTACTATTCTCATAGGCATGTATGCATGCACACTCTTTGTATCACAGTAATGGTGAGAAATAGTCATGTCTGCTTCCTCACCTCCCTCCCCCACCATTCCCCTCCATCGCTTGTGGTGAAAGCGATGATGGACCAGGACACAGAGAGAGAGAGAGAGTTGCCCCATCGACAGCAGAGTGAAAAGTAATCACGTACCTAATGATAACCTTAGTTACTCTTACCCTAACTGTTGTACTTCATGTCCTTACCCACCCTCAGGATCTTCATCTGTCGCATATGATTCTCGGCAGCAGGATGCTCACTGATGCCAAGTCATCGAGACCTCATGCCTACTGTCTTCCGGTTCTGCTACTTGCACCTTGTTGGACTCAAGTAAAGAGAGGTAGCTAGGTCTTCACCTGGTGACTCAACTGCTCTAAGGATCAGAAGCAGATGCCGGAAACAGGCTTTTCCAGAAACCATAAAGTCTGACACTGCAGGACTGTACAAACACTTGCTAATGCACGTGCAGAGTGAAGAACAATGGTGACAGAGTTGGGATACCCGAGCTGCACTGAGTACTCTTGCAGAGATGGAGGAGTCCTTCTCCTGCACGAGTGGGGTGACACTGACAATGATGTTCTCGTGCCCGGACACAGAACTGGCTGGCTGTTATGAGCACCAAATGAGGACATGCATGTCCTCAATCAAGGTCTACAACCCAGGAATGCTGAAATTCTGGAATAAACAGAAATTGTTGGAGGCACTCAGATGGTAACACGCAACACCAACATTTGAAGTTGCAGACCTTCTATTAGAACCATTCGAACAGGTAACCAATCTAAATCTTACACGTTCAACCCCTGCTGCTGTACATTTCAGAGCACAGCAAATGTGATATCAAATGTCTCCAAGCACACTGACATATCTGAAATGAATATTTGACATATTGATGGCTTACTCAACACTGAAACTGTGTGTAATAAACATTCTCGGCCTCACTGGTTGTGTCCTACATAGTTATTACCTGGCCAGAGTGTCCTTCATCTCCAAGCAGCTCGTCAGTAGGTCAGCTCCAAGGTGTGAAAAGATCAAGGAGCAGTGAAGGATGAAGGTAGCATGGCAGACCATGGTCCCTGGCAATGCTATTCCAGTTCACTGATGTCTCTGCTTGTACGCCTGCTGTACAAGGACCTAAAGTCCAAAGAAAATTTATTTCTGGATGCTCAGGGTCAGCCTTGTTTGCCGGGCCTCCAGTGAACGATATCCTTCATTTTTACAGAGCAAATCAGAGTCATAAATCCAATTGTGACTCAAATTTGATTGCTCCTTTAACAAGCAACGTTGCTGTAACTGTCTTCCTAAGTCAACAATCAGTTCTTTCTGCACTGACATACAGCTGATTGAAAAACCCTTCAAACACCCAGGAATGATCCTGAACTGTGGTGACTTGGGTTAAGTATGACCACCAGATCAAACACGTAGCAGGCCTTGTTGCAATAGACCGCTAAGGCCTGTCATCACCAGGCGCAAATTTGAGTTTCCCAAAGGCTCTGAAAATCCCTCTTCTTTGTGCAGCCAAATAGTGAGAAGAACCTTATATGCAGAAGAGTGATATTTGAATAGTTAAGTGACAATTTCATGACTTAACCTCCAAACTATTCCTAGAATGTAAAACACAGGCCAAAGCCAGGATGTTATTTCCTTGAAATAGTCTAACACGAATGAGCACTAAATCTTCAGATATGACAATATTATGCTTGAAGCACAGGCAGTTTGAAAATACACATAAGGAAAAACTAGCCAGCTCAATGTCTAAGCTTACCTTTCCCACCATGAGGAGCACAACCAATTCAATCAACTGATTTCAATATGACAGCATCAGACTTGCTGTAAACAATTAATTTATTTTCCCGCCAAGGTTTTGTTTTGTACTAAGGATATCTGTTTGTATGCACCTTGACTCACAGTACAGTGTGAACATCTCGCATTTTTAAGATGACTCTTTCTCAGTTTGTTCCATTATTACACCAAAAGATCTACACAGCTCATAACTTATTTAATTATCCATGAAAAACAACTATGTTGTGAATCGGCAGTGAAGCAATAGGATCATACAAACAGCTGGATTCCCCAATCAGTTAACAGGAGATTAAAAGAAATGTTACTTTGATCATGATTCTTGTCCTGTTTTCTTTTCCTAAAACAATTATTTATACTCGTGGGCACGATGTCAGTTCAAGTAAAACTTCCTTATAATTCGGCTAGTTGACAATGTTTATGTTTATCCTTAAAGTTGGTCAAATGGTGGTGCAAACTCAAGATTGTAACTCTTGGCATATGCCATTGCTAGTGAAGCTGACACAAACTTCGAAAGGGATTTAACCCAGAAATCAATGTTGTTCAGTGATGCAGCCTTTCTCCAAGGATTGCACTGTTTTGCAGTCATTTGCACTGAAATCAAAGGAAATAAATTTGAACTGACAATAACTCCAGGCACTTACAAACATGTCCTGGTACAATATACCCTGAAAAAAACGACTTTCTTGCATGAAGTCTGAGAGTTTTAAAAATGCCTGCTAAGGCTAAGTATATGGCCAGAAATGATTGTTTTATATGGGTAGAATGTAATCTTTGACATTAATATTTCACAATGTTATGCAACAAATTAAAAATTTTACTCATAACCATTACGTTTCCACTTTTACCATAATAGCACATGAACCTGCCAATATGTATTCCACTTGGTAAAATGTTTAAAATATTTTCTAAACATTGTGCTTGTAAATCCTAGTTCACTTTCTGTGAATATCTTTCAGATTTTAGCTATCTTTTAAAGCTGACCTCTGATAACAACCAATATCAGAAGGGAGAATTTTGTCTCAAAGATCACTCAATCTTTGTGTCAGCTTACTTTGAGGTCAAGGACAAGATTTTGCTTGACTGCTCTCAAGGGTGTCTGAGGAATAGCAAATACCAGGTGCAGGAAGTAATGTGACAGATTTCTTGTAAATCAAAGCTCAGAAAATGTTAAAAAATACTGTTTTATGCTACCAGGAATGCAATGATGAAGAAAATTTCATATAATTGGTTTTACCGCAGTTAACGCAGTCAAGTTCAGTTGTATCCTGAATTTGGATAGTGAGTGAATAATTATTTTGTGTGAAACTCCATGTTTATAAACAGTATACTTATGACTCTATTATGCCAAGTGAGCAGAAATTGTTCTCATACAATAAGAAAACAACAATTAATTATAAACTGCTTTTCAAAGCTTTGGTAAAATGTTTGCTTTTCTATCAAATGCTTATAGAGTCATAGAGAAGTACTGCACAGAAACAGGCCCTTCGGTCCAGTCATTCTGAAACCATTGAAACTGTCTACTCCCATTGGCCTGCATCAGGACCATGGCCCTCCATACCCCTATCAGTTAAGATGGTGGATAAGGATTAAAAGAACTACTACTACGTCGACTCAGGCCTAGGGGGCCGCCGTCGGGCAAAAGGAAAAAAAGGATTAAAAGGACGTCCATTTCAATGCCATCCATGCAATCTGCCTCAAGAAATGCGGGAAAGCTATTATTCCATCCTGGGAGTAATCAATGTTCATTCCCACTTGCTCACAGAACTTGACAAAAAAATGGATTAAGAAATTAAATGTCTGCAGAAACAGATCTGAGAAAGAAAGAATTTAAGAATTCAGTGTCCTGACACTTTGTTGCAATGTAGCTTCTTAGCTAAAGTTAGACTGCTTTAAGTTAAAATAGATGCAAACTGAGAAGATAAAAATCAGGAGATGTAAAACGCCTTGCCCTCTAGAGAGAGTTTTAATTTGTGATCTTCTGTGTCTTTTTTTGCACTCTGAAGTCTACATTATTAGGTTTTTCAAGCCAAACCTTTTGGTTAGGATAAAGATACTTTATTTGGACTTCAAGATAACTTAGCATAAAAGATAATAGTTTACTGCTTTAAATTAAAGTAAGAAGCTGAGAATCAAAAGCTACAAATTTTTCACATATCATCGCCATGACATAATTTTCAAAGTTGCTCTTTTGCCACTAAAATTAAAGGAACTTCAAAGACTAAAGAAAGTGCAGATTTTCAGAAATAGTCCAGAAGCTGAACTTTGTGCTTGACAGTACTTCCCTTAGCATCTGGGAAAGATTACAGCACATGAGGAAGCTCTTTAGTTCTTACAATTTGTTCCTAATTAATTACTCACAAGAACCTTCACATCATATTTCCTATGGAATTTGACTACTTTCTTGGGAAAAGTGCAGGATCTCCTCCTGGTTATTAAATGACCAACAAAAAGTCAGTAGATTACCTAGACAAACAGCCATAAGTCACATGAAAAGTCACATGCAAACATAGCAGTGTTCATAATATTAAATATTCCTAAACTGCAACATCAGGAACAGTGTAGATTTTCAAAATGAAATAAGAGTTGTTATGCTAATTGTGCTATTTTTTCAGTTCAAATTCTGGAAATTTCAAAGTACATTGAGTAGAATGCTCAATAAATAAACAACAAGCTGCACTTACTATCAAATCATCCCCATCTTTGGATTCCGGTTAACTGGGACACATCAGGATCACTACATGAAGGTTTGTTTAAGCAGCTGCCCCAATTAGCCAAAGTTTTATGGAAATAGTTGTAAAGGTGTAAAAAAAAGACAAACTGAGTAACAAATTATGTTCAGTGAATAGTTTTCAAATAGTGTCAGTGGCGAGTTTGTATTCAAAAGCAATGATTTTTGTCACTGATAGTTGGCAAGAAATAAACAGCACGACAATTCCAGACTGTTTTGCTCACTGTGGTTTCAAGCATTCAGGCTTGGAGATGCCAGAAACGGCTGGGAGTGAAAATGAAACCATTTCACTACTTCAACGATTTTGGAACTGTGAAGAATTCAAAGATTATAATGAAAATGAAGATTTGGAGGATATAATCACTGAAGCATTGTAGGAAGGCAGTCCTAGATATCTAGGACTTGTGTACTAGGTGTCTGCACTGATTTTGTTCATTTACAGTCATTCAAAAAAACTCAGTAGTGTACACCCGATGAATTTCTCTGCCAATAACTATTAGGAAAAAATACACAGTTTTATAGTTTTATGGGAGTACCACTGAGAGCGTCCTGACAGCTGAGAGGTTCATAGTGGTCTCCCTACCATCTATCAAAGCATCCTCTTTGACTTTCTACCATCAGGCAGGAGACTACAATACATACAAAAACAAGAACAGTCATGATGAGAAACAGTAACTTCCCCCGGGCCATTAGGCTTCTGAACTCACTGCCGCATTGCATTCAAAGTGTCACTGGTTAATCTGTTCCACATTTTAAAATGTTTAATATTAATATACTTAAGTCTGTCATTTGTGCGTGATTCATCTGTAGGTTTTATCCTTAACTTAATAAATTATTGTGTGATAAGTGTACTACTGTGCCTTACACCTTGGTTTGGAGAAAAGTTGCCTCGTTTCTATGTCCATTATATGGTTATGGTTAAATGACAGTAAACCACTTGACTTCACTTGATATTGTTAATTTATCAAGTGGTACCCTTGTACGTGGTACCCTTGTCACGTGACTGGGGTTGAAGCTATACTGGACTTGAGGTAATGGTCTTGTGATGGTGGAGTGACGCCATTTTCCCGCCAGTAGAGATCATGTGACAGGTTTTTTTTTACACAGGGTATAAGAGGAGGACCCCTCCCTGTGAGGTGGGGCAGTTCATGGCTGGATTTGCCATGCTGACTTCATGCCACCGCGTGATTTAATGTGATGACGCAGTTTAGTTGAAAGATGAAGTTTTATCTAATGCCTAAAGTTTAAAAGGTCATTGCCAGCAGTTTCTTTACAATACTGCTAGTTAAGAATCAGTGGAGAGTGAAGATCAGAGTTCAGGAGTTAAAGATCGAGGAGAATCGAATTTCGACGGTGAAACAGGTTCGACCTTGTTTGATCCTTATTCGGAAGGATTTCGTTGACTATTCTCGTGTTAATCTCTGGGAAATACCAGAAAAAATTGAGAATAGTGTGGAAGAGAAGGTCAGTGCCTTTAAGCCGTTACGTTTCATAAAATTCTTCGTGGGAAGAGTTCGACTTTGGAAACTGAAGAAAAACGACGTGAAAGAGAATTTAAATCGTCTTAAAAAGTCTCTCCTTCTTAAATGGACTGTGAGCATTTTGAACTTTTGGCAATACCACTTTAAAGAACTGTTTTTGCAACATCGCTTTAAGAACTGTTGAAGCTGCCGCACAGCAGCTGATTTCCGGTTACGTCAGTGATTTGTTTACTTTTGGGGGGGTTTGTTTTCAGTGTTTAATAAACGTGTTATTTGTTATAAAAACCCTTGCCTAACTCACATATATTTATTGTTGCCTGAATACGTAACACATTCAAATACATAATTTGTTACTCAGTTTGCTTCTTTACTCCTTTAACTATTTCCATGAAACTGGCTAATTGAAGCAGCCTCTTAATTGGGCCAAAATGTACTGGTAACCATGTGTCTCAATTTATTGAAATCCATTGTATTTAAATGAAATACAGAGCAATTTAAAATACTACCAATTGTGACAGAGTACTATAAATCTGTGAATATGTTCCTAATAGTTATCTACAGAGTGTACAGAGTGTTCTTTCATTGACTATAAATGAACAAAATCAGCACATCTAGTGCAGATAATGGACTGCCTTCATACATTATCAACTATTGCATCATCCAAATCTTCATTTTCATTGAGATATTCAAGATGACCAATAAGTCAAAGTGCATTTATATCAAAGAATGTATGAATTATACACCTTGAGATTTGTTTGCTTGCAGACAGCCACAAATAAAGAAACCTGAAGATTCCCAATTAAAAAAAGACCATAACCACTGTGCAGAGAAAGAGGAAAAAAACACGCATGCAAATAATAGATACAAACAACAGCATTCTGAACCGATTTGAGTGCTTAGATCCACTCGCCGGAGCAGGTGAAGTATTAGGCCCAAGCCTCGATCTCAAGTTCATTATATAGTGCAGCAAAAGCGTCATGAAACTCACAGCAACAGCAGCCACTGGAGAGAGGAATGAGCACTGCGGAAGAGCAAACACTATCAGCCCAACCCTCACCTCCACACTCGGGCATACCAGTCTATCTGGGCCGGAGTTTAAATTGTCTGAGTATCAAGTAGTGCCTCACTCTAGGACCCAGGCCCCAGCACCGCATGACACTGTTCTCGATTTCACCAAACTGGCTCACTGCTCGGAGCAATCCAACCGCACACCCTGGTTAGGTGGACAGGTAACAAAACTCTTCTGCATCGACTCCTCTCCAAATTGTTCACTCCGATACTGACAGCGATACCAGCTCCATTTGCAAACATCTTGAATTTGCTGTGTTCCAGCTTTGTGGTACACCAGTATGGCTCATTCTTCAAATCATCTTCGCCTCCATTTCCTCCTTCATTGTTTGTGGTCGACTACAATTTTCTTCAGAAATGAAGTTATTAGTAATGTTTTTAGTTATATTTCTTGCCTTCTGATCTACTAGTAAGCTGTCACACAACTCAGTAACATCATCTTAAACTAGGAGACACCTTCAAATTCAAAGGTTCATTTATTATCAAAGTATACAACTCTGAAACTCTTCTTCTCCAGATAGCCATGGAACCAAGAAAGAAAGGAACGGCAGCACAGTCATCAACCCCCAAATCCCTTCTCACCGCACACAAAAAATGAACAAAAACAGAACAGGCACATTGACCCCCAAATCCCCCTCCCCCATACACAAAAAAACCCAAGAAAGATTGGGTAAAAATATGGAATACAAAAAAAAATCCACAGTCCAAAGTCCACATCCAAAACACAGAAAACCTGGGCAACATTCTCCCTCTCCATAGCAGAGCGATCTCACTGGCGATAAAAAGGCAGTCTCCCCTCTATGACAGAAGAGCCATCCCCCAGCAATAAGACGGCAAGCAGCCGACATTTCAATCTCCCTTGTCGCTTTAATCAGGGTCAAACATCAATTCCATTTTATAGTTCTTAAATTGCTTAAGTAGTGAAATCATTTTATTTTCACTGTTGGCCATTTCTGCCATCTTCAAACCTGAATGCTGAAACCACATTTGCTCTTGCAGTAAATTGTCTTCCTGCTTATTTCTCGCCAACTATCAGTGACAAAGATCACTGCTTTTGGACAGATACACACGTGACACTAGCAGAACTGTGTGACCAGAATTCCAACAAGTAGCAAAAGTGCATGGTTAACAAGACTCACACAAGGCTTTTAAATGTATTAAGTTGGTAATTAAAACAAACAAGTAATATAACATCACGTAATTTCAATTATGTAAATGAATGCAACTTTTTTTTTAAAGAAAAGTTTACACAAAAACCCATACCTCTTTTGAATAAGATAGTCCTCAAGTATATCTAAGCACCGCACCATCTGAGAGAAGATAAGAACTTTGTGACCCCCTGCTTTCATCTTTGGAAGCAGCTTGTCTATTAAGACCAGTTTACCAGCTGACTGGATCATTGCTTGTAGATGAAAATGTGGAACAGTTGGATTATGGATCTCTCTGAACTCTCCAAGTATCTTTTCTTCAGCACCTGGCATCAAAGGGAACATTTATGACACTAGTGGATAAAAAACTATTCATTTCAATCAAATAAATATTAATTTAATATCTAATTAAATAAATATCTTATTTCTTGCAATTCATATGCATAGGAGAGGGTTAGAGGGCTCTGGACTAAATCACAGGGCAATACAGTTAGCATGGACAAATTGTATGACTCCATGACTCTAATTTATAGCTGATTAGGTCAGCTCAAGTGGACTGGAGAAGGTTTCTAAGGCTAAACATTCAAATATCAGATTTTAATATCACTCTGGATTTAGATTACAAGTTATCCTACTAATTAAATTATTATGCCCAACAAATAAAACACTTCACAGAATGGAATAGCTCTATTGTCATGAGAATTTTTAATTTAATCAAAGATGATGTTTTTTGGTTCTAGGAGAACACAGACTGGATGAGAATGAGGCACATGCATACATGTCAGTTAAGTCCTTCTATATTGTACTTCCTATGATTTTCTGAAAACATCCTGCAAACTTTATTTGAACAGTGTTAGGAAATCCATACTTCTGATAGCAGCATGTCTGTGCAATAATTTTAAGTATTTTTGGAATTCACAAAAGGCAAAATGACCTATCAAAAATTATTTCCCAATTTTTCTCCCTCAACAACTCCAATATACAACATTTCAGATGAAGTACAGTGGACTTCAGTTAATTGGGCATTGGTTAATCGGGGTAACTAATCATTTGAAACAACTCTTCAAGAACAAAAAACTAATCGAGAAAATAACCGGGATTTCCCTTGTTTATTTGGGACTCTATACTGCTTAACTGGGACAGGAGACTGTGGCTTAACAGTTTCAAACTAGCGTCAGTTGCGTATGCTTGTGTTATGCTATTCATTAAGGCCGACCAATTCTGAATTAAAAAGCACTGATTTTTGACACTGCTTTATTCAGGAAGGCAACAATAGGCAGTCCATTATCTGTACCAGATGTCTGCACTGATCTTGTTCATTTGCAGTAAAAAAAAATGAAAGTGTACCCTGTATGAATGTCTCTGTCAATAACTATTAGGAACTAATCCACAGTTTTATAGTACTGCAGTAATATTGGCACTGTCATAATTTGTTGTGTATTCCATTTAAATACATAATTTGTTACTCAGTTAAATGCTAGTTTGTCATTTTAAAAAATATTTTCATGAAATTTTGGCTAATTGGGCCAAAATATACTAGTCCCGCTGTGTCCCAATTAAAAGGAATCCACTGCACCTCAAAAAAGAACACTCAAAATCATTGTTTGAAATACCTCTTAAAAATGTTTGGTAAAAAAAAGGTTAGAAAGCCAAGCTTGGCTGTTGAGCTATAAATTAAGATAGCATAATGAGCTTTGATAAATTGGCTTGCTTTAAACTCAGTTATTGATCCCTTTCAATGCCTCTGCAAGAGATACACTGTTAGATTTGTATCAATCTAAGAGTGCCCCAATATTCAGAGAAAAGCAAACCAATTAAGATTTTCTACAGAAATGTAAAAATAGAACATTTTCACTGCCAAGTGAATATTTTCAATGCCAAGAGCAAAAGTGAAAATACTCCATCTTCAAACTAGATAAAACACATTTCTTGGAAATCTATGCAACACACACAAAATGCTGGAGGGACTCAGCAGGCCAGGTAGCATCAATGGAAAAGTGCCAACAGTCGACCTTTCATCAGTCTTGATAAAGGGTCTCGGTCCCAAATGTCAACTGTTTACTCATTTCCTTCTATGCTGCCTGGCCTGCTGAGTCCCTCCAACATTTTCTGTGTGCTGCTTGGATTTCCAGCATCTGCAGATTTTCTCTTCTTTGTATCCTGGATTTCTATTCCCTTCTCAATGTTTATCCCAGGCACATATAAAATCCTGCCTGAGGAACTAAACAAAACAGCTTTAGTTTTCTAATGTTTATCGCACAGAGAAATAAATACTTGCTTGTTGCCAAATCAACTTATAATGCAACTTAGTGCCATTTTAGAGATTAAATGGGCAAAGATTAGACTGGCAATAAGAAGACATTCACTTTCAAAATGACAAAGCATTTTATGGCACTATATTATGGTAGTAACATGTTGACAGTAACTGGCTGGGATTCAGGGAAATTCTATTTGAAGCTCCTTAAGGGAAAATGTTTCTGTTAAATTAACAAGAGTAATAAAACCCAGCATTTTCTGTTGTGTAGGAACATTAATTAAAGCAATTGTTTCAGGGAGGTAGTCAGATAATTACCTTTTATAAGGTAGGGGTGATTACAGCACTTTCTGAGCTCCATCATTGTGTTTACGAGATTTGGCACATTTGCCTGTCCAGCTCCTTTGGATAGAAAAGTAAAGTTTCTTTCCAGGATTGCACGATAATATTTCTTTTGAATATTAGTTAGTTCTACTTCAATGATAGTCTCCTCTTTAGGAGCCAGCTTCTTCTCCACATCCTCCTTTAAACGCCGCAGCATCATGGGCTTTAATATTGCCTGAAGCTTTTGCACCTAGAAAGAACAGACAGACAGACAGACATACTTTATTGATCCCGAGGGAAATTGGGTTTTGTTACAGTTGCACCAACAAGAATAGCGTAGAAATATAGCAATATAAAACCATAAATAATTAAATAATAATAGGTAAATTATGCCAAGTGGAAATAAGTCCAGGACCAGCCTACTGGCTCAGGGTGTCTGACACTCTGAGGGAGGAGTTGTAAAGTTTGATGGCCACAGGCAGGAATGACTTCCTATGATGCTCAGTGTTGCATCTCGGTGGAATGAGTCTCTGGCTGAACGTACTCCTGTGCCTAACCAGTACATTATAGAGTGGATGGGAGACATTGTCCAAGATGGCATGCAACTTGGACAGCATCCTCTTTTCAGACACCACCGTCAGAGAGTCCAGTTCCACCCCCACAACATCACTAGCCTTACGAAGGAGTTTGTTGATTCTGTTCGTGTCTGCTACCCTCAGCCTGCTGCCTCAGCACACCACAGCAAACATGATAGCAATACATACTAAATCATACATTTGGTCATGTTTGTCTTCTATTAATTGCATGGACTGGGATGGATACATGCTACCACCTGAGAGGCATGCAATGGTATCAAAGGTACTTGAAGAGCACTCAGACATGTTGATGACTGGGGACAGAAATTTGGGAGACATACGGATCTTCTTAATGTAGCAGTTAATTCTGAAAGAGGACTGCTTCTCCAGCTTTATTCTAGTAAACGAGTGAAGTGACCTCTTCCCATCCCTCTTGCCCACCAATGAACTGCCTGTGCAATAAATTTTTAAGAGATTTGTTCCAGTATGATGAATTATTTATGTTATTGTCACTCACTCTGCTTAATGTGGGATACAAATTTAATTTTTATATTACATTACTTCATGATATTCATGATAAGTCTGTGTCTCTAGTCTGGTAATGCTTACAGACTGAGTCATACAGGAAGTTTATTTTGCTGTCTTCCAAATCCAAGCATGCAAGTCAAATCTAGAGGGTATGTTTCAAAAACGGTGGTCTGGCAATGCAGGGAAGTTGATAAAATTTTCTAATAAAGCAGTGGGATGCAAGTACACCAAGCTATCAGAAAGCAAGATGTCAGCTGGCCTTTATCATTAAGGTTTTGAAACAGGGAAAGTAGTATTGGTGAATTTGTTTTGGTGAGATCGCATTAGGAATACAGCATGCAGCTTTCATCTCCATATCTGAGGAATGACATTCTGGCATTGGAATCAGGACAATGCAGTAATCCCTGAGATAAGGATTTGTTCAATGAAGAACAACTGAAGATGATAAACCTGCACCCACTGGGATTTACAGAATGAGAACTGATCACACGGAGACACAGATTCCGAAAGCAACTGACAGAGCAGACACCAAGGGGCTGTTTCATCTAGTTGGAGAATCGAGATCTAGGGAGCACGTTTCTGGCTTCACTTGTTAATCTGGACCATTAGCTCTATTTCTCTCTCCATCAATGCTGATTTCTATTTTTAAATCAGTTCACTGCTATTAATCAGCATCAGAATTATTGCAAATTTAAATATACATCACAATTTAAATATAATTTAAAAAACAAGTCATTTTTCTTCTACCTGTGCTTCACTCTTTAGATCTCCAAATTCCTGCATGAATGTGTTTTCTGATGAGAAACGTTGAGGCTCCAGGAAGTGAAGCAAGCTGAATAGTTCCTCCACTGTGTTCTGTAATGGGGTTCCTGTCAGAAGCACCTTATGTTCCTAGGTTGAAATAGATGGGTTTGTACTTTATCATTCAAGTTTCTAAAGTCATATGTAGAGAAAAATCAATCTAGCTACCCCTTTCCTTTTGTTTTAGAGTAGAAATTCAGAAGAAATCCACTGAGAAGGAATATGAAGGGCCTTCTCCAAAATTTAATGTTACTTTTGGTCTTTGACACATTGACTTAATGAGTACAATCCTAATCAAAGGAGTTATTTGCTAAAAAAAGGGACTATTATTTTAGTTCTTCTGTTATCACAATAATGCATTCAAAGCTAATGACCTAAATAAACTCTTCAATAGCCACTTTACATGACAAAGATAGACAACTGATCTCTCAATTTGCCTCACCTTAGTCCTGCCCTTTATTTGTTTACCTGCACTGTACATTCTTTGCAGATGTAATACTATACTCTGCAACCTGTTCTTGATGTACTTATGCCTGGAATGATCTGATTGGAAGTCACACAAACAAAAGCTCCTTTCTGCATCCCATTACTCGTGACATTAATAGTCCGATTACCCAAACTGATTCCATCATCAAAAGAATTGTGGAGTGACAGTAGCAGTGATCTAACAAAAACATACTGACAGTTCCTTTTATGCGTCTAAACTTATTATCTTTAAAATGCTAATACTAATAAACTATTCATGGGAATTGTAAGGAACTACTTGAATGTCTTAATCACAGTACTAGCTACAAAAGGCACTGATGCCATTGATGTCATTTATTACATTAATTCAACTGCTTGTTCAATAATCAGCAGAAAGAAAAGCAAAATAATTATAAAACATCACAGGAATAAACTAAATTGCACAGGGTCTAGACCAGGATCAAGTTTATTTTAACTGGATTTCAACTGTAACATCCATCCTCAATTATATTAAATAATATGCTACAGCTTTTCACCTAATTTTATAAACACACCAGATTCATGAGTTTCAGTCCTTCCAGTAGTTTGCAGTTTTTATTTTTCAGTCTGTGAGCTTCATCAATGATCACACAACGCCACTCAATTACGTTCAGCTCCGGACAGCCACCCAGGATCATCTCAAAAGTAGTTATCATGGCGTTAAATCTGTAAGTACCCCGAAGGATCCGGCCCTAGGGATTGAAAGCAAAAATTTTTTTAAAAATTAAGAAACCTACATCCTGTTTTCACACTAAAACTGTTCTCCTTTACAAGTTTGGTGAAGCTGTAATTGAAATCAAAGTGATCATTTAAATTATATCCCCCTCCTCAAGAAAGGATAAGCTACAGTAAGCTCTTTAAAAAAAAGGTGTGAAGCAAATGTAGAGTTTTTGGAGAATTCTACTAAATGGGCAGCAAAGAAAATACAGACAACTTCAAAAGAAAACATTAATTGAATTTAACAATTGCAGGTAATTGCCGTCTCCGTTAATGTCAGAACTGTCCTACTCCTGTTGATTATCGCCGACATGAACTCCTTTTTGTCCTCTTTTCATTTACACGAATGATTTGCTGGATACTTCCTATGGTTCTGACCCACATTTCACAGCTTTAACTGTGCCTTTTGATTGTCACTCTAATTTCCTCATTGACCTGTTAACTAAATAGCCTCTGACATAGCAATCCAAGCCTTCCCTGTTCAAAATAATATTCTATTTTTCCCAATCATTCTTCCCCTATCCCTCTCTGCAGAATACAACTAACTTGTTTTCTCTCATCACAGTTCTGATAGAAGGTCTTCAACCTGTAATCTTTACTCCTGGGGTATTTATTGCCCCTTTACGCCCGCCGGTGGCACTCAGGCCAGCAAAGAAGGTCCTCCATCTGCCTGTCCTTGGCCATTCAAATGTAGAAGGATTCTGTTGCTGTTTCCGTAACAGGGTTGTTAACCCTGAGCTGAACCCCTGAACCTGGAGGACTGGTGGACCACTCTTAGTCTGACCTCTATCCTCTGACCTATTTGAAATGGGTGTCCCTACCAGGAGCCAAAGAATAAAGGCCTGACTCCAGCCAACGTATCTCATTGCGGCACACAAGTTTCCAAATCAGGGAAGGAGGATCCAGGAGTTCACAATCTTTTTTTCATGCCATACACCCCTACCATTAACTGAGGGGTCCACGTACCCAAGGTTAGGAAGCCCTGCTTTACCCTGTTCCCTACCCCACAGCTGCTACCTGCCTTGCTGAATGCTAGCATTTTCTGTTTATCTTTGAGTTGTAGCATTAAAGCCTTTGTATGAACTACCAGGCACTGGTACCACATGTCATTACACTACAGCTTCAATTCCAATGGTAAAACTACAAAATGCTCATTTTTATTTACATATTTTTCCATCCGCACAAGTTCTGATGGCAAAGACCTTAAATACTCTCATATTTGTGATTTTAGTTTTCAAATGATTAATAATTGATGAATAACAGAACCTTGCCATTGTGAGCTAGAAGTGTGAATCAGCTATACGGTAAAACTCCTTTTATATTTCCTCATCTTCTGGTTCGACCACTGTTATCATAACTCTACAATGAATGTTTTTTTTAAGTTGTGGACTTTCAGCAAGGGGCAACTAATCTTTGAACTATGTACAAAGGACCGGATCCGTAACTAGGTTTACGACGATTAACAAAATTTATATAGTTGGGCAAGAATCCTCAATAGATGCATTAATAAAGTTGACTGTATAATAGTTCGAAACAAAATGAGCAAGCACCAAAGTTAAACTAAGAGATGTCTCGGATTTTCAACATCCTTCTTGCGTATGGGGGGGGGGGGTGGTTGAAACACAATTCAAAATAAAAATGATTAATTTCTAGAGAATGGAACCAAATTAACATACTGGGCATGTATTTCACACCTGGCTCATGAAGTATTTTTGAATCCTTGTTTATGTTCTACCATAACACAGGATGAATTTCCAACTTAGAATCCACAAGCTTGGACAACAAAAGGTGCTTTTGGTCCTTGGCCTCCTTCCATGATGGCCGTGTTGAGAATAGTAGCAACTCTCAGGGAGACTGTCACTGGATCAGTGACATAGTGGTTTATTCTTCTAGTCACTACACTGGGATGAGGTTCATTTCAGTCATCTAAGGTGGACAACCTATTAATCAGGCTGATGAAGTTCCAGAGGTGACAAGCCTAAAAACTGCTATTAAAATGGCAGGTGAGAAATGATGGCACATGTTCAAATTCATGACAAAATGCCACAATGTTTGATGCTGAAGAAATGACTTTAAAATAAAGTTTAAAAATCACCGTGTAAGCTCACTGGTTTTCTGTTGTAGCTGCCCACTTAATGATGATGAAATTTTGTCAACTGGGCAATTAAACAGAAAAATCAAGAGGTTTCCATCTGACCCTCCGGTTGTAATAGTTGGAAGTTATATTAAGATAACAAATTGATAAACTTTCATCTCTCTATCAATCTATCTTTGCATATTTTATTACCTCTATTTTAATTACACAACAGATTTACTATTTTTGTGCTTTTATTTCTAAAAAAAAAAAATTCTTCAATCTGATTGATAGAGGAGATGCAGTCATTTTCCTTTATCACTTGGGTTGTACATACCATGTAGTTGGCAACGCGCCTTTTCTATCTTGCCTATACATTAGTGGCATCTGGTTATGGGAAGAGAGCAGGAGATAGGGTTGAGAGGAAAAATAAATCAACCATGATCAAATGGCGGTCACTCGATGGACTGAGTGGCTTAATTCTGCCTCTTTGTTTTATGATTTTAACTGCAATGCAAAAATGTTAAGTGACCAAAAAAAAACTGAAAACTGCTGGACTTCTACAGCAACTTTTAATTTATTTCCAACATAAAAACTGTACTGTCAATGATGCTGTCAATTATTTGAATTATCATAGTCTTGTGGTAAAGTCTGAAACAATACGTGACTATTGCATATGGAGGCTAATTAGGATGCACATTAATGTCAAACAGGTTAATTGACAACTGTAAATCGCCCCTAGTGCAGAGGGATGTCATGAGAACGATTGGGATGAGATAACTTGGATGTGAGAGAAAAGAATGGGATTAGTGTAGATGGATGCCTGACAGTCTATGTGGAATTAATGGGCCAAGGGCCTCTTTCCTTGTCGTATTACTGTAATATTTCATTCCTTCAGTCAGTTACAAAGCAGCTCTATTTAACTTCAACATGCTCAGAATGGTTGCTTGTTGTTCACTCCTGTAGCTGGTGGGCATATCAATGTGATACAGACAATTTTGTCAGTCCAATGAACAAGTATTCAACATCAAGCACCATTCTTAGGAGGAAAAGAACTGCTTTGGCAGATGTGTGATTTCCACTGATTTTCATAGTGGTGACAGTTTGAAGATGGCGTGCATTATCTCCTTAAGCACTCTGATAGCGTTCTAATCTGAAACAGCAACAATTCACACAACTGGCCTGTGTATTGCACTTCGTTTCCAGTGCTAAGGAACCTGCTTGTGTGACGGCAGTTCAGGAAGAGTTAAATGCTTAGGTTAGGATGTATCTTTATAAACGACAGTATAAAAAGAGCAAGCGTCAACATTAATGCTTTTTGAGACGGTGATTTAGATGCATATCATTTTTTTTTTACTGAGTTAAGTATTGTATGTAATTAGTTTTGCTACAGCAAGTGTATGGGACATTGGGAAAAAGATGAATAAAGTATCTATCTATCTATCTATCTATCTATCTATCTATCTATCTGCAACTGAGACCACAATGCAGATCAGGAAATACTCAAT
Source organism: Hemitrygon akajei (assembly GCF_048418815.1). NCBI lineage: Eukaryota > Metazoa > Chordata > Chondrichthyes > Myliobatiformes > Dasyatidae > Hemitrygon > Hemitrygon akajei. Next base: position 42,909,276 of record NC_133140.1, read on the forward strand.
CCACACAGTGTCTGCACAGAGGAACAGTTAACATTTCAGGTCAATGACCTTTTTAACACAACTCTAAGAACGGAAACAGCCTAAAATGCTAATTGTGTTTGGTCTTTCCACAGACACTGCCTAACCTGATTTTATCTCAGATTTCCAGTATCTGCAAGTTACTTTTCTGATTTTTCAATAACATACATCAGATTGTTTGTTAAAAAAAAAGCACCTCTTAAAATGAGTTCAGCTAACACATCAAACTGCCTGGACCAATGAACTAGACTTTCCATTATTGTTTAGGTTGGTCTGACACTGGGCCAAAACTAAGAAGAATTTGGGATAAGCTCAGGTGCACAAAAACACACCAGTGAGATGTGAAAAGTTACATTTTCAGCATTGTCTTCATTTGACCACTGAATATTAGAAAGGATGAACAATTTTTAAAAGTTCAATATCAGGCATTTTATCAGTGTTTAAAGAACAGTCCATGTTTAAAAACACTGAAGTAATTCCAAAGATGATGAATAATTAAAGAAAACCATCCAAGCTAAACAAAATTCAATGAAAAAATAGTGTGAGTGTCTAGTCAGTTTAAGATCAGCTGATGTTTTAATGAAAAGATTGTACCTCTGAGTCCCGGAAGTACATTTCATACTGCTGAATCATTTGTCTACTGATCATACTGCCATGATAAACAATGACGTTCAGGTCTGTCCATGTGCGAAATTCTCTTTCCCAGTTTGCAATTGTAGACAAAGGCGCAATGATAAGGAAAGGACCATTCAAGCCCGTCAGAGAGATTTCATCAAGGAATGTAATAGATTGGATAGTCTTGCCTAAACCCATTTCATCAGCAAGAATGCAGTTTTGCCTGGAATTGAGAAATCGTTGTTTATTACAGGTACTAAAACATAGCATATTTTACATTTTATAAAACTTTTCAGAATCTTTCCAGAATAAGCAAAATCAAGGAGGAAAAAAATTACAGTTCCCTGTGAAGTTACAATCTGGATTTTGTACTTAAAGTGATTGCAAATTATGCCGAATTGAAAACAACACTAATTTATAACTTGTGTGAATGTACTCAAATAACAATTTATTTGAATATAGAAAACTCAGCAAATCTATAGAATAGTAACTATAACATGATCAATGAAAGATCAACCAGAGTGCAGAAAGCAACAAACTGTGCAAATGCAAATATAAATAAATAGCTATAAATGAGGAAAACATGAGATAATGAGATTTTAAGTGAGATCATTGGTTGTAGGAACATTTCAATGATGGGGCAATAGTTATCCCCTCTTGTTGAAGAGCCTGATGGTTGAGGGGTAGTAACTGTTTTTGAACCTGGTGGTGTGGGTCCTGAGCCTCTTGTACCTTCTACTTGCTGATAGCAATGAGAAGAGAGCATGATCTGGGAGGTGGGGATCTCTGATGATGGATGCTGCTTTCCTATGACAGTATTTCATGCAGATGTGCTCAATGGTTGGGGCAGCTTTATCCATGACGCATTGGGCCGAATCCACTATCTTTTGTAAGATTTTCTGTTTAAAGGTATTGGTGTTTCCATACCTGGCCATAATGCCGTTAGTCAATATACTCTCCACTACAAACCTATAGAAGTTCGTCAAAGTTTTAGATGTCATTCCGAATCTCTGCAGACTCCTAAGGAAGCAGAGCCGCTGCTGTGCTTTCTGCGCAATTTCACTTGCGTGCTAGGTCTAGGACAGGTCCTCTGAAATAGTAACACCCCGGAATTTAAAGCTGCTAACCCTCTCCACCTCTGATGAGGACTGATGAGGCTCCTGGACCTCTAGTTTCCCTCTCCTAAGTCTATAATCAGTTCCTTGGTCTTGTTGATACCGAGTGAGAGATTGTTGTTAGGACACTATTCAACCAAATTATTCGATCTCCCTCCTGTATGCTGATTCATCACCACCTTTGATTCCAGCACTTCTGGACAAAAATATACGTATTTCACAAATATATGCTTACAATAGGCACTATAATTTAGACCACAAGTAAATGGAAAACTGTACAGTAAGAAATCCTCGATGTACGATATCTGTTACTCAGTGAAAATGATGCTTTGTTTGGACTTAATTTGTTAATTTTATGCTTATTACTTAAAGTGTTGTGAATAACTAATAAATCTTGTTATATATCAAAGCATGATAAATCTCTGCACAGAACTGGGAGATGAGCAAATCTATATAGAACATTGTTCAAAGCTCAAAGCAAATTTATTATCACAGTACATATGTGCCACCATATGTAACCCTGAGATTCACTGACTTGTAGGCAAACTCAAAAACTCCAGAATACAATAATAACCATAAAAGAATCAATGAAATTACCACACCAATTTGAACGTTTAACCAGTGTGCAAAAGACAACAAACAGTGCAAATAGAAAAGAAATAAACTTATTGTAATTCAATATGATAAATAACAGCAGAAGACTAGAGCAATATCAATCCCAATGTGAAACCGCAGTTAGAGAAAATATTTATCAGAACTAAAATGAATTATCTACAATAGCAGAGAGGCTAAATTACTGAACTAATAGCTGGAGGCCTGGACTACTGATTCAATAATGCCGGTTGAATTCCCATAGCCAAGGAATTTAAAATTCAATAATAAGTAAGTAAATAAATTAAGTAGATTTGGAATTAAAAGTAAAAGCTAGTCATATTATGAGTAAGCATAAGCCTACCAGTTTGTTGTTAAAAAAGCCGTGATTCTATAATGTCCCTCAAGGAAGGAAATTTGCTATTATTAACCGGTTTGATCTATATCCAAGTCCAGAGCATGTAGTGTGCTTGAATCTTAACAGTCTCCTCAATTCAGGGATGGACAACGGATGCTAGCATTAACATTCAGTATCCACATTCCATCAAAAAGAACAAATAAAAAAAATGTACAAGTATTCATTCCAATATTAAACACTTCAGTTTACTCACTATTAAAAGTGACATCACCTCACCAGCAATCTGACTTTTTCGCATTACACCAAATCAAACTGTCTCACCTATATTCATATGAACAGGTAAACAGTGCATCACTACTGCATCTGATCACCTTATTTATGGCAGTCTTCATTAGAATGGAATGAAAATTTCTGGACTTCCACATGGTAAGATTTTCTGTATTCTTGGTCACATGTTTCAGATATTTAAAGTGTTAAGTACAAAGTCTTCAGACTATGTTCTTACCTGTTATACCAGTTGAACAAGAGCCAATTAACTCCTTCCAACTGGTACTCCCTGAGCTCATTACCAATCTTGTATTCCCTGGATTTTTCAAGCTTCTTCCAAAGAGTGGGAGGAGGTCGCTCCTTTGTTAAGAGGGGAATGACAATAAAGCACAAGTAAGAAAACAGCTGAGCAGCAGGAAATACATTCTTCAGGTCATTAAGAACTGCAATTTTTACTTGTACCCTAATGTTTTTGGCATTACGTATTTTACTGTTAACCTGTTTAAATTTTGAATAAAAATGCTCAGTTATAACCAAATTGCTAAACAAAAAACAGGGCAGCACAAAATACTGTATGCCTTAATTATCTATTTTCTACTGCTGCCAATACCTTTTAAATTTGGTTATCTTCATATTTTCATTTTAATGTAACAAATTTTAGAATGAAAATAGTCCTCGTCTCTCAGTCAGTGACACTCTTGACTCTGAATTAATGCTCAGGTTCAAGTCCCACTCCACACACATCAACAGAAAATGAGCTCTTGGAAGAGCCACACTGTTAGAGGTGCTGTGTTTCAGATCAGGCACTTAACCAAGAGTTCTCCAACTCTCCAAAGGGAACAGAAAATTTCTCATGACACCAGCAGGAAGTCTCCCTGTCAATATTTAACATTCAGCCAATATTTCCAAAAGTGCCATCTGGTCATTATCGTATTGATGATTGTTGCAGCTTGCTATGTGTAAATTGGCTGCACTGTTGCTTGATCATTTCAGTAAGCACACTTCAAATTAATTCATTGGCTATAGGATGTCCCTGAAAGGCACAAAATCCAAGTTTTCTTTATCCTCCAGAACTGACTCTCTTTGCTCAATATCTATCTGATACAATGATTGAGAAGTTGTAACAACTTATTTTCCTTGACCTACAGTACAAACAGTAGTCAGTAAACTTGTACATGTGCCAATATGCACACACGCAACCTTTGAAAAGACAAGGAACAAAAACACAAGTCAAGACATATTTCATTAATTCTCCTGGAATGTTCCCATAACAACAAATACATATGACACTCAGCAGTCTAATAGTTGCTTGTTTTGTTTTCTTCTCAGGCTGTTTCTGACTGCGAAAACCAAAAGAGTGGATTCAAATTAATCGAGCCAGAGGTTAATCGCAGCAGCCTTTTATTTGGGACATCGATAGGATGCAGAACTGGGATGAGAAGTGGCAGATGGAGTTCAACCCAGGTGGTTCATTTCGGTGGGTCAAATTTGAAGACAGAATATAATATTAATGGCAAGGTTCTTGGCAGTGTGGAGGATCAGCGAGATCTTGGGGTCCGTGTCCACAGAACACTCAAAGATGCTGTGCAGGTTGACAGTTGTTAAGAAAGCGTATGGCATGATGGCTTTCATCAACCATGGGAGTGAGTTCAAGAGCTGTGAGGTAATGTTAAAGCTATATAAGACCTCAGTTAGACCCCACTTAGAGTACTGTGTTCAGTTCTGGTCATCTCACTACAGGAAGGATGTAGAGAGTGTGCAGGGGAGACTTACAAGGATGTTGCCTGGATTGGAGAGCATGCCTTATGAGAATAGGTTGAATGAACTTGGCCTTTTCCCCTTGGAGTGATGGAGGATGAGAGGTACACTGATAGAGCTGTATAAGATGATAAGAGGCATTGATCATGTAGATAGCCAGAGGCTTTTTCCCAGGGCTGAAATGGCTAATATGAGGGGACATAGTTTTAAGGTGCTTGGAATAGGTACAGGGGAAATGTCAGAGGTAAGTTTTTCCACACAGAGGGTGGTGGGTGTGTGGAATTCACTGCCAGAAATAGTGGTAGAGGTGGATACAATAGGGTCTTTTAAGATACTCTTAGATAGGTACATGGCGCTTAGAAAAATAGAGGGCTATGCGGTAGGGAAATTCTAGGCAGTTTCTAGATCAGGTTACATGGTTGGCACAACACTGTAGGCTGAAGGGCCTGTAATGTGCTGTAGATTTCTATGTTCTAACTCTTAAAGAACAAAAGCTAATCAAGAAAATAGCTGTGATTCTCTTTGCTTATTTGGGACAGGAGACTTGCTGAAGTTTCTAACTACAGGCAGTCCCCGGGTTACGTACGAGTTCCGTTCCTAAGTCTGTCTTTAAGTCGGATTTGTACGTAAGTCGGAACAAGTACATCCGGTATTATTCAGCGTCAGTCAGTCAAATGTTTGTCTTAGTATATAGTATATATTTTACCTTTCTGTGCATATAAAACACTTAAGAAACGTATGTATTCCACCAATTAAACCACTACGTTGCTTAGTAATAATTGTAGCTTTCATCGGGGCAGGGCCTTTCACATGATCCATTATTCTCACTTTATCTGTTATCCTTTAAAATTGTTCCGATCGTTGACCGATCGTAGCCTAATGCTTTTCCAATGACCAATGGCTTTTCACCTCTTTCCATACGCTTTATTATTTCCACTTTATTTTCAACCGTGACCGCTTCCCGTCAATGGAACAGAAACACTGCGGGTGGCGGGTCCCGACCTGCGCCAGCTCCCGAGGTCCGTTGGGTCCTAAGGACCACAGCACTGAATTCCCCCGGTGCTAAACTGCACCGCACTGAGACAGATTAAATGGGACAAGTGGGGGCTGTGCTGGGTTTGGGTATTTGATCCTCCACAATATTCCGCGTGGGAATTTAAACTGGAGGTGGCAGTGTTTTTTTTTTTACGAGGTCGAGTTGCAAGCTTGACATCAACCCGGCACGGATGGTACGGGAGTCACTGGATCGACATCAACCCGGCATGGGAGTGGTCTGTCACTAAATTGAACTTGGAAACCTCTGTTCTCTAGCCCGGTGCTGATTTGACTGCACCACCAGCCGACAGGAATGGGGGGGGGGGGGTCAGGGTGAATCTTACTAAGAAAAATTTAAGCCAAATACAAAGTTAAACACTCAACACAGTGTCAACGGCAATGACTTAAAATGGCGGATGGCGTCGCAATCCGACTTAAAATGGCAGACAGCGTTCTCCTTCCTCGGTTCGTAAGTACGAGTTGTCCATAAGTTGGACGTTCGTAACTCGGGGACTGCCTGTAGCGTCAATTGCTTGCACTTGTGTGGCCATTAAACAATACACCGTACTTTGAGTGAAAAGTTTTAAAATAGCATCAGCTGTGTTCAAAACGCAGTGGTTCTTTTTGTCACTGACAGTTGGCGAGAACCGGTAAGGCAATTCGTTCACTGTGGTTTCAAGCATTCACACTTGGAGATGTCAGAAACGGCTGGGAGTGAAAATGAAACAATTTTACTACTTCAACCTTAGATAAGTTAGGAACTACGAAGAATTTGAGGATATTGACAATCATCTTTAATGTTACAATGAAAATGAAAATTTGGAAAATGCTATCATCAGAAGTATTTTATGAAGGCAGTCAATCATCTGCACTTGGTGTCTGTGCTGATTTTTTTCATTTACAGTCTATCAAAAGAACACACTGGAATAATTCCTCTGTCTGTAACTATTCAGAACTAGTTTTTTGGTACGTAGTAGTACAGCCAGTGTTCTAACTTGTTCTGTATTTCATTTAAGTACATAATTTGTTACTCAGTTAAACAGTAGTTTGTATTTTTAACTAAATTTCGGCTAATCGAGGCAGCTGCTTAATTGGGCCAAACTGTACTGGTCCCAATTAACTGGAATCCCCTGTATCTTAATTACTGGCCGTTTAAGATCTATCTTGTGGAGTCCCTCCCAGACACACTGCTGTGAAAAGGTACTTTGCAACCTAATTACATTTATTTTTGTTTACATTCTACTAAAATCACTTATTCCCCAAGCCAATGTTCTATAGTTCTACAAATATTTACATTACACACGTATTACATGGCAATTTTATTGAATTGGAAAAACATGCCTTCAAAAACATTCATTCTACAATTGAGTAGCGATAGCCAGCAGTACGTTAGGAATCTCTTTAGGAGTCAAAGAGTAGTACTGCACAGCAAAAGGTCCTTTGGCCTAATTCATTCAATGGGCCACCTAAGCTAATCTCATTTTCTCACATTTGACTCTTATCCATAACTAAGCTCGTTTGGGATTCTATGTACTATGATTTACTATACATTCAAACAACTATTTACCCCTAATCATCCTGGGAGCTATTAATTGTCTTCTTCATGCCTCATTTTCAACACAAAACCCTCAACCTTCTGAATCAGAGGCCAGGATCTTACCACTATTACTAAGAAGCTGTATGCCAGATGAAGATTATTTCCATTCTTTAAAAGAAATCAAAAGATTACTTGCATGATATAAAGTTTCAGCAAGGATTTCAACTTTAAATTTTTCTAGCAGTAAACTACCAGCATTATATTGCTTACTTACCGCACGCTTCAGCGAAGGCTTTGCTTGTTGCAGCCGTTCAAACTCCTCAATCTTTGCTTGATCTACGTCTTCTCGAAGCTCCCAGGTACTATCCTCATATGGCAGTGAGCACCACTTAACCAAGTAGTAAACTACGGCCTGCATTAAAGTAACAATGAGCGACAGGTTACTATCGATGCAATGCTCCTCAGACAGGATGAAGAGGTCAATACTCCCCAATGCCATTAGGCTTTACAATTCAACCGCCAGGACTTAAGAACTTTTTAAAAGCTATTATTAATGCTTTTTGAGATAGTGATTTAGATGCATATCATATTTTTTACTGAGTTAAGTATTGTATGTAATTAGTTTTGCTACAACAAGTGTATGGGACATTGGAAAAAAAGTTGAATTTCCCCATGGGGATGAATAAAGTATCTATTTATCTATCTATCTTAGAAAGTCTATCCGCTAAAAAAAAGGTACTATTCTGTGGAAAGCTCTTTAAATAAAATGCATGATCTTATTCTAAACAAGATTATTCCAATTGCACTGTAGAGTCAGAGATGCAAACAGAATATGATAAATACTGCCACTTTAGGAAAATGTTAATCCTGTCTACAAAGTTCGAAGTAAATTTATTATCAAAGTGTACCTTGAGGTTCATTTTCTTGTGGGTATTTACAAGAAAAAGTAAATACAATAGAATTTTACAAAATAAATTACACATGTGCAACCAAAGACGGACAGGTGTCCAATCTAAATTATGATTTCTAACCAATTTCAAATGTAAGATAGACCCTAATAAATGGAAAAAAAATGACAATGTTCAGCAGTGATGATTATTGGTGAAATTACTACCTATGACACAAAACAGAATGAATCCCAAACCAAAATCATATTCCTATCTCTCATAATGTAAAACAATAATTTAAGATAGATGGCAGGGACCTTAAGCCAAAAATCTAGTGTAATCAGTAACTTATGCTTAAGACCAGAGATTTACTACATTCCGAAGAATGTTTTTTCTATGGAATGCTCAATAGGATTACACTACATTACCTCGCCAGTGTCCTTGTCTTCACAACATGAGTGCTCCAATATTCGATCCACTTCAACGTAGTCTGGATTGAATGGCTCATCATCCATCTGTTAGCAGTTTTATAACAGAGGAAAAATGATAAATAATTCAGTAGTGATTATTTAACTATGAAGTGTAACTACATTTTCCCATAATTATTTAAAATCAGATACGATTCCATACGAAATACATGTTGTACTACAGTATTTTACACAGCAAAATACACTGCACTATAATCTCACAAAGTAACCTGAAAGATAAAAGGTTATGCCCTTACAAATATTAATTCAAGAACTGCTCAGTTGACAAGCCAGTCCTGCTGAAGAAATGCTGAATGATTGTGAGGTGAAGGAATGAGGTCCTTGCTAGCATTACTAGAAATATTTCATTAGCTGGTATCCCTGGCCTACATAGGTTATTTAGCTCTCTGCCCTGCAAGAAGCTAGGATGGGGAGAGGCTATGTTAGCTATCGTTTTATAACACCACACACAGCTCGTATGTTCGTGCTCAAAGGATACAATTAGATCATATTCAATAGAAGTACGTTGTGTTGTGTCACACTGCACACGTCTCTTGGAGCTCGAAGCAAGCTCTGCTGATCTAATGAACAGCATGACGGTTCTGCATTTGGTGGCAAAAGGCCTAGTATGCAATGGGTATGATTTGAAAGAATAGGTGAGTTGTCATCCCCTTAACAGCTTCCAGCAGAATGTCTTAGAGCACCCATCAGCATATGTCTGCCAGGACAATAAAACTTCCGTCACTTGTGTGAGGTGAAGACTGAGCAGTGAGATATACAAAGTTGATCTGCTGTCCTTTTGCTTCAGGAGGAGGTAATGAGACCCAGTTTCAGTCTCTCATTGCACTTTTTTTAAAAACCAAAACTAAGGAGTCTGGACCACATTCTGAACAGCTATATGGGTACTTCAATCCCTGAGTTTCAGGGGTTGTCTGCATGTGTGTGTGTGCGCTTGGAAGCCAGATCTACTTTGGAGTTGGACGTGGTTGATATGCAGACAAAGTTACTGAAGCCAGAAGTTCTGGATGCAGCAAAAGGATGCACAACTGTCAGAAGTAAAAGAAACATCAACCATCTGCTGAAGAGACACAATGGAGCCCTGATGAAATATGCCCAACTCAACTAAGTCTTGCCTGTACCCACTTAGAAGACAGGAGTACACAGAATCTAGGGGAGCTCATTAATGACGACACTGTGGGGAGAGTCAGCAGACTCACGAGCACTTCTAGTGCAGTACAAACATCATTCCAGATTAGAGGTATTTTTGGCACTTTGTATAATTTGTTTGCAACAGAAATTTGTTCTGTAAAGATTGTACTTAATGGACCTGAAAGCATGATATGTGTCTGTACACTAAGACAGAAATTTGGAAGCAAGCCAAGACAATGGGAAAAATGCAAAGTACCCATGGTTAATTTTAGTCCATAAATACTTTGTAACTCACCGCTGCGAAGAAATGGCCTCTCTGTGCTTGCTTAACCTTAAACCGTTTTACTTTCTGATGTATTCTTTTGTCTTTCATCAGCTGTGCTTCTGTGGCCCATTCACAATGCAAATAGGAGCTGGAAATTGTAATATGAAAAAATTCACTCCACTTATCTAATTAGTCATTGGTACAAGCTATACTACTCATCTATTAAACCAAGTGTAATCCACAAATATCAATATTTTATTAAAATCACCAAATGTGCACCATTATAAAAGGAGTAGTTGCACTTCATACAGCCTGTGTGATGTTCAGCATTTATTCACAGCAAAACTAACTAAGGGGTAAATCAGAATTTATTTTCCAGGGTGGAGTGCACAAACTTCAGAAAGTAATACTTTGATGTTGGACACTGTCTTTTGATAAAGTTATTTAATTTGCCTCAATACCCCGGCCTTTTAACGGTGACCAGTAAGACTCCTTTCCCCTTTTTTCTATTAATTAACTAATTCCCTTCTGGAAGTTAATAATGAAATTGTTTCTACCATTCCTTCACTTAGTATATTTCAGACCATATCTTCCTGTCTAACAATTTCTGAACCATTGTTACTTATCAATATATTTTTTTGAGAACAAAACTTACAGTTAAGATTTACTGCCTTAAGATTGTGGGAGCAAAATCTGCTAAAACCAGATAATCATTCACTTTAGTGACAAAACAATGTTAAATTAGTAAATTCAAATTCCAGCAAGTTCATAGAGCTGACTAAGCTGTGGACTGATTAGTGGCACTCCCGCCAAAACCAGAAAGTTGCAGGTGCAAGTCCCATTGTGGAGGCCTTAATACAAAATTCAAGACTGAAATTCTGTTGGTATCAGATTGCTCTGCTGAATTTTAGATGAGACATAACCCAAGTCCCCATCTGGTCTCTCAGGCAAATATTACAGATTCAAAGTCACTATTTTGAGGAACAGCAGGCAAGTGATATTCTCATTGAGCCAATAGTACAAAAAGAATTTATCTGGACGTTTTCACCATGTTTTCCACTCACCACAGCATGCTATGCACTAAACTGCTGCCATTTCTGCACTAACTGCACTTTAAAAAAAAGTACTTCACTGGAGATACAGTGCTCAGGATGAGCTTAAGGGGATGTGGAAGTAACTGCACAAAGGAAAGTTTTTTTTTAAACTGTGTCGTACTTAGACCATTTCTTAGACTTAAATATTTCTTTTCTAGAATCCTATTAACTGTCGTTTAGCGTAACTGAAGCAAATTTAAAGGTGATGATTTCAACAAGTTGTAAACTCACAATGCAGCCCAAAATATGCAATATCTTTCATGATCAAATTAAAATCAGCATCAGATTTTATCTTCTTTCACATTTTGCTAATCACCTGCATTCAGTCGTTTAACAACTACCTGAAATAATGCGTGAGAGTTTGCTCACCTACCTCCTCCATTTCCATTCAGCGGCCAATTGCTAGAAATAATGCAAAAACATCACAGAGAAGCTGGGAATACAATTTAATCTCCCAATGGAAACCACAATTAAGCATTTTATTTCCAGAACAAAGCTTCCAGCTCCTCATTAGCCTGTTGTTTTTCCACAAATATATTTTGCAATAAAATTATTTTCACCCATGAGATATACACGGACGCATTTCTACTTGGATTCTTCTTAACTAGCTGTGATATATACATATTCCATGGCTAAATTAAAGTAGCAAGATCAAGCAGAATGTTGAATGGCCACTGAATTTAACCCTGAAGTAGAAAATCACATCATTTAAAAAAAGATTTACTTACTAGTTTTTGTACTTAACAAAAAATTCTTCAACATCAGCCATATGTCCATTGGCCACCTAAACAAAGAAGCCTTTTGATTAAAATTACTTGTCGAATGTTCATTCAAGAATAAATACAGGCAACCCCGTGTTACGACTGTTCAGGTTTCAGAAAATCACCTTTATGGAATGCATAATTCTCTACCTAAAATATGAGATATAGAATAATATTCACAAAAATCGCTCAGAGCATTTGTGAGAATAAAAGGTAATTTCCTTCTCCAGTTTTTCAGTTGCTGATACGAGTGGATGGTGTGGCTTTGTGCTACAGAGAATTGCAAAATGGATGACGGTTTTCTAGGAACACAACCAAACCTGGAATGAGGGGTTGTCTGCATGGGGCGCTTTATGGAAAAAACACATCCGACAATCAAATTTTTGATCATCCTAAAGGATTTTCCCAGGTACTTCTCAGACTAAAAATGTGGTAAGCACTGTCCTTCTCTCTACTCCCTCTAACTCATGCACGGTTTGATTCACATCACAATACAGGTCAGTCCTGTTGTCCCCATTCCTTATTTCAAAATGACTTCTATTTTGTCCATCGATTCCTCAAGTGGTCCATATGTCGACCGCCAATCTTGTTGGGCTGAAACATCACAGACTTCACTGCCAATGCTCAGACAGTAACAAAGTTTGCTGTGCCATGCTGACATTGTCCCCGACATGAACCACACCTAAAAGGCTTTGACAGCCTGCAAATCCATGCCCCTAGCTTTGCCAGCACTAAAAGCTATGAGAGTTACCACTTTTTAATGTCTTTATCATATTTAAAACTATCGTTTGAATAACTCAAATATCAAAATCTTTAAAATACTATAATAAAGTTAACTAAAACACCTACAAACACCCATAAATAGCCATTAGACTAAAACAAACTAATTAAGAGCCTTCCTTTCTCTTTACCTTCTAATATCACCCAGGAACCCCAATGAATACAATGTGCAATTTTGCAGTGTAAATGTTAATAAGATCTACAGTAAGATCAGCCTTGATTAACCCCCCCCCCCCCCCCCCGATGAATCAATCACAACTTCAGCTACTGCAAGTTCAGTAAATCAAAAAAAACCTCACACTTCACTCTGTAGATTGTGGAAGAATAGATATTACAAACATTTGTTAAAAGTTAAATACACCAACAGTCAACAGAAGAGACTACTTCAAACTATTTAACTTACTGAAGCAAAACACAAAATGCTGGAGGAACTCAGCAGACCAGGCAGCACCTATGGAAATGAATAAACAGTTGATGTTTCGACCGAGACCCTTCATCAGGATTGGAAAGGAAGGGGGAAGATGCCAGAATAAAAAGCTGAGGGAGGGGATAAGGTCAGCTAGAAAGTGATATATGAAGCCACGTGGGTAGGAAAGATAAAGAGCTGGAGAAGAAGGAATCTGATAGGAGAGTGCACCATAGGAGAAACAGAAAGAGGAAGGGGCCTAGGGGGAGGTGTTAGGCAGTTGAGAAGAGGCCAGAGTGGGAAACAGAAGGAGAGGTGGAAAAATGTATTTAGCGGAAGGAGAAATCGATATTTTTGTCATCATGTTGGAGGGAGCCAAACTGAATATCAAGTGTTGCCCCTCCACCCTGAGGGTGACCTCATCTTGGCACAGCAGGAGGCCACGGACCAGCACATCAGAATGGGAATGGGAACTGGCCACCGGGAAGTTCTGTTTTTGGCAGATGGAACAGAGTTGCTGGACGAAGTGTTCCCTCAATTTAACTTATTGGCAGATTACTAATAGAAAAAAAAGGACCTTTCTGGACTTTGCTAAACTTGATAAGCATTAATAACATAAATCACCTAAGCATTAATAGCATAGCTGCAAAATTATTGTCTAACAATACTGTCTCAAATCTTTATCTCAATGAATTTAGAAACACTGGAAGGTTGCACCAGTCTAGCAACAGCTCCAATGTGCCTGGGTGCCTATTATCCTCGCAGACACCTGATGGGACTATTTATAGCTGTGAGAAACTTTGTCCAGACTACAGACATCAAGATTGTCAGTCACTTCCTGCAGACAAAACGCAACTTGGCTCCAGCCACACAATTGATGCTAGATACAAATCAATTAGAGCTGAAGCTAAAATTTCCTCCTTATCTAATTTAACAATACAGCCATGCAGTTCAACCAAAGAAATATTATGACTTTTTCTCATGGAGATCTTTGTATAAATACTCGTGTTAAGGTAGGTAGAGTAAGTATTTTCATACAAAAGTCCAGCTGTTTAGAGAGAAATTAATGAGATATTAGTACAGCAGTGCAGAGAAAATTATGGTTGAGTTGTGGTATATTATCACTGAATTACAGAAAATAAATTAAATTGTGCAGAAATAATATTTACATTCAATAATTGTGATATTTGTTTCTGTGGAATATTAATTTAATAGTTAAATTACCCAAATTAAAATCCCCTGGTAAACAGCAGCTTACTGCTCCGCTACGCTCAAAATAGCAGAAGGGTCAAATGGGATGCCTTCCTTTATTAGCAAGGCTGGGAATACCAAGGAGTGTGTACTAAAAATGTACATAAGTCATTTACTGCCTGAATTGTGTTCTCCAGACCACAGGAAAGGTAAAAAAATTTGCAGAAACTGGTAATCTGAAACAAATGCAGAAAATGACGGTGATACTCTAAAGGTCAAGCAGCATATGTGGAGAGAGAAAAATTAATATTTCATGTCAATGACTTGTCATCAGAAAGAAACATTGGAAATCAAACATTTAAATTGCAAACAATGGGAGTGGAGGTGACCCAGAGAGATTGATTGCAACAAAAATAATTGGCGCCGGCTGGGGGAAGAGGGATGAAAACTTGTTAAATGCGGTTGATCTGTCTGGAGGAGATGCAAGTAAAAATGTGAGAAAGCAAAACTAAATATGAGAAATCTGGGAACCTGAAGTAAAAGAGAATGCCAGAAATACCCAGCAGGTCAAGCAGCATCTATGGAGAGAGAAAAGCTCAGCTAATGTTGCAGGTTGATGACCAAAGATCAAAAGTGGACAGTTCTGATATAAACTGGTGTCCTAAAACTGAATTCAACATTGAGCTCTGAGAGCTGCAACATCACTGGTCAAAAGATAAGGTGCTCCTTGACCTTGGGTTTGGTATCGATGGAACAGTCAAGGATGCCAATGAATAATCAGAGTGCAAGAGAATTGGAGAATTACCATTCTACTCCTGCTACATGATGGCATGCAAGGCTTCATTCTAATGCGTGATCAACCCAGTAGACACAGAGGCCACTAAATGTTCAAAAAGTCAGACCTTACTCTAAATGTACGCAGAACGAAGGTTCTCTAATCACCTAATCTGATACATGACACCACTCCCACCCTGACAATAAAGTGCCATGATAAGATCCTGCAAAACACTGGCCATTTTTTTTTACATCAAAGGAACCACTTAGCAAGGAAACATTAATGATGAAAATCACCAGCTCTCCTGCTTTGCCAGCACAGCCTTTGGTTGTCTGAAAAAGAGAGTGAATACCCAGACTACAAACCAACACAAAGATTCCCTACTCTCCTTTATATTCAGTGGTACTTTTCAGTTCTCATTAAAATAATGGGCCTGGAACCCAGCAGTAAAGCATTAATTGCTTCTTTGAAACAAACAAGAGTAAATCTGGAGATGCTGGAAGTCCAAGCAACACACACAAAAAGTACTGGAGGAACTCAGCAGTCTAGGCAGCATCTATGGAAAAGATCACAGTTGACGTCTCGAGCCAAGACCCTTCATCAGGACAGGAAAGAAAAGACAAGAAGTCAGAGTAAGTGGAAGGGAGGGGTGGAAGAAACACAAGGTGATAGGTGAGACCAGGGGTGGGGAGGGGTGAAGTAAAAAGCTTGGAAGTTGGTGGAAGAGATACAGGGCTGGAAAAAGGGGGATCTGATAGGAGAAGACAGAAGGCCATGGAAGAAAGAAAAGGGGGAGGAGCACCAGAGGGAGGTGATAGGCAGGTAAAGAGACGAAGTGAGGGAGGGAAAAGGGAATGGGGAATTATGGAGGGGCGGGTGGCCTTATTGGAAGTTCAAGAAATCGATGTACACATGCCTGCCTTCACCCCATCCTTCCGCCTCCAACCTGATTGCATGAACATCGATTTCTTGAACTTCCCCCTCCCTTCCCTTCACCATTCCCTTGCTTACCTCATCTCCTTACCTGCCCATCACCTTCCATTGGTACACCACCCCCTTGTCTTTCTTCCAAGATCTTCAGCCCTCTCCTATCAGAGTCCCCCTTCTCCAGCCCTGTTTCTCCTTCACCAATCAACTTCACAACTCTTTACCACCCCCACCTCCAGTTTCACCTATCACAGTGTGTATCCTTGTCCCCTCCCCCCACCTTCTTCCTCTGACTCACCTTTTTCTCTCCAGTCCTGATGAAGGGTCTTGGCCCGAAATGTCGACTGTTTACTCTTTTCCATAGATGCTGCCTGGCCTGCTGAGTTCCTCCAGCATTTTGTGTGATTTGCTTCTTTGTATAAAAGTAGTGATCTTTCAAGTACTAGTACTGTACCTTCTGAGTCAGTTGCAATGCACACAAGTTGCTAGAGGCACTCAGCAGGCCAGACAACGTCTAAGGAAAAGAGTAAACAGTTGATGTTTCGGACCGAGACCCTTCAAGATTGGAAAGAAAGAGAAGTACTTCTTCCTAAGCTCCCCCACCTTCTTACTCTGACTTTCCTCCTTCCTTTCCAGCCCTGAAGAAGCCCAAAATATCGACTGTTTATTCTTTTTCCATAGATGCTGCCTGGCCTGCTGAGTTCCTCCAGCAATTTCTGTGTGTGTTGCTTTGGATTTCCAGCATCTGCAGATTGCCTCATGCCTCTGAGTCAGTTATCTACTTTATTATCTATCTTCCTTTAATAATCTCAGAGAGCAAAGCAAATATTTAATAAAGAAATCATTACAAGTCATTAAATGTAATCTGTATTAACTCCCAAAGTTCACTTTAAAATTTATAATTGGCTTCAAGTTGTTTTGCCTGTAAGGAACACTGCAGGCGATTAGCAAATCCTATAAACCTTTAATAAACTACCACACTTAGAAAAATTCAAATTTTAAAGTAAAATTATTTCTAAAGACTCTGGTGTGGCCAACTATGATACTCTGCAGATGGCTACCAAACTGAGAAACAATGAGCATATGGCTATAATCCAGAAGAAATGTAACTTCAATTGGAGAGATGTGGCAATAAACTTTAAATATTGCAGTAAGTCCAGACAGAACACTTCACTATTCAGACTCTGGACCACCAGATTCAATAGAGTTCAATACACTTAGATATAGGATTGGGATAATTTTAATGACAAATATTAACCAAATAATCCTCACCAGCATATAGAATTAAAGCTCTAACAAATGATTAGAAATTAGTAACTTAAGTTGTAAATTTAGACTATAAAATACATGATACTCTTTATATATCTGAAATAACTTTTGTATCCCCCTTAATATCATTGCTAGCTTACCTTTGCATTCCATCTTTTTCCTCTTTATGAAATTTTTAGTTGCCTTCTGTTGGTTTTTAAAGGCTTCCCAGTCCTCTAACTTCCCACTAATTTTTGCTGTACTATATTCCCTCTCTTTGGCTTTTACATTGGCTCTGACTTACCTTGTCAGCTATGGTTGCATCACATTGCCTTTTGAATACTACTTCTTCTTTGGGATTTAGTTATTCTGTGCTCTCTAAATTGCTCCCAGAAATTCCAGACGTTGCTGCACTGCCATCATCCCTGCTAGTGTCCTCTTTAAATCCACCAGGACAAGCTCCTCTCTCAAGCCTCTGTAATTCCCTTTACTCCACTGTAAGACTGAAACATCTGAATTTAGCTTCTCTCTTTCAAATTGTAGGGTGGATTCTATTGTATCGTGATCACTGACACAAGGGCTCTCTAAGCTCCTTAAGCTCTCTAATGAATTCTGGTTCATTGCACAACACCCAATCCAGAATAGCTGATCCCCTAGTGGGCTCAACCATGTGCTGCTGTCAAAAGTCACCTTGTAGGCATTCTATAAACTCCCCCCTTAGGATCCAACATCAACCCGATTTTCCCAATCTACCTGCATATTGAAATCTTAACATTGCCCTTTTTACATACCTTTTCCATCTACTGTTGTAAATTGCAGCCCACATCCTGGCCAAGGTTCAGAGGCCTGTATACAACTCTCATCAGAGTCTTTTTACCCTTGTAGTTTCTTAACTTTCTACAGGTCATACCTTCCCCAGAAGACAAGCCAATATTCCAGAAATCTAAACTCCTGCCTCCTGCACCAGTTCCTTGGTTTTTGGTTCATAGTTAATCAACCAAAAACAAGTAAAAATGAGCTATTTCCACAATGAAAAGACCCTCACCTCTTTTTTCACTAGTCTTGAAGCCATAATTTTATCCACAATTGCAGCATCTTCTTCACTTGGGTTTTCCTGGGGAAGAGACACAATTCTTAAAACAATATCTAACAGAAAGAGAATTCCATTATATATTCCATCATGATGTCATTTCCAAATAAGTAGGAGAAATAACATACTAGTTACCCAAGTATATGACATTAAATTTTAAGGCCAAATTAGAAGATCAACAATAAATCTTAAATTTAGGTCCAAAACTGCTGGCATTCACCCATCTTTACTCTGTAAATATCAAAGCAATTTGAGGATTTTCACACAAAACGCTCCCATTTGCAGAAATCCTATTAGTCATTATGCGAAGTCTTTCCAATGCTTTCTTTTGTAATGGAATCAAAGGCAATTTCTGAATAAATCCTAAGCAAAGCAATGTCAACCAGTTCTGCTTTAAAATGACTGAGTCACAAAATCAAAGTATGTCTTCAATGAAATCATCACTGCGTCACAAATAATACAATGTTTTAAAATTAGTTTTTCTGTAGTTCTCTTCATGGATGTTTCAAAATACAAAGTTTGTTTAATCAAGTTAATGTATTATTTCAGTTTCTACCTTAAACAAGGCATTAAGCATTGACTTATTATTTAACAATCGATAATTTTTGAAAAGGTAATTAAAATTCATTCCTGTTTTCTTGATTATGAGAAATTTTAATGTGATTGGCTGCCTAGTCTTTGGGTGTTGAAGATTCACGTGAACACTTGACCTTCCATTGTCTGAGTACCACAGTGATATTTTGAATTTATTAAAACTGAAATTAATAGTCCATGCAGTCATTTACAGGCAGATCATAAACCAAAAAGAATTATCAATATCAGAGTCTCTCACACACACACACACACACAAAGTGCTGGAGGAACTCGGCACGTCAGCCAGCATCTACGGAAAGGAATAAACAGATTTTGTTTCAGGCTGAAAGCCTTCATTAGAACTGAAAAGGGGGAAGATGCCAGAATAGTAAAATGTAAAATGGTGGGTGGGACAGAGGAACGAATAAAAGATAGTAGGTGATACGTGAAGCCAGTTTAGGAGAATGCTATGTGGTTGGGGGGGGGGGGGGGGGGCGGGAAATGAAGTGGGAAGCTAGGAGGTGATAGGTGGAAAAGGACCTGATAGGGGAGGGGAATGGACAATGCCAGAAAAGGAAGGAGGGGCATATATGGAGGCTATAGGCTGATGAGAAGAGAAGAGGTAAGAGCGGAGCCAAAATGGGGAATGGAAAAAGAGAGAAGGGGGAAGAGGGGAGAAATTTCCAGAAGTTAGAGAAATCAATATTCATGCTGTCAGATTGGAGGTTACCCAGAAAGATCAGTTGTCCCGATCAACAACTTTTATTAGTTAATCCATACTTTAGTCATACTGGCTATATTACTGCAGTATCTGGCTATTTTTATCCAACTTGTTTACATGATTTCCACAGCCCTTCAGTCATTATATGTTGCTACAAACGGTTAAAATGGCCTCTCACCACAAATAACTGCACAGGTTGTTCAGCAGGTAGAACTACACCAGACTTGCTTTTTCCTTTAGCAGCAAGGCCATCATCATCATCAGAAACCTTCATCCCAATGTCTTCATTATATTTCTTTCTTTTTATTTGTCTGTTTGATCGTCTTTTCTGCAAAATTAATTACAATTTTAAAATCAGCATTACAGTCTTTCTATCAGGCAGTTAACAGCCATGAAGCAAACCTGAATAAAAATATTTAGCATTTTAAAACAGCTTGAGTTTTCTTTTAAAGGAAATCTTTCTTACATTTCAGCTGACCTACTTTGAAACCAAAATTATTTGTCTTCAAGGCTGAATTCTGACTGAAAAGAGTTAATGTTCATGGTTACCTAGGAAACAATTAGCCAGCACACTGGAAATCTCATCAAGATTAGGTCATACCATTTTTTTTTTGCCTGAGAGAAAATAAGAAGTTACTTCTGTATAGATCTGATGAACATTAAGCAAAATAAATGTAGAAAATCACGGAACAGTATTTGGGCTTGTTTCTTGATTCTGCTGTATTTTATTTTCTCTTTTTCTCTTCCCTTGTGCTTAACCTTCTCTCAGGCCTTTAATTTCATTCATTCCCACCGCTGCCTGCAAGGAGTTTGTACATTCTCCGTGTGACCGAGTGGGTTTCCTCACATGGTCCAGTTTCCTCCTGCAGTCCAGAGGCATACCATTTGGTAGGTTAATTGCTCATTGTAAACTGTCCCGTGATTAGGGTAGGAGGTTTTGCTGGGTGGTGTGGCTCAAACGTCCAGAAGGGCCTACTCCGTTCTGTACCTCAATAAATATTTTTTTCATTTATTTTCCCTCATGTCCTCTCTTCTGTCCCTCTCAATCACATACACTTCCCTCATCTCTCAATGATGTTTTCCAGCTTTTTAAAAATTTACCATCCATCTCTCTTCCTTTTCAGATTATTACAGTTCCTCTCTCGGATCCTTCTTCGTCACACCCATTTCCCCATGATCTCATGCTGCCTATTCTTCCTCCAACCACCCTTTCATCTTTACATAATCCACTTCTCCCTCTCAGGCTACATTCCTTCCCCAAACCACACTAACTGCCCTTCACCTATCTATTCCAGCCTCTGGTCTATGCTGCAGCCACCACACTGCTCACTCCATTTCTATACCTGCTGCTCACTGTGTTAGGCACTTCCTGGGAATGGTTTTGCTTCCCAAAAGCATTATATATTAAACCTTACCTGACATCCAGTGATGGATTCTTTCTTTATTGATGGAGTGGGAATCTGTTCAGTATCAGATCCTTCTGCTGATAAATCATTCTTTCTTTTCTTTATTGATGGTGTGCAGATATGCTCAGAGTCCAACTCCTCTGCCGACAAATCATTCCTCCTTTTCTTTTTCTTGCCCAATGTGATTATGATTTTGCTGTTGAATAAAACTCCATCAGGTGAGGATCCAGTCGTATTGAATTAATTACTAATCTAAAACTTGAAGTTATCAAACTATATAAAATAATTCCCTGAGAAATATTTGAAACAGTTTAGGAAGAGAAGAATGGTGAATACAGGCATGCACTGTGTGTTAAATAATGGAAGGCTTTTCCATCTGACACACATTAAGGACATCACTTTCCCTAATGGTTGATACTGCCATATCAGAGTCTTTAAGTCAAAACATCATGAAGTAGATCTTCCAATAGGCCATCATACCGGTCTGCTGATCATGGCACCCATCTTGTGTGGTACAGGAGACTGCCTGCTAGGTAATACTGAAGCAGTTTAGTGTGGATGTGTTTTCACCAGCTTTATACTTGTCATTTTACTTGCTCGCTCAAATGGTTCATCATCAAAAATGGCATGGATTCTTACAGAGAGCTGCCCTTTCATCTGTTTGCTATATTCAAACGTCATTAGATGCTAGCCTAATACCAAAAAATGGGATGTAAAACCAGAAATGGGATAACTCTTAAGACTAATAGGTTGTCTAAAATAAAAGTGAATTAGTGAGTTTCATAATTCAACATTTTTTTTCTTTGATTGCACCCCCAAACAAGTTTCTATCTTGATGAACCACTTTGTTTTCTGTTTTCCAGTTACTTTGCAACCCTTCTGTTTTAAGAACTTAATTGAGTGATAACAGACTGACAGAATGGTGGTCTCCAATTCATAACCCAGGTCTGTATGAACCAGGCCAGTGTTGGAAGACTAATGCTTGCTAATCACTACAGAACCAATGTGTGGTAGTGGGGATCAACTCCCACTACTTATTAAATGCTCCCAAAGGCATGCATCTCAAAGTGCCTCTGACAACCAAGTCCAGCTCCTGGTCTTCACGTGTGACTGAGCTCCTAAGTCCAGCAGAACCATTTCTACTGACACAAGCAGCAAAGGCTGGCTACTGCCATCTTAAAACCGGTCTCTCTGAGCAGATGGGGCCATGGCTGACCACTCATCTAAGCTCTGATCTCAAACCTCTGCTGCCTTGTGACTATACCCACTCATGGGGAAGGCTTCTGGAGTAAACCTTGAGGAAAAATCCAGAGCTGGAGTCCCTAAGGCAGTCCTACGTTAAGTTCATCGCTGACTGGCAACTCCTGCAATGCCATTGTTGGCAAACTGTATTGGTCTCTGCCGTTCCTTTAGATTCATCAGCTGTGCAAGGGGGAACCTGCTGAAAGGGCAATAGCTTACCCTCCATAATGTACTGGCTTGGCTTGCATGTCCATTGACAGTGTAGACAGCTAGGACACAACATCCATGGTCGACCAACAACCCAGAAACAGCCTCTAGTGATGCCTAAAGTGTCAGTAATAACCATTCAATTGGAAATGAGATTATTATCTAAGTAAATTAAGAACGATGTTCAATTAAAAAAGGCTTAATTATTTCCAAGCAGTAAGGCAAGCCTATGGACTGGGAGAATTCAGGATATTATGACAGATCACGATAATAAGCGAGAAACAGAATATGTGAATATGAAATAGCACATTGAAAACTTGAAGAACTGTTCCAACCACCAATGATGTAAAATTGAACAGAATACCAAAAATAATAAGAAAATATATACTGTATGATAGGAAACAGATTAGAATTTCTAATATGAACGTTTCAGCAACCCAGGTTCGATCTTGACTTCCAATGCTGTCTGTTGCAGAGTTTGCATGTTCTCCCTGGGGCTCCACTTTCCTCCACTTCAAAAAGATACGAAGTTGGTAAGTTAATTGCCCTCTGAAAATGTGTTCCTCGTCTGTAAATAATGGTGAAATCCAGGCGGGGATGATGGGAAGAATAAAGCGAGATTAGTGTAATATTAGTATCAATAGGGACGTGATGATCAACACTGACAGGGTAGGTAAAATTTCTTCAGACTGCCAAACCTTGGTTTGGGGTTTCTGTTGCCAGAAAAGTGATGAACATTTAGGACATAGGAAGAGAAATCTTTTCATTGTAAATTGTTGGAACTGCAGGCTCAGGGTCAGTTGCCAGGTCTTGAAGTCGGAGGCCCATGATCAGCAAGTCCTCGGTCGGAGCCCAGAGGTTGGTGAGGTCAGAGATCGAAGCCTCTAGGTCAGTGGGTCCAGAGGTCAGAAGTTTGATGCCAAGGAGTCTAGGGCCACAAAACATGGAGGTCAGAAGCCCAGAGGCAGTCTGTCCTGGGGCTTGGAGGTCTGTCTCTGACTGTGTGGTGGGCAGGGTGAGAAGAGGTTTTGTTTTGTTGCTTGTTGCGTGTTGTTCTGCTGAACATGGTGGGCATGCTACGTATGTTGGCACCAGAATGCGTGGCGACACTTCTAAGCTGCTCCCAGCACTTCCTCGGATTGTGTTGGTCGTTAACGCAAACAACGGATTTCACTGT
Organism: Hemitrygon akajei; assembly: GCF_048418815.1. Lineage (NCBI taxonomy): Eukaryota > Metazoa > Chordata > Chondrichthyes > Myliobatiformes > Dasyatidae > Hemitrygon > Hemitrygon akajei. Next base: position 42,932,936 of record NC_133140.1, read on the forward strand.
CTGCTTCGATGGATATGTGATAAATAAATACATCTAATTTTAATTCAACCCAAGGTTTGCAACCATTTAGATTTCTTCACCCTGAAGGTTTGCAGATGGTCTATAGTCACTATAGTCTATAGTCGTCGAGCTTTTGAGTCCAAAAGGAATCCTGAGGAATCCTACGGGGATGCAGTGGGAAGGTAAACTGCATGAATCCAGATCAAACAAAGTGATAGATCAGGCTCAGGAGACCAAAACAAAACTGTTCCTCTCTGTCTGAGATCACATAATGCAGTACTGATGAGAGACTGAACCCAGGAGCGTAAACTGGTCCTTTTGCATAATAATCTGAGCAACCAAAATCTTCAGTGCTGCTGGCTGCAATGCTCGTCCCCCATCCTATCCTTATCATTTCAATGTTTTGTTCTCTCCAGAAACCTTCTGGCCCTGGTTACAGTAAAGATCCAAAAACAAAATGACCTATCGTTTTAGAATAAGCAACAGAAAATTGCACTGTAACACCATGGCATTTCACAAAACAGATGGCTGAAGGCCATTTTTATGGATTTCAATTTTTGCTTTTTAGGATTTGGTTACATCATCAAAATAAATTTAAAAAAATAAATACCCATTAGATTCTTAAAAGATAAATGTAGATGTCAGGAACTCTGACTGCTTGCCAGCAATCAGAAGAGCTACCTTACACTTCAGACGATCTGAGTTCAGTCCTGGTCCTGGTCTGCGACTTAATGCTCCGGTTTTGCCCCCACCCCCACATCCCAAAGGCAGACAGATTGGTGACTATAAATTGCTCCCAGTTTGTAGGCGAGTAATAGGTGGGGAATATAAGAGGATATGAAAATAATTGACCACTGTGGACTGGAATGAAGGACTGCTTCTGTCACTCTAACTCAACCCACCACAGATATTGATAACTGTACTAAACAAAAAGCAGGTACAATCAATATTGAATTGTATAATCCAATGAAACGACTTTATGTTTTCCACACAATGATACAATCAAATGTAATCAAAACACAGTTAAATATACATTCAAAACTCCTTATCTGGAATAACACAACTGAAATTGCAGATGTCAATAGAATGACAGTGTTGATATCAGGTTAAAAGACTGCCTGCCATACATCTATGCAAAATCTGTAATGTAGCTCAGATCTCTATTTATTCCATTCAGGCATGTGTCCCAAAGCACAAGGCAACTGGCTGAAGACAGTCTCACACCATTTCTGTTTGTCTATAGCTATTGGGTGACTGTAACTGACAGCAAGGCAAAGGTTTTAAAGGCACCCAAGGAACATTAGAAATCAAATATAAAAAACAAGTAATTTCCAAGGAGTACCCATTGTCCTTCACTAATTCAATACAAGTATAGATGCAGCTCAGTTTTCCCTGGCAAGTAAATTGCCCGGAAGTAAACAATGAGATATGCTTTAACTTTGGAGTGCCAATGATATTTTTCAAACACAAGAAAAACTGCAGATACTGGAAATCCAAGCAACATACACAAAACGCTGGAGGACCTCAGCAGGTCTGGCAGCATCTATGGAAAAGAGTAAACAGTCTACATTTTGGGCGGGGACCCTTCTTCAGGACTGGACAAAGAAGAGAAGTCAAAGTGAGAAAGTGGGGGGAGGGAAAGAAGAAGTACAAGGGGATAGGTGAGACTGGGAGGGGGAAGGGTGGTGAAGAGCTGGGAAGTTGATTGGTGAAAGAGGAAAGGGCTGGAGGAGGGGGAAATCTAATAGGAGAGTGTAGAAGACTATGAAAGAAAGGGTAGGGGAGGAGCATCAGAGGGAGGTGATGGGCAGGTAAGGAGATAAGGTGAGAAAATGGGAAACAGTAAGGGGGGGGGCAACTACTGTAAGTTTGAGAAATCAACGTTCATGCCATCAGGTTAGAGGCTACCCAGACGGAATACAAGGTGTTGCTCCTCCGACTTGCGTGTGGCCCCACCACGGCAGTAGAGGAGGCCATGGAATGACATGTCACAATTATATTTTTCCTGGTATACAGCACGTTTGGAAATCTCAGGATAAAATGTGAGCTAACAAAACTCCTATGATCCCACTTTACTTTCACCTCATCAATGTTTCGAATATAAACATTGCATCTCTCCACAAAAATTTTTGACCAGCTTCAATAAATCCAGTGCTAAATCAAATGTCTTTTTTTCAGTTGCTGAATTGAATAATGCAGTAGTCACAGCATTTACTTTTGGAATAGTTGTATGTAAATGGGAATTTAAGCAGAGCTTTCTTTGGTGAATCATATCGAACCACCAGCAGTACGTATAAATGTCTAAAGTATTATACATACAGTATGCCACATTTTGAGGATATATATTTATTATTTAAATCTAGGACTAAGCTAAGTCACAAAGCTAATCTTTCTTGTGGCTGGTTATCAGTAGGGCACGTCTCCAGTGGATAAACTGTGGTAGTTAGGATAATAGTTGTTAACAGTGTAAAGCAAAGTGTCAGCCAGAATCACTAACATGATTTTCTACATGGCCCATGCTCCTCTTAACTATTTTCACCTCTGACAGGCGAATCAGTCAATTCAGTTATCATTTGATTCCAAAAGTGAAGTTAATCATCTGGTTCACTCATATACAGGTGCCCTAGCTTGTTAAGTCTGGTGACTCTTTTTAAGGTGTCACACTTTCAGAATGAGCTCATGGTCTCAGAGACAGGTCGAGGAGATTTATCTATAAGGCCCCATTTTACAGAGTTCAGTTTTGTAGATGATAAAACCAGGGCTATTTTCCTTAAAACAGTTAAGAATAAGACGGCATTAATATTCTGAATTACAAAAAACTGTAAAGAGGAAATATTTTGAGTGACTGAACTGTTGTAATTAGAAGACAAAAATTTAAGGCAATTAACTAAAGAATCAGGCTCAATGTGAGCGGAAATTATGTGAAGCGCGGCATCTCAAAGAACAATGGAGTGACATGCAATAACAATCCGATGATAATAGCAATGGTAGTTCAATAGTAAAAGAAAAGGGCCAGGAGGCCAATGGGTAATGGGTACAAGGTAGTAAATTGATTAAAAATAAATATTAGCTCCTTGTCTATAAGCAGAGGATGCTCTTACATATCAACATCATTCCATATGTTGTAGCATTAGTTCAAGATCTAGATATGGGAATCCCTTATTATTGTACAACATATTAAGTAAATAATAGCTTTCTGGCTCTTGATATTTTTTTCCAGTTTTATGTTTTATAGAGTGTCATGCCTACTAAATAGGAGTGGTGTCTTTCAGAACCTGCTGCAGCTAAATCTGAGTAGCCGCAAGGAGAAGCACTCTAACGTACCTTATTTTTGCAATGTCTTTTGGCTTGGAACATAAACCAGTTCTAGAATTCTTTGAATCTTTATCCTTTTGCTTTGCTTTGCCTTTGCCTGACTTCCTTTCTTCCTTTCGAGCAGACCCAGTGGACAAACAGGATGGGTTTACGACTCTGGGAATATTCTGCTCCCCACGGGCCTTTGCTTTGGCGATTGCTTCTGATATGATCCGATTGGCCTTCTCTTGCTTATTCTGCATGTCCTTATTTTTCTGCTTGTTTCCCGTCATCAGCTGTGCATTCTGTAGTTTGACAAACTGCTTTGCTTGTGGACTAGAACCATCAACAGTGGTCTGGGAGGAAGGTGGCTGCAAAATAACACAAATAAAATGTTATGGATAATTCAGAGAAACCTTTACTGTTCAATGCATTTAGATGCAATTTGCATTATCCTGTGGCTCCACACAATATAAAAAATATCCACAGAAAATAATAACTGTATTATCTACAATTACTTTCTGCAATATAGCTTGTTTAGTTTTATTTGTTTTCCTCTTCAGGAAAACTTAGCACAATGATCTATGGTATAGGTGTATGGGAATAAAATATACCTGTGCTAAGTGCTTCTCAAGCTTGTCCAAATGGCCATACATACTACAAAACATTAAGAGGGCTACAACATCTAAAACGCACACTATCAACATCCTCAGTGTTGCAGCCTTGATTATCCAGCATCAAGTGGCATGGAGACATACCATGTGCATATGCCTGATGTGCTCCTTTTTTATGCCATGGACCCCTAACCATTAACCAAGGGGTCTGTGGACTCCAGGTTGGGAACCCTTGTTGTAGAGGTGATCCCATGATAAATATCAAGAGATCACTGAATGGGTGACAGAAGTATACCACCAAGAGGGCTATGTTGGAGGGAAGGGTTAGATCAGGGATGGCCAACCAATGGCGCAAGCGCCTAAAGTGGCGCATTGCACCACAGTGATAATAAAAAAAGTAAGCCGACTCATGCAAAAAGTATTAACCAAAAACTGATCTGTAGAAGAAAAAATCTATAACAGGAATTCAAGTAGCTTAGAGCTAGAAATAGGTTTTACTGAGAATAAATCTAAAACTTAGCAATTACTTTTTGTGATTTTATTATTTCATGCACATCTTTTAGCGAATGTTATCTACTTTCACATTAATCTGTTTTCAATTTTTAAAAAAATGTTCAATGAGTCAAACTAAGAAAGAAGGACTTTTGTTCTGCAGTCGTTCCATAACCGTTCACACGTTTGATGCTTGTTTGATCCTGACGCACCAGACATCTGCACCAGCGGTGCGTCGCAGGTTTTTGCCAGTCAGTTTACAATTGACACTTGTGAGCTATGGAGTTGTGCTTTGCTCATCCTTTGTGAACATTTGCATTTTGTACTTTTTCGAAAATTAAACCTTGTTTTTACATTCAGTTACCCACCAGAGTGCAAAAGAAAAGCAGAAAGTGATAGTAAGTGTGAATTCAATGAACAGTGGGAAATGAGTTCTTATTTATAGCGGGTCCGTCAGGAAAACCGTTGCACATTGTTTGTGAAAACACTTTCTCACATAATAGAAGACATGATCTTAATAGACACTATAAAACACAACATCAGACTGAAATAGATGGAAAACTGAAGCTAGTGCTTGGGTCTGAGTTACAGAAAGAATATGTGATTAAGAAAAAGGAAGAAATCAAAAGAAGACAAAATATATTTGTTAGAAGTCTCATTAAGATAAGTAATGTTTATCTTGTTTTTATATTAAATCAATATATCATGTAAAAATGCTGAATATGTCTATATTAACATATTTTACAAGAATTGAATGGGGGTAAAAGAGTTGTATGGCGCATCTGAACTCGTGCATGAAAAAATTGACGCATGGAATGTAAAAGGTTGGCCACCCCCGCGTCAGATTGACCTTTTTGAGAGATATTGAGGTTCTGGTTAAGAAAAAGGAGGTGCATAGCAGGTATAGGCAGGCAGGAACAAATGAGGTACTTGAGGAGTATAAGAAATGCTAGGAAGCACTCAAGAAAGAAATCAAGAGGGTGAAAAGAAGACATGAGTTTGCTCTAACAGACAAGGTGAAGAAGAATCCTAAGGACTTCCACAATATATTAAAAGTAAAGGATTGCAAAGGACAAATTCGGTCCTCTAGAAGATTAGAGTGGTAATATATGTATGGAGCCGAAAGAGATGGGGGAGGGCTTAAATGGATATTTTGCATTTGTATTTACTCGAGACACGGACAGAAAGCCTATGGACGTGAGGCAAAGCAGCATTATCTTCTTGGCCTCTATACAGGTTACAGAGAAGGTCCTTGCTGTCTTGATGCAAATTAAGGTGGATAAATCCCTTGGCCTGACAGTATGTCCCCTCAGACCCTGTGGGAGGCTACAGCAGAAACTGCAGGGGCCCGAGCAGTGATATTTAAAACATCTTTGCCTCAGCTGAGGTCCCAGAGGATTGAAGGATAGCTAATGTTGTTCCACTATTTTAGATAGGCTCAAAGAATAAGCCAGGAAATTAAAGGCTGGTGAGCTTGACATCAGCAGTGGAAAAGTTCTTGGAAGGTATTCTCAGGGACCTGATATAGAAGGATTTGGACAGATAGGAACTGATTAGGGATAGTCAGCATGGCTTTGTGCATGGTACGTCATGCCTTACTAATCTTATAGGAGTCAACAGGAAAGTTGATGAAGGCAAGATGATGGATGTTGTCAACATGGACTTTAGCAAGGCCTCTGGCAATGTCCCATGTGGGAGGTTGGTTGAGAAGGTTCAGTTGCTTGGCATTCAAGATGAAGTAGCAAGAGGGTTGTTGTAGATGGCTGCTTCTGGCTGGAGGCCTGTGACCATCAGTGCACTGCAAGGTTCATTGCTATTTGTCATCTATATCAATGATCTATATAATGTATGAACCAGGAGGTTCATCATCTGCTGAGGGTTAGATCTGTGGTATTTAAGTCTGGTGATCCAGGTCTATTCAAGAAAACCAGGTGTGACTTGCGGAGGGCTATTTCAAGAGCTAAGGAATAATTCCAAGTGAGGTTGTAGATGACATTGGATGCACGTCAACTCTGGCAAGGTTTGCAGGGCATTACTTCCTACAAAGTGAAACCCAAAAGCATGAATGGCAGAGATGCTTCACTACAAGACGAGCTCAACGCCTTCTATGATCACTTTGAAAGGGAGAATATAACTATAATTGTGAAGTTTCATGCTGCACCCATGACCCTATGATCTCTGTTTTGGCCAATGTCTTTCAAGAGGGTGAACCCTTGCAAGGTGACAGGCCCCAACAGAGTATCTGGTAAGATTCTGAAAACTTGTGCCAACCAACTGGCAAGTGTAATCAAGGACATTTTCAACCTCTCACTGCTACAGATGGAAGTTCCCAGCCGCTTCAACGGGGCAACAATTATATGAGTGCTGAAGAAGAGCAGTGTGCTGCCTTAATGACTATTGTACAGTAGTACTCACATCCACAGTGATGAAGTGCTTTGAGAGGTTAGTCATGGCTAGACTCAACTCCTGCCTCAGCAAAGACCTGGACCCACTGCAATTTGCATAACGCCACAATCAGTCTATGGCAGACACAATCTCAATGGCTTTTCATATGGCCTTAAATCACCTGGACAATACAAATAACTATGTCAAGATAAAATTCGTTGACAATAGCTCTGCGTTTAACACCATCGTTCTCACAGTCCTCATCAATAAGCATCAAAACCTAGGCCTCTGTACTTCCTGTCCAATTGGATCTGCAACTTCCTAACTGGAAGACCACAAGGAGATGGTGGTGGACTTTAGGAGATCTAGGCCTCATATGGAGCCAGTGATCATTAATGGAGAATGTGTGGAGCAGGTTAAGACCTACAAGTATCTGGGAGTACAGTTAGACGAGAAGCTAGACTGGACTGCCAACACAGATGCCTTGTGCAGGAAGGCACAGAGTCGACTGTACTTCCTAAGAAGGTTGGCGTCATTCAATGTCTGTAGTGAGATGCTGAACATGTTCTATAGGTCAGTTGTGGAGAGCGCCCTCTTCTTTGTGGTGGCGTGTTGGGGAGGAAGTATTAAGAAGAGGGACGCCTCACGTCTTAATAAGCTGGTAAGGAAGGCGGGCTCTGTCGTGGGCAAAGTACTGGAGGGTTTAACATCGGTAGCTGAGCGAAGGGCGCTGAGTAGGCTACGGTCAATTATGGATAACTCTGAACATCCTCTACATAGCACCATCCAGAGACAGAGAAGCAGTTTCAGCGACAGGTTACTATCGATGCAATGCTCCTCAGACAGGATGAAGAGGTCAATACTCCCCAATGCCATTAGGCTTTACAATTCTACCGCCAGGACTTAAGAACTTTTTAAAAGCTATTATTAATGCTTTTTGAGATAGTGATTTAGATGTATATCATATTTTTTACTGAGTTAAGTATTGTATGTAATTAGTTTTGCTACAACAAGTGTATGGGACATTGGAAAAAAGTTGAATTTCCCCATGGGGATGAATAAAGTATCTATCTATCTATCTATCTATCTGTGATAATTGGTGATAATATCTTCTCCTCACTAACGGTCAACACTTCCACACCTCAAAGATGTGTACTCAGCCCACTGCTCTTCTCTCTATACCCATGACTGTGTGGCTAGGTATAGCTCAAATGCCATCTATAAATTTGCTGATGATACAGCCACTGTCGGTAGTATCTCAGATGGAGACGAGAGGGGGTATTGGAGTGAGATATACCAACTTGTGGAGTGGAGTCACAGCAACAACCTTGCACTCAATGTCAGTGAGACCAAAGAGCTGACTATAGACTTCAGGGTGGGTAAGACAAGGGATACAAACCTATCCTCATAGAGGGATCAGACGAGGAGACAGTGAGCAATTTCAAGTTCCTAGATGTCAAGATCTCTGAGGATCTAACCTGGTCCCAACATATCCATGCAGCTATAAGGAAGGCAGAACGGCAGCTAAGTTTCATTAGGAGTTTGAGGAGATTTAGTTTGTACCTAAAACACTCACAAAACTCTACAGATGTATTATGGTGAGCATTCTGACTGGCTGCATCACTATTTAGTATGGGGGAGGGAGGGGTACTGCAAGGAATCAAAAGAAGCTACAAAAAATGTTAATTTAGACAGCTCTAATATGGGTACCAGCCTCCGTGTTAACCAAGATATCTTCAAGGAGGCACAGAAGCTGAAATGCACACACTTAGTGATTCAGGAACAGCTTCTTCCCCTCTGCTATCTGATTTCTGAATGGACATTGAACCCATGAGCATACCTCAATTTTTTAATATTATTTGTTTTTGTACTATTTTAAATTAACTATTTAATATATATAGTCTAAATATATACAGTGTCTATAAAATGTATTTGCCAAATTAAACTAGATTTAATTCGGGTTGTTTAGACCCTGATCAACAGCAAAAGACTCTTTCATATCAAAGTGAAAACAGATCTCTATAAAGTGAATTAAATTCATTACAAATATAAAACACAAAATAATTGATTGCATAAGTATTCACCCCCCTCCCTTAATATGACATACCAAATCATCAATGGTGACTAGCGGGGTGCCTCAGGGATCTGTACTGGGTCCAATGTTGTTTGACATATACATTAATGATCTGGATGATGGGGTGGTAAATTGGATTAGTAAGTATGCAGATGATACTAAGGTAGGTGGCAGTGTGGATAATGAAGTAGGTTTTCAAAGCTTGCAGAGAGATTTAGGCCAGTTAGAAGAGCGGGCTGAACGATGGCAGATGGAGTTTAATGCTGATAAATGTGAGGTGCTACATTTTGGTAGGAATAATCCAAATAGGACATACATGATAAATGGTAGGGCATTGAAGAATGCGGTAGAACAGAGTGATCTAGGAATAAAAGTGCATAGTTCCCTGAAGGTGGAATCTCATGTGGATAGGGTGGTGAAAAAAGCTTTTGGTATGCTGGCCTTTATAAATCAGAGCATTGAGTATAGGAGTTAGGATGTAATGTTAAAATTGTACAAGGCATTGGTAAGGCCAAATTTGGACTATTGTGTACAGTTCTGGTCACCAAATTATAGGAAAGATGTCAACAAAATAGAGAGAGTACAGAGAAAATTTACCAGAATGTTACCTGGGTTTCAGCACTTAAGTTATAGGGAAAGGCTGAACAAATTAGGTCTTTATTCTTTGGAGTGTAGAAGGTTGAGGGGGGACTTGATAGAGGTATTTAAAACAATGAGGGGGATAGATCGAGTTGACGTGGATAGGCTTTATCCATTGAGAGTAGGGGAGATTCAAACAAGAGGTCATGATTTGAGAATTGGGGGCAAAAGTTTAAGGGTAGCACGAGGGGGAATTTCTTTACTCAGAGAGTGGTAGCTGTGTGGAATAAGCTTCCAGTAGAAGTGGTAGAGGCAGGTTCGGTATTGTCATTTAAAGTAAAATTGGATAGGTATATGGACAGGAAAGGAATGGAGGGTTATGGGCTGAGTGCGGGTCAGTGGGACTAGGTGAGAGTTAGCGTTCGGCACGGACTAGAAGGGCCGAGATGGCCTGTTTCCGTGCTGTAATTGTTATATGGTTATATGGTGTAGCCAACTGGCTATAAAAGTCAAATAGTTAGTTAAATGGAGATCAGCTTTTGGAGACCTACATACAGTCAAGGTGTTTCAATTGACTGTAGTAAAAGTACACCTGTACCTGGAAGGTCCAACTGCTGGTAAGTCAGTATCCTGGCAAAAACTACACCATGAAGACACAAGAATACTCCAAGCAACTCCATGAAAATATTATTGAAAAGCACAGGTCAGGAGATGGATACAAGAAAATTTCCAAGTCACTAAATATCCCTTGGGGTACAGTTAAGTCAGTCATCAAGAAATGAACAGAATATGGCACAGCTGTAAATCTGCCTAGAGCACCAAGAGACCAATGACAACTCTGAAGAAGTTACAAGTTTCCGTGGCTGAGATGGGAGAGACTGTGCATACAACAACTATTGCCCAGGTGCTTCACTGGTCACAGCTTTATGGAGAGCGGCAAAGAGAGCCTCTGAAGTCAGCTGGAGGAAGGTTCTATGGTCTGATGAAACCAAAATTGAGCTTTTTAGCCATCAGACTAAATGCAATGTTTGGCATAAGCCAAACTTTGCACATCATCAAAAACACACCATCTCTACCACGAAGCATAGAGGTAGCTGCATCATGCTGTAGGGATGCTTCACTGCAGCAGGCCTTGGGAGGCTTGTGAAGGTAGAGGGTAAAATGAATGTAGCAAAATGGAGGGAAATCCTGGAAGAAAACCTGATGCAGTCTGCAAGTGAACTACGACTTGGGAGATTTGTTTTCCAGCAAGACGATGACCTCAAGCATAAAGCCAAAGCTACACAGGAATGGCTTAGAAACAACAAAGTTAATGTTCTGGAGTTGCCAAGTCTGAGTCCAGACCTCAATGCAATTGAGAATTTGTGGCTGGACTTGACAAGAGGTGTTCACTCACGTTTCCTATGCAATCGAACAGAGCTTGAGCAGTTTTGTAAAGAAGAATGGGGGAAAATTACAGTGTCCAGATGTGCATTGCTGAGACCTATCCACACAGACTCTAGGCTGTAATTGTTGCCAAAGGTGCACCTACTAAATTACTGACTTGATTGGGGGGGTGGCGAGTAATTATGGAATCAATTATTTCGTGTTTAATAATTGTAATAAATTTAGACCAATTTGCAGAAAATTTGTTTTCACTTTGACACAAAAGGGTCCTTTCTGTTGATCAGTGTCAAAAAGCCTAATTAAATCCACTGTGATTCAATGTTGTAAAACAATAAAACCTGAAAACTTCCAAGGGTGGTGAATATTTTTTATAGGCACTGTACTTACTGTAATTCATTTATTTGTTTCTATATTATCATGTTTTGCATTGTACAGCTGCCGCTAAGTTAACAAATTTCACAACACATGACGGTGATAATAAACCTGATTCTGATTCAGATTATGTGGTAAACCGGATCAGCACATTTGCAGATGACATCAAGATTGGGGTGTAGTGGATCGCGAGAAAGACTATCAAAGATTGCAGCGCGACCTGGACCAGCTGGTGAAATGGGCTGAAAAATAGCAGATGGAATTTAATGCAAACAAGTGTAAGGTGTGACCAACCTGGGCAGGTCTTAGACCGTGAGCAGTAGGGCACAGAGGAGTGCAGTAGAACAAAGGGATCTTCACAAACCAAAGTATTGAGTATAGAAGATGGGACGTTATGTTGAAGTTGCATTAAGACATTGGTGAGGACTAATTTGAAGTATTATGTCCAGTTTTTGTCAGCTACTTACAGGAAAGATGTAAATAAGACTGAAAGAGGGCAGAGAAGATTTACAAGCATGTTATGTCATGAGGACCAGAGCTATTGGAAAAGGGTGAAGAGGTTAAGACCTTATTCCCTAGAATGTACAAGATCGAGGGAAGATTTGATAAGAAGTACACAGAGTTTTGGGGGGTATAGATAGGGTAAATGCAAGCAGGCTTTTTCCACTGAGATTGGGTGAGACAAGAGCTATAAGTCATGGGTTAAGGGTGAAAGTTAAAATGATTAAGGGGAACATGAAGAGGACCTTTCTCACTCAGAGGGTGATGAGTGTGTGGAATGAGCTGTCAGTGGAAGTGGTGGATGCAGTGTCTATTTCAACACTTAAGAGAAATTTGTACAGGTACATGGATTCAAGGGGTATGGAGGTCTATGGTCAATGAACTTAAACAGATTAATGGTTCAGCATAGACTAGATGGGCTGACGGGCCTCCTTCTGTGACTAGTAGATTAAAAAGTTGGCACAACATTGTGTGCCAAAGGGCCGGTGTAGTGCTAGAGTGCTCTGTATGTTCTATCAGGCTACCCAGAGGAAGCTTTAACAGAGAATGAGTGGTCATCATTGTCTCCTCTGGCTATAGATAAATGTTTGAAGTGTCACATAATGGAATGAAAGTGACTGGGATGGAATCCTGCCAATCCTTCTAACACTACCTGCCAATGTATCACTGCCTCATCAGTCACCTGAAAAGCCATAGAAACATGAAAGTGATCTCCTTCAATCTGTGGGATCAACAAGATAAAGCCAAACTTCTTACAGATTTCATTCCCACAAAAGAGCAAAGATTGCTTATTGTGCAGAAATGTATACAATTGTCACTTCAATATAAACTGAAAGTCTTTGACAACAGAGTGTAGAAGCTTTAAACTATATAGAGTTATAAAAAGATTGTCAATGGAGAACGATAGCAGTGAATGGATTTCACAGTAGGCACACTTCAGTTATGAAATGAAAAAATACAAAGCAATGTCCTTTGTAAATAAAGAACTTGTAGGAATAGTGGAGGTCTTAAGAGAGTTAAAGGGTCCATATGCAAGAATGATTATGAAGCAGAACAACTACACACTACAAAGGATTGCCTGCCTTTATGTACTGGATTATACGCAAATAGAAGTTACACTATACCAAGACAACGTTTGGTTAGACCACATCTAGAGAGCATCTCCAGGTACTACACCTTAACTTTGGAGATGGTACAGTTTAGAAATACCAGAGAATCAGCAGTTTTAATTTAATAAGAATGATCTTACAAAGCAGGGGTTATACAAGAGTCCAAAAGTCAAGGCTTTCACTGAGGGTAACTTAAAGGGTATATGAAAAAAACTACTTCCATTTGTTATGCACATAGGACTACAAATATTATATAACATCCCCATAGTGAATTAGGAAAAGATGAATACATCAAGTTAGGTCACAAAAGAAAATATGATTACACTTAAGAATGGATCTTAAAGGAGCCAATCTCATTCCAAACTTCCATAAATTAGGCAATTCCTTGATAGCCTGACAGGTTGTAGGCTGGAGGCATGACTTTCCAACAATTTTCCTACTCATAGAACTGGAGCATTTAGTCAGCCAAACTCAATATTAGGTATTACAGTATAGAACACAGAACAGATCAGATCAGGATGCAACTTAAAACAGGAATGTCCTGAAATGCAACTTTGTCCTAGAGACCATGACAATTCTAAAGCCATTGGTTGACAACTGCATCCACAATCAGTTCCAAGTAACAGGGAATCTGAATATAAAGAAGTCATCATAGCTTTTAGCAACTTGGCATTTAAGTAAAATTTTAGACACAAAATACCAATTAAATTGTTAGGTTTTGTTAAATGTCAGACATTACACAATAGTAGAAAGATTTTCTTCTATTTGCCATTTGAAGTGATAGCAATGACGAATGCATTATTCGGGTTTTTACAGATCTTTGCTAAAGAAGAAATTTCTCCCAAAGTAGCAAAGACAAATCAAAACACTCCAATGTACTGTAAAACTGACGGCATGATAGTTAAAACTGAGTGCCATTTAAACAGGTTAAATCATAAGAGAGGTTGCGGCTCTACAAAATTACAAACACGCTAGATTGTATTTTCCCAAGCCCTAGATTTTCTGATTACCATGCACAATTACAGAATAAATAAGAATAAAATGATGGTAACAAATAAATCCTCAAACTAAAGAGTAAATTTCTGCCATAGGACCATACACAATACTGACTTCAGTCCACATTTAAACTGAAAGAACAAAGGATCTAAAAGTAGATCTGAATACGTGACCAAAGCCCCTCAGTTCGGCATCAACAATATTTTTAGGTCAGCTTAGCTACAGGCAAAGACATGAACTGAATAAAGCTGTCATCGTTGTAACAAGCTGTACATTACATGCAATCATAGAAAAGCTAAAAGGAACCTCTTTTAAAACATGTATGTGTTTGATTCCCCAGTATAACTGCAATTTTTTTCACTCCATTCATTGTCTGCCTACTAAACAGGCATAAAGCAATGGCCTTATTCTCAGAGGTTTAAACAAACAAGCTGTTTATATCATTACTGCACCAATTTTGAGATATGTTAAGGACACCGCATTTACCCACTGCACCCTTCCAGGATTCTGAATAGCTTCCCGTTTAAATAGAGCAGTAAGATATATCTTAGCATGTCTGTATTTCTCACCCAGAAATGAGCTGCTGACTACAGCAAAGTAAATTGCCACCAGGCATTTCCAAACAGATTTTCAGGCCAATGCCAGTGCACTCCACTGGATAATATTTCTGCTCATGCTTCATCAGCCTAACAGCAGCGCTGCAGCACTGGTAGGCAGAGGCAATCAAACAGCTTTCAAACATTGTGAACAAATGCCACCTTTAGGTCTGAGCTAACAAATAACACAAAGCTAAAGAAAGCTGCAGCAGCTAAGATGGCGTTGCATTGCGACTCAGTCACCAGCCAGTAGAAAAGAAGGTTATGCAATCCCATTAGCCTTTAGTCCAAACCCCTCCTCCCACTTATTCAGTCTTTCACTTACCCTTCCTCTAGACCTCCTCACAGAAGCCATCTTTTCATTCAACAAAGCCTAGCCCTCCGCTGTTTCACCTCCGGCTTTGCTCCTGAGGAAGGCATTGAAATGAAAACTGCTAAATGCCCTACTTAGTGTGCTGCAGTAAAGGTACACACTTTGCTTCACAAAAACACATTATGATTTTATCAGCATTTGTCCTCCCTGTGAGTCAATATTGCCAAACATAGAATCACTGGACAATCCAGACAAGGTAGTGCAGCACACGATCCAGTTTGCACATGAGAACATGTGAATATCTAATTAATAGAGGCTTGTAAATCTCGTCTCCAATAAAGCTAAGTAAAATTATGCACCAAAGCATGAAAATGCATCTGCTTGAATAGAAATGTCGTTCAATAACTGTCGACGCTCCGCTCACTTGGACCAGTAGATGGTGCTGCCCATTGTTACTTTGTTAGGTTTTAATGTTAAACCCCCACTTCCAACCTGCATCCCCTCCCCCCTACATCCCCCCCCCCCCCCCCCCCCCCCCCCGCCCCATCCATAGGACTGCTTGCATCTGCATCTCAGGCTTCTTATCGTAATGGCTCAATTGTTTTTCCCGTAAGCATATACTTGTTCTCATTTTTATGGTGACTATTCAGAGATAAAGAACAAGATATTTGGAAGAAAATATATTTTAATAGAACACCAGCAATGAAATCAGCTGCAGACAGAAAAATTAACTGATTTTTTTTCTTTTGCATATTTTTATTTTTGAAACATTCAAATTTAGACAGCAAACCAGGAGAAATCTGCATCTAAGAGAAAATACATAATGATGTCACAAAATTTTGCTTGACAGTGATTAGGTTAAGTAACAGGGCATCAGACTATTCGGGCCAGCCAGTCCATGCTAGAACTTATAAGCCTGCTGAGCATTCTTCCATCTTCCTCACTTAAATCTGTCAGAGTAATCCTGTACTCCCTTCTCCCCCGTATACTTGTCCAGCCTTTCATCAATATTATTCGCCTCAAACATACCCTGTTTAGTTTTGAATAAAGAGCAATTCATACAATATCAAATAATGCATTGGATGTTGTTTAACATTGGCTCAGGTTTTTTCTTTAAGTTCAGTTCATCTTGCTGAACATCAGTCCTGTCAACAGTACAGATACATAACAGTAAAAAGTGACAAATATTAAAAAGTTAGGACTGCTGCCTAGTTTTAGCAAAAACTGACAGCTAAGGAAATACAAAAACAATGGAAAGCCCATGTCTATTTCATGCTATGAACATGTGGTGAGAAAGATATTATTTAGTTAGACTAGGCAAGAACAGAATTTAGATGTGGTTTCTCCTGTCTACAGAGCAAAAAAGTCACAAGTTAGGTTATTCTAATCACACACAGTACCAGAGTTGTGACTGACTGTCAGGAGGTTGGGGCAGAAATGGTAAAATACAGGGTCCTTGTGTGTTTTATGCCTACATAGATTCTCTGAGGGAAACAAGTGCTAATCATCACCAAGTGAAACCAAAATCAAATCACTTCTACAGATTGTCTCACTGTCAAGATTAATGCAAAATATTGAGGCCTCTGAGTGGATGAATGAGCTGTGCAGAATTGGTACTGTGATCATTGGCATCTCCTGGGAGAGAAGGCGGCAAAACAAACATTTGCACGAAAAACAAGATCAAAATAGTAGGCGATTTTAACTTTCCACATATTGACTGGGACTTCAACACTGTAAAAGTACTGGATGCTATAAGAGTTCACCAAATGTGTTCAGGAAAGTTTCCCTAATCAATATATCGAAGTTTCAACTACAGAAAGTGTGATAGTGGAACTCCTATTAGAGAATGAGACAGAAGTGTGTGTAGGGAACAGTACTGATCTAGTGATCACAAGTCCATTAATTTCAAGATAATTATGAGAAAGGATAGGACTGGTTCTTGTTTTAAAAGTTCCAATTGGAGAAAGGCCAATTTTGACGGCATCAGAAAGGATCTGGCAAGTATAGATTGTGACCGGCTGGTTTCTGGCAAAAGGATGCTTGGTAGATGGGAAGCCTTCAAAGGTAAACTTTTGAGATTAGAGCTTGTATGTTCCCATTAGAATAAAAGGCAAGGCTAACGGGCTTAGGAATCTTGTTCTTTGAGAGATGCCGAGGCCCTGGTTAAGGAGGAGGAGGTGTACAGCACATATTGGCAGCGAGAAACAATGAAGTGCTTGAAGAGAATAAGAAATGCAAGAGAACTCTTAAGAGGGAAATTAAGATGGATAAAAGAAGGCACGAGCTGCTCAAGCAGAAATGGTGAAAGAGAATCTCAAAGATACATTTAAAGCAAAAGTAGAACAAGGAACAAAATCAGTCCACCTGAAGATCAACTTTGCCATCTAAACATGGAACCAAAAGAGATGGGGGAAGATCTTAAATCACTTTTTTTTTTGCATCTGTATTCACTCAGGAAATGGGACACAGATTTTGGGGAACTGAGGCAAAACAGAATAAGGTCATGGACCATATTACAGCAGAGGATATGCTTGCTGTCTCAAGGAAAATAAATCCACAAGGCCTAGCAAGGTGTCCCATCCTTAGACTATGCCAGAGACTAGTGCAAAATTTGTAGGGGCCCTAGCAGAGGTATCTAAAACATCTTTAGCCTTGGGTGAGGTGCCGGAGGACTGGAGGATAGCTAATGTTGAATCAAGAAAGACTCCAAGAATAAACTGGAAATTATAGGCTGGTGAGTCTGACGCCAGTACTGGGTAAAATATTAGAAGGTATTCTAAGGGACTAGATATAGAAGTATTTGGATAGACAGTGCCTGATTAGAAATAGTCAACGTGGCTTTGTGAATGGGAGGTCATGTGCAACCATTCTTATAGTTTTTCAAGGAAGTTACCAGAAATTTGATGAAGGAAAGGCAGTGGATGTTGTCAACATGAATTTCAGTAAGGCCTTTGACAAAGTCCCTCATGAGAGTCCAGTCAAGAAGGTCCAGCCACTTGGCATTCAGAATGGGGTAGTAAGTTAGATCAGACATTGGCTTCAGGGAGAACCCAGAGAGTGATTACAGATGGTTGCCTCTCTGACTGGAGGTCGTGACGAGTGGTGTGCTGCAAGGATCGGTTTTGGGTCTTTTGTTGTTTGTCATCTATATCAATGACCTGAATGATAACATGTAAACTGGATCAGCAAATTTGGGGTGTAGTGGGTAGCGAGGAAGACTATCAAAGCTTGCAGCAGGACTTCACCCAGCTGGAAAAATGAGCTGAAAATGGCAGATGGAATTTAATGCAGACAAGTGTGAGGTGTTGCACCTTAAAAGGACAAAACAGGGTAGGAGTGTGGTAGAACAGAGGAATCTGGGAATATAGATCCTTAATTCCTTGAAAGTGGCGTCACAAGTAGAAAGGGTCGTAAGAGAAGTTTTAGCACACTGGCCTTCATAAATCGAAGTATTGAGTACTGGAGGTGGATGTTATATTGAAGTTATACAAGACCTGGTGAGGCCTAATTTGGAGTATTGTGGGTAGTTTTGGTCACCAGGAAAGGTATCAATAAGATTGAAAGAGTACAGAAGAAATTTACAAGTATGTTACTGGGGCTTGAGGAACTGAGTTATAGGGAAAGGTTGAATAGGCTAGGACTTTATTCCCTGAAACGTTGGAGAATGAGGGGAAATTTGATGGAGGTAAACAAAACTATGAGAGGTATAGATAGGGTAAATGCAAGCAAGTTTTTTTTCCCCACTGAGGTTGGGTGAAACTAAAACTGGAGTACACAGATTAAGGGTGAAAGGTGAAAGATGAAAGGGGAACCTGAGGGTAGTGCCAGTGTAGAACGAGCCACCAGTGGAAATGTTGGGTGTGGGTTTGATTTCAGCACTTGAAGAGAAATTTGGATAAGTGTATGGATGTATGGGTAGAGTGCTATGGTCCAGGTGCAGGTCGATGGGACTAGGCAGAATACCAGCTTGGTATAGAGTAGATGGGCCAAAGGGCCTGCTTCTGTATTGCAGAAGAAAAAGAAACTGGACAGAAAAAGGGGCATAAAGGTCGCACTGCTAAACGAAGATCCTAGCATTAAGTGGTTAAAAGAAAGTAGCACATCCAAGTTCTGGGAAAAGGAGAAAAAGATATTAAGGAGAGAGAGTCTTACAATGTGAGAATGGTTATGATTCAAGTCCCAATACCATCTGACTATAGTTCACAAGTAGGTTTCCAGAAGATAAATCATTTGAACCAGTGCTCAGTTCTCACAAAGCACGACAACTAGATCAGTATGCCAAGAGATCAAACGACATCAAACTGCCAGCTAAAGATTAGCTCTCCTTGTCTGGCGGCCTGCAAAACATAACACACACTACAAGTGACTCATTGTAAACAACTCTCAGAATATCATGAGCACAGAATGTGCATCAGCGCTGCTGCTCAAGTGCAAGGCCATATCGGCTCAATCACCTGAGGGACATGACTGCCTAACCTTATAACAGGTTGTCGCTTGTAACTGTGCACTCTAAAACCTAAAGCCAAATACAAAAATAATTTTAAAAAGCAGGATCAGAATTTGATCGCTTAAGTCAATTTTTTATACTCTCCTTATAAAAGTAAGAACGTAATTCCTTCCCCCAAAGGGTTAAAGCTGAGGATATTTTAGAGAGGCTGTATTTGTTTAGTATGTTTTCCATTCAGCTCAGGTGATGATCCAGACATATGGATTAAAATGAAAGTATTTTGAGATGAAACTCAAATGAGAAAGAAAAATGGTACAAGAACTATGTAACTGAGAAATAGGCATCTGACAAAATACCTCAATCACAAAATTTAAAAAAATGTTGGAACTGCTGAAAAACTAAATCATCTATTTAATATTCTTCCTTTCTCTGAAACCTCACAGAATGCAGTAACTGCTTGTCTGGATAATGTTCCAGTGGCCCACTCCAGACTTTTAACATTGCTGGTTTGTTACCAGTTGCTCAGAGATATTAGCAAAGTAAACCAAATGCACTCTCATAAGTACCCTCTTGCAGCATTCACCTTTCTGGAAACAAAACTGTAAATATTTGCTAGATTGGGTTTAAAGATCAAAAGAGAAAAGGGAAAATAAAGAAGAAATGAGCTGCACCATAATGCATGAAGATGCGCTGCGGCACTCTGCAGGTGACAGGTGTAATTGTACAACAAGGACAATGACTGGCAGATTCCTCACAATTTAACATCAGGAATTCCAAAGTTTTCCAAGACTAGCTATGCCAAGTCCTTGCCAAAGACTCCACCCCTTCTCCTGCTGTTCGTTTAGGCCGGCTCACATCCAGACAGTTTCAAACTTCACACTCTATTCATAAAAGAGAGTGCTGGTTGATGGGGGTGGGTGGACTTCAGGATCCGGACAGCAAAGAAAAATGTACAGAAGCAGAATCACAAAAAACTACTGCAAATAGTCAACTGTTATTCCAGCTCAGATGCAAAATCATTAGTAGCTCAAGGAATCTATCCATTAAAAAGTCTGAAACTATAGCCCACCAGTTCTCTGGTTAATGGATGAATAACATTTTGTGTTTATATCCTTTAGACTAGATCGAATAGTTTGAGGTCAATAGGAGGGTCAAAAAGAGCAATGCATTTGATTCTACATGCATTTTGGCAAGACTTTTGGTACGAGGAGTATAGGGAATAGGTGGAGAAACATTTGCTCTAAGGTCTGGCACTCACTGCCTGAATGGGAGATATGGAGTAGAAACCCTGATTTCAATTTAAGAAAGTATTTGTATATGTCGTTTAAGAGTCACGATTTGCAGGGACATAGTCCCGATGTTGGAAGAGGGACTGAGAGTGGATAGCACTTTTTTCAGCGTGCAGAGATACAAATGAGCTGAATGCCTCCTTCTGGAATGCAATATATTTTAGGATTCCAAAACACCTCAGAAACATTATCAAACACGGACTGGTATTGACTTATATAGGGAAACTTGAGAGGCATAAAAGACTACAAACGCCAGAACTTGGAGCAAAAAAAAAACAGCTGGAGCAATATTTGTGGAGGCAAAAAGTAGTTGATGTTTCGCGCTGAGACTCTGCATCAGGAGTTGATGTGCAGAACAGTGATAGCTCCCATCAAAGAGATGAGGAAGGAGGGCAAGACAGGAGCTCCAGGAACTAAGTAGAACAAGGCAAGGAGGGACTGATGGGCAGATGGAGTCAAGTGAGAAAGGGGGATGGGTGGAATCAAGATTCAATGGATGGTGGATGACAGGTAGAGGCAAATGAGGAAAAAAATAAATGGGAGACAATTGGGGGCAACAGGTAGACACAGAAGTTGCAGATGCTGGAATCTGATAAGCAAGAAGACAGGTGGAACCAGATAAAGGAGAACAAGTAAGGACAAGTAACAAAAAACTTGATCAAAGAAAACTGAAAAGGCAAAATCTACAGAGGAAGGAATTCAAGAGGCCAGGCAGCAAAAAGCAGCTAATAGAACAATGATGCTGAGGACTAGGACAGAGAGTGCATGTTGTCCCAGAATAGGGCGTCAGCTGGAGAAATTTAGCGAAAAATATTGTGGAGAGAAATGCCAATGAAATATTCAAAGAACAAGGGTGAGAATTTAAGATGGTCAACAGCCAATTTGGATCAGGTATGACGGCAGACAGGATTTGGTGCAGCTTCATGTGACTCTCTGCTTCAAGGCAAACAAAGTCAATAATACACTCCGACATGAAAACAGAAAAAACTGGAGTGACCTACAGCATCTGAAGTGAGAAAAATAACATCTACGTTTCAGATAATAAAAAACTATCTTTCTCTGCAAAAATGCTGCTTGACCTGAATGATTTCAGTACAGTATTTTCTATTCACATATCAGATTTTCACTATCTGCAATTTTTTTTTCTTTTTGAGACCCCTCTCGCAAAATTTAAAATCGCATCACAATGGTGGTGATGATGATGACGATCTTGTAGGCTATCTGTATGTAAAAATACTTTTCTGCCTTCCCTGCTAGGAAAGAAAGGTAAAGAACACACTGATATAAAAATGAACACATATAGTACATGGAAGAACACTGAAAACTAATTATTCACTGTAGTTGAAAACTGATTATTTGCTGTAATGAATTATGACTTCTTTAAGAAATATGCAAGTTTCAGGCCAATAACCAAGTGAGGTTTTTGGCCTTGCTATAAGAAAAATACAAAATTCTCCAGTAATCGTTTTTGCAGATCTGTAAAAATTTTCCAGTGCAAAGTACTATCTGATGTACAGATAGAATAAGTTCTCACAGGTATCCATAGAACCATAGAACAGCAAAGAAACAGGCCTTTTGGCCCTTCTTGGCTGTGCCGAACAAAGTGTTATATTTGAAGTCAATTCAAATCACTCTAAATATGGAGCCATATTTAATGCTCTTGGTATGTTTAAACTTCAAAATTGCTAAAGCCGTCAGTAGTTGAAGGATCAGACATTTGCATCTGTCTCCCTTGCAAACCAATACATTTGTTAACCATTGTACTTGAACAAATTTATCAAATTAGTGTGCCTTTTGCTGATCCACTGACAACACAAAAAAAGAGTCCAAAACTATATAATATAGTTACAGAAATGCAAGTACAAAGTTGTCACCAGAAAACAAAGGCCCTAAGAATTATAAGACTATAAGATATAGGAGCAGAATTAGGTCATTTAGCCCATCGCGTCTGCTCAACCATTTCATCATGGCTGATCCAATTTTCCTCTCAGCCCCAGCCTCCCCCCACCCGCTCCGTATCCCTTCAAGCCCTGAACAATCAAGAATCTACCAACCTCTGCCTTAAATAAAGACTCAGCCTCCACAACTGCCTGTGGCAAAGAATTCCACAGACTCTCCACTCTCTAGCTAGAGAAATCCCTCATCTCATAATCTTTTCACAAAAAAAGCTTTAAACTTCTTTATTTTTCATAGATAACTCTCTAATGAAAGAGATAAAGTTCTATTTTGGATCGATAAGCACCTTCCAAATATGAAAGACCATGGTTTGATCTTCCCTTTCTTAATTTTGGCACTATATATGACACATACAGTGGTCTGACAACTGTGTAATTCCACTAGAGTGTTACACAATAAATATGCATTTTACAAATATTTTAACACTGACACACTAGAGCACCAACAGCGTTAAGGCTGGGCAGGGAAATACCTAGAACATTCCACATCATGAACTTGTCATCTTGTCTGCAAATTTAAATGGATGGGACCAATTATAGGTCAGACATTCCTGCAAAGGAGAAACATGTATATTGGCACAATAAATAATAACTTTTGAAAAATTTGAACTGTCTTAGACTCTGCTTGCATTTTTAATAATACCCCTCATAACCAGGCAGGTTTCTCTCAAGCAGTGGGAAACTTTTCCTATTGCAGAGGTATCTAAAACTAAAGAGCACAAGCTTAATCTAAGGAGTAAGAGATTCAGAGGGGATTCAGAAGAGATTTAGAAGTTAGAGGAAAAAGTTTTTCCCCTTTTGGAATCTGGAATGTATTAGTGCATTGATAAAATTTAGGTATCTGGACAAGTGCTTGAAATTCCAAGACTCGAAGACTACAAAGCAAGAGCTGGTAAATGGCATCAGTATACCTGCATATGGTGAGCCAAAGGCCTTGCTTCTGACTTTTTGACTCTACAGTAGCCCAGACAAATAGTTATTATTTGTTACAATGCTAGATATTTCATAGATCAAAAACTCACACTGGGAAACTAATGAGGACAGTAGTAATAATGATCTATGTACGTACAGGTTGCTTGAAAGCCACACTTCTCTGACTGAGTGGCTCTACTCAATAAATAGTCTGTGACAAGAGCAAGATGACGGTGAGGGAACATTTCCATCTCATTTCTTTTGATTTTGATGGCAATTACACCTCTTTAGAGGTTGCTTTTCTCATGGGTGTATTCACTCTGCTTGGATGTGGTATTTTCCTCTGACGTACTTGGTGTTTATTGATGCTAATAAACAGACTGAATATTAATTTATGAACAATCAAAAGGTTCAACCATTTAGCTCAGTATCAATAAAATAACAAACAAGCCAGGAAATTGCTAACATGACAACTATGAGAATATTCTTAGCTCTTCAGCAGAATGTGTACAGCATTTATATGGTCTAGAGTGGTAGTAGGAATGGAATATACACACAGAGGTTTATTAATACAAATATCTAATCAGCCAATCATCTGATAGCAGCTCAATGTAGAAAAGCATGCAGGCATGGTCAAGAGGTTCAGTTGTTATTCAGACCAAACATCAGAATGGCAAGGAAATGTGATGCAAGTGACTTTGATTGTGGAATGATTATTGGTGCCAGATGAGGAGGTTTGAGTATCTCAAAAGCTGCTGATTCCTGGCATTTCCATGCACAACAGTCTCTAGAGTTTAAGGAGAATGGTGCAAAAAAAACCTAAAAAAATTACATCCAGGGAATGGAAGCTCTGTGGGTGAAAACGATTCGTTAATGAGAGAGGTCAGAGGAAAATGGCCAGACTGATTCGAGCTGACAGGAAGGTGACAGTAACTTACAACAGTGGTGTGCAGAAGAGCATCTCTGAGCACACAATATGCTAAACATGAAGTGGATGGGCTAGAGCAACAGAAGACCACACCGGGTTCCATTCCTGTCAGCTAAGAACAGGAAAATGAGGCTACAGTGGGCACAGGCACATTAAAACTGGACAGATGAAGACCAGAAAAACATTGCCTAGTCTGACAAATCTCGATTTCTGGGGCTACATGCAGATGGTAGGGTCAGAATTTGGCATAAACAATAACAATCCATGGATCCCTTCTGCCTTGCGTCAATAGATCAGGCTGGTGGTGGTGGTGTAATGGTGTGAGGAATGTTTTCTTGTCACACATTAACCCCTTAAAACCCAAGTACTTTATTTCTTGCACCTTGTTGAATCCATGGTCCATGGTCACTTCATAAGATACATCTGTGCACCTGTTTGTTATTGCAGATATATAATCAGCCAATCATGTGGCAGCAAATCAAAAACATGCATGGTCAGTTGTAGTTCAGTCAAAATATCAAAGGAAGAAATAGGATTTAAGTGACTTTGACCAGCAATTGATTGTTAGTGCCAGCTGGGGTAGTTTGAGTATCTCAGAAACTGCTGATTTCCTGGGATTTTACAGCACAACAGTTAGAGAATGGTACGAAAAACAAAAACAAAATCCACTGAGCAGTGGTTCTGTGGGCAAAAACGCCTTGTTAATGAGAGAGCTCAGAGGACATGACCATACTGGCTCAAGGTGACAGTAACTGAAATAACCATACGTTACAACAATGGTGTGCAGAACACCTCTGAATGCTCAGTACGTTGAACTGAATGGGTGACACCAGCAGAGACCACACCGGGTTTCACTTTTGTACCTAATAAAGTGGCCACTGAGAGTATACAGTCCACAGGTTCCGCATGCGCGGATTCAACCAACCGCGGATCAGGAAAACCCGGAAGTTCTCCCTCCAGCACTTGTTGTTTGAGCATGTACAGACTTTATTTTCTTGTCATTATTCCCTAAACAATGCAGTAAAACAACTATTTACATAGCATTTACATTGTACTAGGTATTATAAGTAATCTAGAGATGATTTAAAGTATACGGGAGGATGTGTGTAGGTTACTGTGGATCGGGATTTTAAAAAACAGAAGTTCTCTTACTAAGTAAGTCGGAACAGGTACATCTGGTATTATTTAGCGTCATATAAAACACTTCAGAAACGTATATATTTCAATAATTAAACCACTGCGCTGCTTGGTAATAATTGTAGCTTTCATCGAGGCAGGGCCTTTCTCACTTTATCCTTTAAAATTGTTCCGATTGTTGACCGACTGCAGCCTAACGCTTTTCTAATGACCGATGACTCTCACCTCTTTCCGATCGCTTTACTATTTCCATTTTATTTTCAATTGTGATCGTGCTTATTTTCATGAACAGAAACACTGTGGATTCAGAGCTCTGCCGGATTCTAAAGTCCACTGCACTGAGACAGGTTAAATAAGGTCCAGGGTTCCGCTGGGTCCTAAAGTCCACCGCACTGAGACAGGTTAAATAAGGGACTTCAGCATCCGCGTTCTTTTGTATCCACGGGGGGGGGGGGGGGGGGGTCCCGGAAACAATCCCCCATGGGTAAGGAGGGCCGACTGTATTATCATTTGTTTCGTCTTGTTCTTCTCTCCTGTTACATCTCATTTTTAACAATGGCCTTGAACACCAACTCATTTCCAATTAAAGGCAGTCGAGGAAACACACTCATTGTAGGTCCTGGCATGGCTAAGTGCCACTAAGATGCAGAGGCTGCCAAAGCAGGGATAATTACTCATGTATGCCATTGACACATTCACCAGCAACAGGCTTCTGTCTGCCTAAAACTACACAACAAATACAAAGAAACCTGAAGTAATTCCATGCCTTAATCTTTGAAATACATTTGAATACATGTACACTTAAAAGCTAAAAGCAGATGTCTTACTTTCAGATAAACATTGTAAAAACTTCTAGTAGAATTCAAATATGTAATGATTTCTCAGAATTCGTCGACTAACAAATTATATGGAGTGCTTTTTGAACACTTGTTTTGAAGGCAAACATCGGAACATCCACATTGATGCACTAAAATACCTGCACTAAAACACCAATACAGTGAGGAAATCATGGATTCCCTTGGATCCTGCTGACCCAAATTATAGTGTTACACCGGGGAAGATAAAAGTCTGAAGAAAAATGATGGAAAACAATTCAGACTGTAGTGCTGGAATTTGAAGAAGAACAGCAGCACTGGAAGAACTTTGAAAGCCAGACAGTACTGATGGAACAAGAACTAGGGAAGGGTTGCCGACCCAAAAGATTGTCTGTTTACTCGGTTCATAGATGCCACCTGACAGGCCGTGTTCTTTCAGCATTTCTGTTTCAGTTTAGGAGAAGTGAAGCTGACGATGATTACAAGGAAGCAAACTCACCACCAGCTTTCCAAACTATTTTAGTAGTGCCTTATTTGCGCTATTTGCCAATCAGAATCAGGTGTAAAGGTCAATAACTGACGAGACAGTACAATCTATATTTGACCAATTCATTCATAGCTTTCTCATACTTTTCCCATCAAGTCTGTGCCAGCTCTCCAAGCAATCACGTTCCTCCATAATTTCAAGCAACTCTTTGTCTCCTAAGACCATGCAATTCTCTAATCAATCCCATTCTCCAGGTTTCCATGCAACCTATTTTCTCTCATGTGAACTTCACCTTTCCTACCACTCATCTATAGAGGAGTCATTAACTGCGGCTGAATAATGTACCAACCGTCTTGTTTTGGGAATGTGGGAGAAAACCAGCCATCTGAGGGAATCCCAGGTGGTCACAGGGAGAACATGTACACTGCACACAAATAACATTTAAAGTCAGGGTTATACCGAGGCTGCTGGAGCTGTGAGACATTGGCACTGCCTACTGTGCAATCTCTGTAACCACCTGGTTTTCTCCCATTGTACCTTTCTGTTCCAACTAGATACCAACATGCTGAAAGTGGCCTCCAAATTCTGAAGGTTTATGTGACTGAAATAGTGTCAACACTGTACCGGTTCGATAACTCAAACTTCAGAATAAAAAGCAAATTTCATAACCTCAGCATGCCCCCAGAGGATTTTATCACCAAAGTAGTACTTTTTAAAGTGGAGTCACCGCTCTAATGTTTAAAATGCAGAAAATACGTCCAGAATAACTGTTTGAAATGGTGTTGAACAAGGAATAAATATAGTCAATGCACAACTCCTCCTCTTCTTCAAAATAATTCCATTGGATCTTTTGCACCTGCCTCAGAGAGCAGACGGGATCTTGATTTACCTATGAACCTGGAAACTGGAAGCAGAACTAGGCCACTTAGCCTTCCATCCTGCTTTGCCATTTGATAAGAGAACTGTTATCTGAACTCTACATTCCCACCTACAACTGGAAATCTTTTATCCCCTCAAGTGTCAAGAATCTGAAGTGCAACATTCACAACACACTCCACTGTGCCGTCCACCTTAAGTGGTCAAGTATCGACACTGGGACTTGAGTCATGAAATCACATTAATTCGTGGTATGCAAAATAGCTATTTGACATTGTGTTTGTGTAACCTAAAAACACTTACTCAGACAAATCCCATTTCCCAACTTACAGCCGTACTGTTAGAGCACATTAAGTGATCATTCAGATATTTTCTCAACATGATAAGCATTTATGACCCTACCACCAGCTGCCCACTGTCCCTCAAGTTAAAAAAAAAATCCACTGTGATCCTTCTACCTATTGCTTAAATGTACGGTGCTCTGGAGGTTGGTTGTATATATACACAGTCAGATGACAATAAACTTGAACTTGAAATCTTTGCCCTGATGACCTTCCAATTCAGAGACTGAAGTACCATCAACTGAACTCCTTTCCTAACCTAGTATCACAATTTTAAGCAGAATCCAAGAAAGAAATCTCTAATACCAAGAAAAATACTGTGAAGGTGGGAAACGTATTTTTATTTCCCATATAAAAAACATTCCAAAAAAAACCCAGCAAGATAAACATGGCATTATACATAACTATCTGAAAAAGACCATCTTCCAGCTCAAGGCTATCACATTTATACTATATAGAATATACTAGAAAATGAAAGAGAAGAATCAGCCGAGAGAAATTGTTGCAGATTGTTCCATCTTTTTGATCCAGTAATGTTTATTTCAGGCACCAAAATTACAATTGTAATGAACTGACCGATTTCCCTCTGCAATGCTGGAGAAGAATTCAAGTTTAATTGTCATTCAACCATACACAGATACATAGCTAAATGAAACAATGCTCCTCTGGAGCTAAGGTGCAAAACACAGTACGTACTAGCACACACAGTGTATTGCACAAAGCACATAGTTATGATAGCACATACAGTCATATAAAGTAACATTAACACAAGTCACTGAATGGCATGGCTTGAAGAATGATGGTATGTGGGATATTGTCCTGCAGCCATGTTTCTGCAAGAACAAGCATGCAGCAGTATCGCATCTCCTGCAGCCACAGGCGAAAGCAATCCAATTTGTCTTCTGGGAGCAAAGACAGAAGACTAGCACCGATAGGAAGAGCTAGCTCCCAACCGAGTATGGATTCCAGCAAGCCCACCTTGTCTCCATTCTCTCCCACACCACCTCCAAGACATCTTTAAGGAGCGGTGCCTTAGGAAGGCGATGTCCATCATTAAGGACCCCCACTGCCCAGTATATGCCCTCTTGACACTGTTACTGTCAGGAAGGAGTTACAGAAGCCTGAAGGCACACACTCAGTGATTCAGGAACAGCTTCTTCCCCTCTGCCATCCAATTTCTAAACCATGAACCCATGAAAACTACCTCACATTTTTTCCACTATTTATTTTAACTTAACTACTTAATAGATATGTATAAACTTAATGTAATTCAGTTTTTTTCTCCATACTTATTTATCATGTATTACTGCTACTGTAAAGTTAACGAATTTCACGACATATGCCAGTGATATTAATCCTGAGTCTGATCTGGTGCCTCCTTCCCTGGGTGGCTGTAACTAAATACCTTTTCAAGAGAATGGGCAGAACCATCTCAGCAACTCACTGGACAAAGGCTGCATGCAAATTGGTGGTAACAAACTTCAAAATGAACACACTGTTTTGCCATTATGAGTGAATAGGTTTTTCAGATAATAGATCTCGCTTGTGTGAAGTGCAAACACATCTAGATTAAACTGTAACTTCCCTTTATTTTTTTAAATGGCTAACTGTTTGCCTTGCTGGCAGAGTTGAACACAGAGGGTAGGTTGAGTTAATGGTGCCAATCAGAGATCAACAAACAACTGAAAATCATAAACAATAATTAGACTGCAATCTGGTATCCCTTTTCTCAGTGTGTGAGAGAAAAAATAAATGGTTGACCATGTCCAGATTACAGTAAATCAAGGAACAAATTGGTTAAGAAGATCTGTATGGCATACAGTAAAATTACAGCAAGCCATATCTATGTTGGTGCTTACCCTACATGAGTCAAGAGCTCTAATCACATCTACCTGTTCTATCATCATAGTCCATTAACATCTATCTATTCTCTTAGGTAAAATCTCATCCTGAATGTTGAAATTCTGAGCAAATATGACCAGTGGATCTACGCTGAGAATAAATAATGATCTGGATACAGGAATTAAGATCAAGAAAGTCCAACCTGTGAACAATACTAAAATCTGTGTTGGGAGAGAAATGGGACGGTAGAA
Organism: Hemitrygon akajei; assembly: GCF_048418815.1. NCBI lineage: Eukaryota > Metazoa > Chordata > Chondrichthyes > Myliobatiformes > Dasyatidae > Hemitrygon > Hemitrygon akajei. Next base: position 42,962,927 of record NC_133140.1, read on the forward strand.
GGAACAATGCAAGAACTAGAAGAGGGTCTGCATTCTTTAGTGGACCCAGAAAACAAGTTAGGCTCCACCTGTAAGCAAGCAGCTCAAAACAACATTTAGCAGGAGATTGCATTTCTGAAACATTTCATTTGGTACCATATGGAGGGTTAAATTGCAGAAACAAACGCAAAATTTGTACCTCAGAGGCCCAAATACCCCACATGCTTTAAAAGCAAACTGTTAAAATGCAAATCACCCCTTTACTCTGCAGGAAGTTGTTTCAGTTCCTCAGCAAATTAAAAGCAGGTGTTAGTTTCAGTGTGCTATTAATTACAGACCAATCAGAGTGATATCTTCAAAGATTTTGAAACTTGAACCAATTCTGCTGCCCTTTGGCTACAGTGACATACAAATGTCTCCAAGTCACCTCATCGGAGGTTTCAATGATTTATGTGTAGGAGTCAACTGGCACCCTGTAACCAACTGTAGATTAATAAAACTATTTATTAATTTATGACTAATTTCTTTTATTTGCTTGAAGCACGGACTCTTATCTGGAAAATTACGATAATTGCTCTCTTCTAAAACACCACTTCCATTAAAAAAAAGATCAAATTATATTACTTTCAACCGGAATGCTGGACAATCTTAAAAGAAAATTTATCTAAGTGAGATTATTATACTTAAAAAAAAAAGTTCTCCATCTCAAGTGGGTCTCAATGTGTCAGAGGTACAAACTAGCAAAATTCTCTATTGCACAGACATTTGCCCGGGCAGCAATGATTGTGGTCTAGGTAAGGACAGAATACTTGGAACCTTCTTTCTGTGAACCTCCTAACATCTGCAGCTCAAACCACTCAACATTATGCACTGAAAGAGCCACACATTTCCTACTGTAGAACTCTCCTTGTCTCCACTTTATCTTCCACTCTCTCTCCTCATTGTTCCCATTTCTGAAGCATATTCTGATCTATGAATATTACCAACTTCCCAAAACATTTGATGGCTTACAAGTACCAGTATTTGCAGTGCAATCATGTTTGATCAGAGGAAGTCACCCAGTTCTCATTTTCATGCTTATTTTCCTAGAATACTCAAATAAATAGGGAGGATTTAATCAGGCCTCACGTTGAAATGTGTGTTAGTTCAGTGAAAACACACGTGAGATAAGATGGCAGCCAACACCAATAGATAAAAGGTAAATCAAAATAAGGCCATCTTTCCTTTTGTGCCGTACATACCTGGCTCAAATCATTTTAATGCATGATATTTCTGTGTTTTCATTTGTATAAAACAACGTGGATAATGCGGGTTTCAGATGGCTCAAACCAACAAAGGTCTAGTGCCATTTTATTACTGCAGGTCAATCATTAGTTGAAAACAAATTGGATCAAACACTTAGTACAGATACAAAGCCAAATGAAATGCAGTTAGCATACTTGTTGGTGGGTACAAGGATTAGAAACCCATGCCATCAACGTAAAGCCATTATCTCAGTCCAGTTTCTTTGTTAAAAAAACACAGGGTCAGTATGGTCTGTTTTTAACAATGACCAGGAGATGTATCCCAAGCACTTGGGAATCCCTGGATTTGGTCAATCCCACTTCTCTTGTCCCAACATCATCACTCACTTAAAAATAAGGTCAAGCATGAAGAAATCTGCAGATGCTGGAAATTCAAACAGCACACACAAAATGCTGGTGGAACACAGCAGGCCAGGCAGGATCTATAAGGAGAAGCACTGTCGACGTTTCGGGCCGAGACCCTTCGTCAGGACTAACTGAGGGAAAGATACTAAGAGATTTGAAAGTAGTGGGGGGAGGGGGAAATGCGAAATGATAGGAGAAGACCGGAGAGAGTGGGATGAAGCTAAGAGCTGGAAAGGTAATTGGCGAAAGTGATACAGAGCTGGAGAAGGGAAAGGATCATGGGACGGGGAGGCCTCAGGAGAAAGGGGGGGGGGGAGGGGGGAGCACCAGAGGGAGATGGAGAACAGGCCATAGAAAAATAAGGTCAGCTGTACATAGAAACTGCCTCCAAAAATATTATTTTTAAACCATTGCTAGAGAAAACATAAATGTTCATATTTTAAATTTAATTGTAATTGTCACTGAAGTAATAAAATAATATTTGTAACTAAATCAAGGCAGCAGAACAGAGCATCAGTATCTCGTATTCCACCTGGGCAGTCTGCAACCTAGCAATGTGAACACGGCTGGTTCAAACACACCTCGTAACTGCTCCCCCCCGTCACTATTCTCTCTCCTCCTCATCCACCTACCATCATAGCCCTTTCCCTTCCTCCATCTGCCTGTCACCCACAGAACTCCTGCCACTGGTTCACCTCCCCACCTCTTCCATTCCATGCTCCACCTTCCTCAATCAGATACCATCACCTTCGGGCCAGTGTCACTTCCACCAATCAACTCCCAGCTTCTGACGCTCCTCTGTCCCTTAATTGTCCATCACCTAGATCCACCCCATCGCCTGCCAGCTCTTCTCTCCACCTTTTCATACTGGCCATCTCACCTCTTTCTTTCAGTCCAGGTGAAGGGTCTTGATCCAAAACGTCAACTGCCCATTTCCCTTCACAAATACAGTCTGACATACCGGGTTCCTCTAGCTTGTTTCGTGTTACAGCACGAGTAAACCTCTGGAGCTAATATAAACTGATGTGTTTGTGCTGTGCCGAGGAGCAACATTAGTGATTCAAAAATAGGAAAACTGCAGATTTAATTCTGCTGGGTTCACTTTGGAGAGGTTGTGTCAGGCCAAGCACATTTAATACTCCACGTTGGCCTTAAAGTCTGCATCTTCTTCAACCTCCATCTGCAGTGCTCCCTGCTGAACCATGGTTGTGCCACTGTAGATATGATGGAAGGATCCTTGAATGAGTTGGAAGGCTTGGGTCAAGTCCCAGTCCAGATACATGGACACCTGAACAGAGGTTGACCCTCAAATGTCACCCTTACACTGAACTAGTGCTATTCCCTCCATCTCCCAGTCCAGGTAAAGGGTCTCTGCAGCAACACCCATTCTCCATTTCCCTCCACAGACGTCCTTGCTTGATCTACCCAGTTCTTCCCACACCCCATCATTCCCCTCCTCTAGCCACTCTAACATCTACACACTCCTCCCATTGGTTCCGCTTTCCCACTATTCCCATCTGCTCTCCCCATTTCCCTTCCTTTATTCCACACTCCACTCTCCTCTCCAATCAGATTCCATCATCTTCAGCCTCCCAACTTCTGTCACTATTTCCACTTCCCCCTTCCACCATTTGTCTATCACCCAACCTCACATATATCCACTAATCCTTTGTTAAGCTCTTGGTCCACCCCTTGCCTTCATCTTTTCCTACTGGCTATCTCCCCTCTATCTTTTAGTCCACATGAAGGGTCTTAACCAGTAACACAGAATGTTCATTTGCCTCCAAGACTGCTGCCTGACCTGCTGAGATCCTCCAGCAACTGAGTGTTGCTTAATTTAAAACGCTAATTTCAAACAGAGGCCCAGTTTACCTTTTCAGGTGGATGCAAAAGATTACCCGGTGCTTTCTGGTGACTGGTGGGGAGTGTTACTGCACTGATCTGGTCTGATCAGTTTTCAGTCCTTAATTGTGCAGATTACATTGTTATAACAACATTGCTGTTTGTGGGGATTTGCAGTTCACTATCTGTCAATCATCTTTCCCGCAAGACGACAACAACACCAAGAGTACTTTGAAGGGCATTTAAGACTTCCTGCTTTCTTGCATCCCCTATATGCAAATCTTTCTCTGAAGGCAAAGTTTGAAGCGGGCAACCAGGCCAGAATACAATGGATTCTGAATCTGTCAGTCAGTTTTGCACAGCATTAACTTAACTGCAATCATTCTCTTCATGCTCCTGCTAACGAATTATGCATTATTCTGTTGATGGCATTTATTAGTTCTGTCAGGTGATATAGGAAGCTTATACTAATAATGATCATCAACCTGGATCAGCTTATAAATTAGAACCAAGGTTATAAGTACTGAACACTCCAGGACCCTAAATCCATGCTATCTCTGCCCACCCCATTATTCATTAGATACATAGTTGAAAAGTATTCCATAAATTGAATAAAACAATCAAGTGAAGGTGAAGACAAATGGGAAATTGGTACAAAAATGCGGGAACTAACAGAAAAATGAATGTAACAGACAAACCGTAAAGGTGCACCTTTAATCAGCAACGTGAATGTGAACAAAAGTTGTCTCCACAATGAAAATTCAGGCCTAACCAGAAAAGTGCTCTGATCTAAGGTTTCTCAACAAATGTCAACTGGCCTCCCATCTTCTTAGAACTGTTCACATTACAAATACTCAATGATATATTCATAGTTTGCAGAGGGCTAGATCTGTGACATTCATATCTGGTGACGCAGGACTGCACAAGAAGGCCAAGTACGATTTTGGGAGGACTACCGCAAGAGCAAAAGAATGATTCTAATTGAGGTTAGAGGTGGAATTGGATGCACGTTTACTCTGGCAGGGTTTGCAGGCCATTACTTCCTACAAAGCAAAACCCAACATCATAAATGGCAGCAATGCTTCACTGCCAGATGAGATCACCACCATTTGTACACGCTTTGAAAGGGAGAATGAATCCCTGTAACATCCAGTGACCCTGTGATCTCTGTCTCGGAGGCCGATGTCAGAACGTCTTTCAGGAGGGTTGGCCTCATCATAACACTAGAGGAGGCTGTGGACTGACACGTCAGAGGAGCAATACCTTATATTCCAAATGGGTAGCCTCCAACCTGATGGCATGAACATCGATTTCTCAAACTTCCAGTAGTGCCCCCCCTTCACTATTTCCCATCCCCTTTCCCCTCTCTCACCATACCTCCTTTACCTACCCATCACTCCCTCTGGTGCTCCTCCCCCTTTTCTTTCTTCCATGGCCTTCTGTCCTCTCCTTTCAGATTCCCCCTTCTCCAGCCCTGTATCTCTTTCACCAATCAACTTCACAGCTCTTTATTTCACTCTTCCCTGCCCCAGTTTCACCTACAACCTGGTGTTTCTTCCTTCTTCTCCCACCTTCTTACTCTGACTCCTCATCTTTTGTATTTTTCCAGTCCTGATGAAGGGTCTCAGCCTGAAACATCAACTGTACTCCTTTTCATAGATGCTGCCTGGCCTGCTGAGTTCCTCCCGCAGTATACGAGTGTTGCTTGGATTTCCAGCATCTGCAGATTTTCTCCTGCTCGTGATAAGACTTTGCAAAGCGTTACTTAGAAGATACTGTAAAGATGTGGAAGAAGGTCTTGCGGTCGGTTGAGATATTTTGACCTCAACACTAAACAGTATGTGTGGTGTAAATCTAATACTGCACATTAGCCAGGTAACACCTTCTCTACTGTAAAGGATGGTGGAGCTAGCATTATGCCATCGGGATCCTTTTCAGCAGCATGTACTGGAAATCTGAACTAATGGAAAGATGAATGCTGCCAAATATAGAGAGATCCTGGATAAAAACTTGCCACCCTTTGTCAGAAAGCTTAGACTGGGGAGGAAGATTGTCTTTCAGCTGGACAATGACCCAAAGCACACTGACAGAACAACCATGGAGTGGCTTCAAATGAAGAAAATTGATATCTTTGAGTGGTCCAGTCAGAGTCCTGACCTTAACCCAATCGAACATCTCTGGCAACACCTCAAGAATGCTGTCCACCACTGCTCCCCAACTAACCTGGCACTGCTCGAGCAATTTTGCAAGGAGAAATGGGCAAATCTTGCTCCATCATGTTATGCAAAGCTAATAGAGACTTATCCAAAAAAAGACTACTGGCTGTAATAGCTGCAAGAGGTGGTTAAACCAAGTACTGAGCAAAGGGGGATGAATACTTTTGAACTGCTGACATTTCAGTTTTTGAATGTTTAGTTTTTCACACTTTACAATTTTCCCTGGGTTTTATTTGGGCTCTACTATGAAAAAAGGAACATGTGATTCACAAATAAAAATGTTCAGTTAAATGGAACAAAATCCCTGGATGCTCACTCATTTATGTGAACGAAGGGTTAGACGCTGAATTATTTTACTAGGCAATGTAGGAAAGAAGAAAAAGGCAAAATAAATGCAAGTATGGTAACCACTTCAATCAGCAGGGGTACGGGTTATGGTGATAGTTGGGAGGCTTTGGTTCAGAGTCCAGGACAAGCCTTCGCTGTTCTAACTTGTAAAACTGATCCAGGCTGGTCAACAGAACTATTGACTTGAACATAAAAAAGATATAATTAAGGATCCATCAGAGAATTTATGAAACTGGGCAGAGAGATGGCAAACTAAATTTCTTGAGCATTAAAAATTAGTGTTCGAAAAATGCTTTAATTGTATAAAGTACCATTGAAAACTGACAGTGACATACCGCTTTTAGTAAATGTGTGATTAAATAACTATAAAACCAAGCAAAATGTTGATTACAAGAGTACAGACTTGCAAATAATTTTGAAAAGATTTTGGGTCAATGAGATTCAAAGTCCAAATACATTTATTAACAGACTGTATATACTATATACAACACTGAGATTCGTCTCCTAACAGGCAGCCATAAAACAAAGAAACCCAATAGAAACCTTTATAAAAGACCATCAAACACCCAATGAACAGGGAAAAAGGCAATTGTGCAAACAATAAAAAAATAAGCAACATTCAGACCTGAAGTTCACTAAAGTGAGACTTCACTTTCAGAAATCAGAGGTGCAAAGGGACTTGGGGATCCTTGTACAGGATTCCCTAAAGGTTAACTTGCAGGTTGAGTCAGTGGTAAGGAAGGCAAATGCAATGTTAGCATTTATCGCAGGAGGACTTGAATATAAAAGCAATGTTGTAAGGCTGAGGCATTGATCAGACGACACTTGGAGTATTGTGAGCAGTTTTGGGCCCTTTAACTAAGGAAAGATATGCTACGTTTGGAGAGGGTCCAGAGAAGGTTCACGAGTATGATACTGGGAATGAAAGGGTTAACGTAAGAGGAGCATTTGATAGCTCTGGGTTTGTACTATTTGATGTTTAGAAGAATGAGGAGGTTCTCAATGAAACCTATTGAATAGGTGCCAGGGTCCGGGATGTTCCAGATCGTGTCCAAGATATCCTGCAGTGAGAAGGAGAACAGCCAGAGGTCGTGGTACATATTGGTACCAACAACGTAGGTAGGAAAAGGGAAGAGGTTCTGAAAACAGACTACAGGGAGTTAGGAAGGAAGTTCAGAAGCAGGACAGCAAAGGTAGTAATCTCGGGATTACTGCCTGTGCCATGTGACAGTGAGTATAGGAATAGAATGAGGTGGAGGATAAATGCGTGGCTGAGGGATTGGAGCAGGGGGCAGGGATTCAGATTTCTGGATCATTGGCACCTCTTTTGGGGCAGGTGTGACCTGTACAAAAAGGACAGTTTGCACTTGAATTCCAGGGGGACCAATATCCTGGCAGGGAGGTTTGCTAACGCTACTGGAGAGAGTTTCAACTAGAATTGCTGGGGGGTGGGCACCGTACTGAAGAGACTGGGAAAGAGGCTGTTGGTTCACAAATAGAGAAAGCTTGGAGACAGTGTGGGACGGAGGATAGGCAAGTGATAGAGAAGGGACGCGCTCAGACCGAAGGTTTGAGATGAGTCTATTTTAAAGCAAGGAGTATTGTGACCAAAGCAGATGAGCTTAGAGAGAGGATCAGTACTTGAAGCTATGATGTGGTGGCCATTACAGAGACTTGGATGGCTAAGGGACAGGAACGGTTACTTCAAGTGCCAGGTTTTAGATGTTTCAGAAAGGACGGAGGGAGGCAAAAGAGGTGGGGGCGTGACACCTTTAATCACAGATAATATCACAGCTGCAGAAAAGGTGGACATCATGGAGGGATTGTCTACGGAGTCTCTATGAGTGGAGTTTAGGAACAGGAAGGGGTCAATAACTTTACTGGGTGCTTTTTATAGGCCGCCCAATAGTAACAGGGATATTGAGGAGCAGATTGGGAAACAGATTCTGGAAAGGTGTAATAATAAGAGTAGTCGTGGTGGGAGATTTTAATTTCTCAACTATCGGTTGGCATCTCCCTAGAGCGAGGGGTTTAGATGGGGTGGAGTTTGTTAGGTGTGTTCAGGAAGGCTTCTTGACATAATATGTAGATAAACCGACAAGAGGAGAGACTGTACTTGATTTGGCATTGGGAAATTAATCTGGTCAGGTGTCAGATCTCTCAGTGGGAGAGCATTTTGGAGATAGTGATCATAATTCTATCTCCTTTACAATAGCATTGGAGAGAGATAGAAACAGACAAGTTAGAAAAGCATTTAATTGGAGTAAGGGGAATTATGAGGCTATCAGGCAGGAACGGAAGCTTAAATTGGGAACAGATGTTCTCAGAGAAAGGTATGGAAGAAATGTGGCAAATGCTCAGGGGATATTTGTGTGGAGTTCTGCACAGATACATTCCAATGAGACAGGGGAGTTATGGTAGGGTACAAGAACTGTTGGGTACAAGGCTGTAGTAAATCTAGTCAAGAAGAAAAGCTTACAAAAGGTTCAGAGAGCCAGGTAATGTTAAAGATCTTGAAGATTATAAGGCTAACAGGAAGGAGCTTAAGAAGGAAATTAGGAGAGCCAGAAGGGGCCATGAGAAGGCCTTGGTGGGCAGGAATAAGGAAAACCCCAAGGCATTCTACAAGCATGTGAAGAGCAAGAGGATATGACGTGAAAGAATAGGACCTATCAAGTGTGACAGTGGGAAAAGTGTGTATGGAACCGGAGGAAATAGCAGAGGTACTTAATGAATACTTTTCTTCAGTATTCACTATGGAAAAGGATCTTGGTGAATGTAGTGATGACTTGCAGTGGACTGCAAAGCTTGAGCATGTAGATATTAAGAAAGAGCATGTGCTGAAGCTTTTGGAAAGTATCAAGTTGGATAAGTCGCCAGGACCAGATGAGATGTACCCCAGGCTCCTGTGGGAGGCGAGGGAGGAGATTGCCGAGCCTCTGGCGATGATCTTTGCATCATCAATGGGGACAGGAGAGGTTCCGGATGATTGGAGGGTTGTGGATGTTGTTCCCTTATTCAAGAAAGGGAGTAGAGATAGCCCAGGGAATTATAGACTAGTGAGTCTTACTTCAGTGGTTGGTAAGTTGATGGAGAAGATCCTGAGAGGCAGGATTTATGAACATTTGAAGAGGTATAATATGATTAGGACTATAATATGAATATTGTTAAGGGCAGGTCGTGCCTTATGAGCCTGATTGAATTTTTTGAGGATGTGACTAAACACATTGATGAAGGAAGAGCTGTAGATGTTGTGTATATGGATTTCAGCAAGGCATTTGATAAGGTACCCCATTCAAGGCTTATTGAGAAAGTAACGAGGCATGGGATCCAAGGGGACATAGCTTTGTAGATCCAGAAATGGCTAGCCCACAGAGGGCAAAGAGTCATTGTAGATGGGTCATATTCTACATAGAGGTCAGTGACCAGTGGTGTGGCTCAGGGATTTGTTCTGGGACCCTTACTCTTTGTGATTTTTATAAATGACCTGGATGAGGAAGTGGAAGGATGGGTTAGTAAGTTTGCTGATGACACAAAGGTTGGGGGTGTTGTGGATAGTGTGGAGGGCTGTCAGATGTTACAGCAGGACACTTATAGGATGCAAAACCAGGCTGAGAAATGGCAGATGGAGTTCAACCCAGATAAGTGTGAAGTGGTTCATTTTGGTAGGTCAAATATGATGGCAGAATATAGTATTAATGGTAAGACTCTTGGCAGTGTGGAGGATCAGAGGGATCTTGGGGTCCGAGTCCATAGGACACTCAAAGCAACTGCACAGGTTGACTCTGTGGTTAAGAAGGCATACGATGTATTGGCCTTCATCAATCGTGGAATTGAATTTAGGAGCCGAGAAGTAATGTTGCAGCTATATAGGACCCTGGTCAGACCCCACTTGGAGTACTGTGCGCAGTTCTGGTCGCCTCACTACAGGGAGGATGTGGAAACCATAGAAAGGGTGCAGAGGAGATTAACAAGGATGTTGCCTAGATTGCGGAGCATGCCTTATGAAGACAGGTTGAGTGAAATCGGCCTTTTCTCCCTGGAGCGATGGAGGATGAGAGGTGGCCTGATAGAAGTGTATAAGATGATGAGAGGCATTGATCGTGTTGATAGTCAGAGGCTTCTTCCCAGGGCTGAAATGGCTGCCACAAGAGGGTACAGGTTTAAGGTGCTTGGGAGTAGGTACAGAGATGTCAGGGGTAAGTTTTTTTTATGCAGAGAGGTGTGAGTGTGTGGAATGGGCTGCCAACAATGGTGGTGGAGGCGGATACAATAGGGTATTTCTTTGGATAGGTACATGGAGCTTAGAAAAATAGAGGGCTATGGGTAACCCTAGTATTTTCTAAGGTAGGGACATGTTCGGCACAACTTTGCCGGCCGAAGGGCCTGTATTGTGCTGTAGGTTTTCTATGTTTCTATTAAAAGACCTAGACAGGGCAGATGTGGAGATGTTTCCTATAGTGGAGGGGAGGGGGGAGAGTCTAGGACTAGAGGGTACAGCCCCAGAATAGAAGGATGTCCCTTTACAACAGAGATGAGGAGTAATTTCTTTAGCTTGAGGACGGTGAATGTGTGACATTCACTGTAACAAATAGATGTGGAGGTTGATAGGTAGGTTCTCAATAAATAAGGGCATCAAAGGGTGTATGGAAAAGGCAGGAGAATGGGATTGAGAGGGATAATAAATCAGCCATGATGGAATGGTGGAGCAGACTCCATGGGCTGCAAGGCCTAATTCTGCTCCTATGTCTTACTGGTCTCTATAAGACCGTACAGCAAGCAAAGAAGGCACATACATTATATCAATGACAGAGTTGAAAAATTGGAAGTATATGCATGCAAGGTAAAATCTTGTGGCCACAAAATGGAAAACAACTCCAGATTCAAGTCAATTCCAGTACACAAGTGTAAAGGAGAATGAAATAATTGTTACTCTGGATCTGATGTAGCACAAAACAAAAATCACAATAAGATAAAGAACATAATAATAAAAAACACAATAAATATAAATACATAAGCTAGCTTATATACATAGATTGATTTGTACATAAAGTGACGCTAGGCACAGGAGTGTCTGTACATAAGGTGACTGACAGGAAATGATAAATAGAGGTGGTGGGGGTATGGTGCTAAGATAAGAAGGGTGGGACCACTACGACACAGGGGAGATTGAAAGAAACTGAGATAGCTGAACTGAAGACTGAGAGATTGAAACAGTTCTTTACAACTGAAAACAAGAAGTATTTTCACTGATAGTCAAGCCAACAGTACCTATAGCAAATTTGTTATGTGACTGAGAGCAAACATTATTGACACACTACTTGGAGATATGAACAACATACACAGAATGCTGTGGGAGCTCAGCAAGTCAGGGAGCATCTATCAAAGATGTAAACAAAGTTCAAAGTAAATTTACCATCAAAAGTACATTTAATGTATTTCATCATGCAACTCTGAGATTCATTTTCACAATAATACAATAAACACAATAGAATCATTGAAAGATCACACCCAGCAGTGCAGACTACAACCAATGTGCAAGTAAATGAATAAACAACAAATATCGAGAACATGAGATGAAGAGTCCTTGAAAGATAGATAGATAGATAGATAGATAGATAGATAGATACTTTATTCATCCCCATGGGGAAATTCAACTTTTTTTCCAATGTCCCATACACTTGTTGTAGCAAAACTAATTACATACAATACTTAACTCAGTAAAAAATATGATATGCATCTAAATCACTATCTCAAAAAGCATTAATAATAGCTTTTAAAAAGTTCTTAAGTCCTGGCGGTAGAATTGTAAAGCCTAATGGCATTGGGGAGTATTGACCTCTTCATCCTGTCTGAGGAGCATTGTATCGATAGTAACCTGTCGCTGAAACTGCTTCTCTGTCTCTGGATGGTGCTATGTAGAGGATGTTCAGAGTTATCCATAATTGAACCCATAGGTTGTGGAAACAGTTCAGTGATGAGGCAAGTGACGTTATCCCCTCTTGTTTAACAGCCTGATGGTTGAGGGGTAGTAACTGTTCCTGAACCCAGTGGTGCGAGGATCCTGTACCTTCTTCCTGATGGCAGCAGTGAGAAGAGTGCATGGCCTTGATGATGGATGCTGCTTTGCTGTGACAGCACTCTGTGTAGATGTGCTCTATGGTGGGGAATGCTTTACCTGTAATGGACTGGACTGTATCCACTACTTTTTGTAGTCTTTTGAGTTCAAGAGAATTGGCCCTTCCATATCAGGCCGAGATGCAACCAGTCAGTACACTCTCCACCACACATCTATGGAAGTTTGTCGAAGTTTTAGATGACGTGCCTAATCATCACAAACTTCTAAGAAAGTAGAGATGCGGCTTTCTTCATAACAGCACTGACACACTAGAGCCATGACAGGTCCTCTGAAATGATAACACTGAGGAATTTAATGCTGGTAACCCTCTCCAACTCTGATCCCTGATGAGAACTGGCACACGGATTCTAGTTTCCTCCTCCCGAAGTCGATAATCAGCTCCCTGTCTTGCTGACATTTAATGAGAGGTTGTTCCTGTAGCACCATTCAACCAGGTTTTCAATCTCCCTCCTATATACTGATTTGTCACTACCCTTCATCTGGCCAATGACAGTGGTGTCATTCACAAACTTAAATATGGCTTGGAGTTGTGCTTAGCCTCACAGACTTTAGTATAAAGTGAGTGGGGCAAGGGACTAAGCAAATGGTCTTGTGGGTCACTTGTGCTGAGGGAGATTGTGGAGGAGGTGTACTAGCAATCTGAACTGACTGAGGTCTACAAGTGAGGAAATAGCGGATCCAGTTGCACAAAGAGGTTTTGAGGCCTAGCTCTTGAAGCTCATTGCTTATTTTTGAGGGAATGGTAGTATTGAAAGCAGAGCTGTAGTCAATGAAGAGCATCCTTTGCTGTCAATATGTTCCAGAACTGAGTAAAGAGCTAACAAAATGTCAACACACACAAAACGCTGGAAGAACTCAGCAGGCCAGGCAGCATCTATAGAAAAAAGTAGAGTCAACATTTCGGACCAAAAACCTTCAACAGGACTGCAATGGCACCTGCATCTGTAGGCACACTGGAGTGGATCCAAGTCATTTCTCAAGCAGGAGTTGATATGTTTCATCAGCAACTTCTCAAAGCACTTCATCACAATGGATGCAAGTGCTACATGGATGATTGTTATTAAGGCAGGTCACCATGTTCTTCTTAGGCACCAACATAGTTGAAGTGGTGGGGTGGAGATACATCACTACCAAAGGAGGTGCAAGTCCTCAGCTAGCCTGCACCTGCTTAGATCCCCGATCTGGGTTACATGAAACCATGGGAGCAGGTAATGGCTGGTTCTATGAGCAGCTGCTGCATATAACAAGGCAGCCGACACCAGGCAGACAATCTCTGAAGAGTATTCCAAGTGGCTGGTGTCACCTGTCTTGTAAAGTCAATGAGCAGAAGTAGTCAATGGCAAACCACTACTGTAGAAAAATTTGCCAAGAACATTATGGTCATGGATAGAGAAAAGAATAAGAACTGTGTGAATGGGGGTCAAAAGAGAGATGGAAGACCATGATCACCTATATTATACAATACAGCACATGATGACGATGATGATAATTGAAGCCTGCTCGAAGCAAGTGGGTACCTCAGACTGCCGAAGCAAAAGTTTAAAAGATATCGGATTGAGGTTAAACAGTCGACATTTCGGCCAAGATCCTTCATCCAGACTCTCCTCAATAGATGCGGCCTCACGTGCCGAGTTCCTCCAGCATTTTGTGAGTGTTACTCAAGATTTCCAGCACCTGCAGAATCTCTTATACTTATGACTTGAAGATGTGATTAATTTTGTCTGATCCATCTGAAGGGGCCAGAAGTGTAGCTCAACTACTTAGCTCATTCCATCCAAAATCTTTTATGAATTAGCAACAGGAACTGCTGCTTCTGTAAAGGGGAACATGTACGAGGCATTACATATATAAAAAAAATGCTTGAGGAGCTCAACAGGGTTGCATCTACGGAGGGAAATAAACAGTTGACGTTTTTGACCGAGACCCTTCATCAGGACTCATGCAGAAGGGGTTCCTGCCTGCCTCTTCCCTGCAGGCTTGATTCCCTTGAGACTGGAAGAGGAGATAAGATCTTAAGCTCCAGCCAGAATTGATCCCAATTCTGGCTAGAGCTTAACTTCTCCTCCTTCAGTCTCAAGGGAACCAAACTGGTGCTGTCCAAGATGTACTCACATGAACAACTAGCATCATATTAACCCATTATATCAACTAATCTTGGGTAAAAATAGCCCAGCAAGACAAGTATCCTGCTGGGCTATCATCAGAAATAAAAGGACTCATAACATTTCCAAAAGGAGCAGAGGGATATTTCAGAATTCTGCAGAGAATTAATGTCAAAAAAATGAATTATAGATTTTGTAATGGTGATCATAAAAGAAAGCAGGGAAAATCTCCTGGAAATAGTGGAATACTATAGATGTAGAGTAAATGAGGAAATCAAATTATCATTGAGCGTCAAAATAAAAGACTAGCATTGGAAAAATTAATGTAACTAAAAGCACATCAACTTAATTGACAGAGGCTTGGAAAGACTCTGTGGAGATATTAGTCATCTTCCAAATTTCTAAAATTCTGGACCAGTTTCCACAGATAAATACGAATCCATTATTTAAGACAGGTCAGAGAGAGCTAACAGAAAACTTTAAACTAGTTAATTAAATATCAGTAGTAGAAAAAGTGTTGAAATACAGGTATATTATTAAGGAAGTAGAATCAAGGTATTTAGAAAATTATAGGATTGGACAGAGTCAGTTGATTTATGAAACAATATTATGAAAATGTCAATATATTATGGCATAAAGGATATTATGACAATATGACAAATCTGCTGTAATTTTCTCAGATCTTTCTTAAATACATAGTAAGACAAGAGAGAGCCAACAGATGCGGTGTACTTAGAATTTCAAAAGGCCTTTGATTAAGGTGATACTCAAGAGATCACTGAACAAAGTACATATTGGGGTTACAGCATAGAGGGACAACTATTCCATTTACTAAACTCCAGAGGCAAGGCTAGCTATGTGACTTCCTAAATCATTTTATCTAACATGAGAAATGCAAAAATTGGACAAAAATAACAGTCAACACAAACTAATATTGTATAAGATCTTTTCAGTGTATATATACATCTGGAGATCATAACTGGTGTTACATAACTGCAAAACATTCCTTCTCTTATTAGGGAATTGAACAAGCTATTCAATTCTTTTGTTGTGGAAAGCACAAATCTGGACTATTTTGACGACAAATTCATAACAAAACCACACCAATAACTGCAGCTACACAGCGCAACACATTGAAAAGCTGCTGCCTTGAAGCTTAAAATAATTGAGAATTTGTTACCAAAACATCACACGATCCAATTTTCTGCTGAGTGGTATGTCATCTTAAAAGGTGTACAAGGCCAGCACCAGGCTAGGCACAATTCTCCACAAGGAAAACACTCATAAATACAAAAAAGGACGGCAGTGGAGGTTAACGTTTGAATTCCCTTGACCCTAAATTGGCAATACAGTTGTGACTGTAGGAAGGAACTTGTTGCTGAGTTTCTACTGGGAAATAAGGTGAAGACAACAAAAGTGCAAATTCTACAAAGACACCTCTCCTTTGGGTCACTGCCACAGTTCTCTCAAAAATAAAGGGAAGCAATATTGGCAAAGACTCAGAAATTACTACAGTATCACTACCTTCTCATTTGTGTTGCAGAATAAGGAGAAATAAAAAACAGAATGCATAATGATGATCTGAACTTTAGAAATATGCTGTAAATGAGTGATATGATTTCTCTATTTATAAACTGGAATTAAAAATATAACACTACAAAACTTATTTATAAGCAGGGCTTCTTCACAAAGATTTGAAAAGTTTGCAACTTACTTGCACAAGGGGCAGGACAAATCCAGAATGACCCACCAAGTGCCAATTAACTCAAGTAAGCAGGAACTAGTCCTCAGTGCGGAGGTGCGGAGTTGGAAATTCTCTCCAAATTAACATTCACACAAACATGTTCTTTATGATACTTGTGAGAGCTTGACAGCATGTCCATCTGAAGTATCACCACCCTTTACTAAATTTCCAAAGAATTCTGAAAGATTTCACTAAACAATACCTATTATGAGTTGTGGTCAGCTCATGATGGTCTGCTCCCCTTACTGTACTTAAAACTGTTCAAATGTAAAATAAGAATGAACTACAATAATTCAGGAATCTATTTTCACAGGAAAAACCCTCCTCTCCATTGCACACATCTTCCAGGAGCTTTGCCACAAGAAAGCAGCATCCATCATCAAGGACTCCCTCTTCCAGGCCATGCAGTCTTATTGCTGCTGCCATCAGGAAGGTGGTACAGGAGCCTTAGGAGCCACATCGCCAGGTTCAGGAACATTTGTTACCTTTAGCCACCAGAAAACTCCTGAACCAGCATGGACAATTTCATTCACCTTAACCCTGAACTGATTCCTCAACCTATGGACTTATTTTCAAAGACAACAACTTGCGTTCTCAATAATTTTTTGTGTGTTTGCAATTTGTCTTATTTTGCACATTGGTTGTTTGTCTGTCTTTGTGTGCAGTTTTGCATTCATTCTACCGTGTTTCTTTGTATCTACCATGAATGATTGCAAGAAAATGAATCTCAAGGCAGTATATGGTGACAATTTACATTGAACTTTACATTAATTTTTCCAAGCAAATGCAAACATTTGGCTCAGTGCTTATTTCTGGAGAATAACAGCTACAGCACTATAGTTTACAATGACTAAATTTTCATACGTCTTTAATTGCAGTTTTATCATACTGCATCTCAGTTCAAAACAGCACAACTTTGATACAAGCGTACAATTAATACCGCACTCAATATCAAATTCTCAGCAATTCTCTTCCAATGTCACAGAATTGATTAAATACAGTTCGGAAAATTGTTTATCATGATTTCTGTGCAGATGCAAAGGCCAGGTTCCATCAAATAAATGATGTAATGTTTGCATAGATTAATTTTGAAGAGATGTGAGAAGTGTGTCAAAGAAATATACACCAACTGCATTTGATGTGTACAACACCAATTAACAATTAAAGGGTGAATGAGTTTAATGACATAAGCTCGATAGAATTTTGGGATCTGCTATAAAAATTGATACAATTAACCCACCACCCAAGAAAAATTGTAATTTCATAATATATATTTATAAGCAGGAATGTTTGACAAGTATTCATAAAAGTCTTTAACATGGGTATACAAAAAATATTTATAGCCATGGAAGTTATTTTAGATTGAAAGTAAATTAACTCCAGACTAATTCTCCATTCAGTGTTAATGAGATTCAACATACAAATCCACATAATGAAGTTTAACAAAAACATTACATCTTGGTCACTGTCATTTTTTATTTTTGTTTTATTTAGAGATAACAGGCCCTTCTACCTCCCAATTATGCCTATGTGACCAATTAAACTATTAATCCGCGTGTCTTCGGAATGAGGGAGGAAACTGAAGCATCCAGGGGAAACGCACGTGGTCACGGGGAGAACATACTATGAGAACATTGGATGATCAGCCATGATCATACTGAATGGCGGTGCCAGCTCAAAGGGCCGAATGGCCTACACCTGCACCTATTTTCTATGTTTCTATACTAACTCCTTACAGACAGTGGCGAAATTGAATCCATGTTGCTGGTACTGTAACAGCATTAGGCTGACTGCTATGCCACCGAACTGCCCACTGTCTTAGTAACTTAGCATAAAATAGTTACAATGGGGCTCAGATGCCATCAGCAATTTCTGTTCAGCAATCAAACTCTAGGCAGTTACCCAAGAACAGCAAGGACATCAGTTATTACACATCGACAAAAAATAAAGTTTATCATTACGTCCTGCAGTAGCAATAGAAGCTACACCTGCCTTACATTTCAGCAACATGTGCTTCAATCTTCATCACTGACGTGCTCCAACAGCACATATTGACCAAGATTTATTGGAGGGATTATTAACATACACTGTTGCATACAGAGGCAAATTAGAAGAATTTACATAACTAAGGAAGGTGCTAGACGTGATCCACACACTCATATGGTTTTGTACTTTTGAAACAGATGGCGGAGGTTTTCAAAATATATATTCATTGTTCAATCTAATCTTTTACTGCTATAAACTGCTTGTTGTACTACATACACAGTTTTACTGAACCACAAATACAGTGTTTTTGTTCCAATGAGGCTACAAGGCAATAAAGACGAAGATTAAATGCTTAGGATGATAATTTTGATAAATATCCATTTCCAATCGGCTTCTTCAGTTAACATGAATTCAGCTGGCCCTCACATAATGTCCAGAAGAACTTCCACTTAGGTGAACAAGGGATGACTTATCAGACATGCCTCTTAAAAACACTAGAAATATTATAAGTGCTGACTTAATATTGACAAGCTTCTTTAAGTGGAAGGTTGATGTCAATAACAAGGCTAGCATTTATTTGTCAACCTCTAACTGCTGTAAGAAATTTGGCACTTTGTTGACCCACTGCAGTCAAGTAGTAAAAGTTGAAGTGGTTTAGTATAACTGAATGGTTTACCAGGTTACTTCGATGTCATCAATAATGTCTGTCTTCAGTAATATACCCAAGGATGGCAGATCAGCAGACTAGAAGGGGTCTTATAACAATTCCACTAGTTTTGGTGGAATTTGGATGCACACCTCTAAATGGTCAGACAGCCATACTGTTGTTTTTACTTGACTTAAGTTTGAACCAAAGACATCTTATTTGAGACTTGGAGGGAGGTATATTCTGTGGCTTACCACTAAACAATCCATTCCAGGGTTTCTCTCTTCTGGTTGCCAATTTTAACTATGGTGGTGGAACTCATGTCATTTGACGGAGATAAGCGTCACTTTGTAAACTTTTGGTTTTTGTCATTTTAAAGATATTCCATCCCATCTTGCAAAAGTTGAAATACAACCTTTCCTTTATGAACACAAGAAATTTGGCAGATACTACAAATTCAGAATAAAACATACAAAATGCTGGAGGAACTCAGCAGGTCAGGCAGCATCTATAGAAAGGAAGAGAGTCGATGAAGGGTCTCAGCCTGAAACACCAACTTTTTCTTCCTTTCCATAGATGCTACCTGACCTGAGTATTTGTGTGTGTTACTTTTGTTTAGAGTCATAGAACATGACAGCACAGAATCAGGCCTTTCAGCCTGTCTAGTCCCTGCCAGACTATGAACCTGTCTAGTCTCACTGACCTGCATCATC
The DNA here is from genome assembly GCF_048418815.1 of Hemitrygon akajei. Taxonomy (NCBI): domain Eukaryota; kingdom Metazoa; phylum Chordata; class Chondrichthyes; order Myliobatiformes; family Dasyatidae; genus Hemitrygon; species Hemitrygon akajei. Next base: position 42,982,291 of record NC_133140.1, read on the forward strand.
GCCCTTCATACCCCACTCATCCATGTATCTATAACCATATAACCATTACAGCACAGAAACAGGCCATCTTGGCCCTTCTAGTACGTGCCAAACACTTACTCTCACCTAGTGCCCCACCTACCCGCACTCAGCCCATAACCCTCCATTCTTTTCCTGTCCATATACCTATCCAATTTTTTTTAAAATAACAAAATTGAACCTGCCTCTGCCACTTCTACAGGAAGCTCGTTCCATACAGCTACCACTCTCTGAGTAAAGAAGTTCCCCCTTGTGTTACCCCTAAACTTTTGTCCCGTAACTCTCAACTCATGTCCTCTTGCTTGAATCTCCCCTACTCTCAATGGAAAAAGCCTATCCACGTCAACTCTATCTATCCCCCCTCATAATTTTCGTAAGATTCTCCCATAGGTGGAAACACCTTCCCCACGCCTATTCTTTCAAGATACCTGCCCTCCTCATCATCAGCATTACCAAGAATGGGATGTGTTTCAGTCAGGACCATCTACCTATCCAAATTCTCTTAAATACTGATATCAAACCTGCATCCATGACTTCCGCTGGCAGCTCATTCCACACTCACCAGCCTGAGTGAAGAAGTTCCTCCTCATGTTCCCCTTAACATTTCACTTTTCACCCTGAACCCATGACCTTTAGATCTAATGTCACGCAGTCTGGGTGGAAAAAGCCTGCCTGCATTTACAGTATCCATACTCCTCATAATTTTGTATACCTCTATCAAATTTCCTCTCATTCTTCCATGCTCTAGGAATAAAGCCCTAACCTATTCAACTTTCTCCTACAGCTCACGCCCTCAAGATGCAACATGCTCGTAAATCTTCTCAGAACTCATTCAATCTTATTTACATCCTTCCTTTACAATCTTCCCTGGTGGGGAGCCCGATGATTCAAAAATCTGATGCCCCCTCTCCTACACCAACTCCTTAGCCATGTGTTAAACTTTATCATCAGATTTCCCCTCGCCAGGCCTTTCTCTCTTTCACCAATCGACTTCCCAGCTCTTTACTTCACCCTTCCCCCTCTCCCAGTTTCACCTGTCACCAATTACTTTGTACTTCTTTCTCCCCTCCCCTCACCTTCCTACTCTAACTTCTCATCTTTTTTTTCCAGTCCTGATGAAGGGTCTTGGCCTGAAACGGTGACTGTTCATTCTTTTCCATAGATGCCTCCTGGCCTGCTGCGTCCCTGCAGCATCTTGCGTGTGTTGCAGGGAATTCCAGCATCTCTTGTTTATCCTTACCTTTTGTTTTGACAGGAACAAACTATGTAGTCTCAAAATTTCACTGAAGGCCTCTGACATAACAAGTACACCTTTGCCAGAAAACAGCCTATTCCAATCCACACTGGGCTGATCCTTTCTGATACCATCAAAATTGGCCTTCCTCCAATTTAGAAACTATGATCTTCCTGTTTCTGGCCTCGCTAGCACATGGCATGGGTAGCAATCCTGAGATCACAACCCTGGAGGTCCAGTCCTTTAACTCCCTGGACTCACTTTGCTGGACCTTGTCACCCTTCCTCCCCTTGTCATGGATACTGACATGGGCTGAGACGTCCAGCTGTTAACCCTCCCACGTAGGAATGCTGTCCCTGACCCTGGTACCCAGAGGCCTACATATCATCTGAGAATTTTGTTCTCGTCCACAGAGCCTCCTGTCTGTTCCCCTAACTAACGAATCCCTTATCACTACAGCTGACCTCTTCTCCCTGCTTCCCTTCTGAGCCTCAGAGTTAGACTCAGTGCCCAAGACCTGACTGCTGTGGCTTTCCCCCGCCAGCTCACTCCCCCCAACAGTATATAAAGTGGTATACTTGTCGTTCAGAGGAAAGGACACAGGGGTGTTCTGCACTTGCTGCCTATCCCCTTTACCCCACCTGACAGTCATCCAGTTACCTGTGTCATGATCCCTGGGTGTAACTATCTCCTTGTATGCCCTGCCGATCAACCCCTCAGCCTCCCAAATGATCCAGGAGTTCATTTAGTTCCAGCTCCAACTACTTAATGCAGTCTGTTAGAAGCTGTAGCTGGATGTACTTCTTGCAGGTGTAGTCGTCAGGGACACTAGAGGTCTCCCTGTCCTCCTCCTCATATCCAGCAAGAGGAGCATTTCACTATCATGCCTGGCACCCCCACTGCTCTAACTGTGCAAAAAGAAAAAAAGGAAGAAAAATTAAACTTTAAAATATCTACCTACAGCCTTTGGCTCTCCTCACCAAACCCTCTATGAGCCAAAGCCTGAACTCCTTGCCCTGACACTGGCCCACTCCCACAATGGCCACTCCACTTAATCCCAGTTTCTTTTTTATTGGGCGTTGCAAAGAGCCTAATAAGACTCCAACGTCTTCATCAGAAACGTGCCGTGCAGAATGTCCCAACTGCCCCCACTCAATACTTTTGAAATCTCTCTCCCACTACGTAGTCCAACATCTCCGCGGGAACTGAGGCGCACAGTTATGTCTTCTTCACAACTCTATCTTACTAACACTCATCCTCTAATATATGCAAACTTTCCCAGTGATTCAATGCTATTTTTTTGAGAGATACCGTGTGGTAACAGGTCCTTCCGGCCAAGCAATTACACCCAAATGAACAATTAATCTGCTAATCTGTACGTCTTTCGATTGTGGTAGGAAACTGAAGCAACTGGAAGAAACGCACTCAGTCACGGGGAGAACATACAAACTCCTCACAGACAGCAGAAGCAATTGAACCTGGGTCACTGACACTGTAAAGCGTTGTGCTAACCGTAATGCTATCGTGCAGCCCCAAGTGAAGATCTTTCTAATGCTTACCAACTGACACGGCCTTTCTCATGTTTGTTTATCTGTAATCCGATGCTCTTTCCCTCTCCAAATGCACCTGAGGGCTGGTCTCTGCTCTAAGGTCAATGTCAAAGACAGATTTTAAATTGTTTAAAATCTAGTCATGTACCCCCTATTGTGAATTCTTCTTGGCTGCAAAATTCTTCCACTGCTTGTAGTGCTAGATTAAATAAATGGAGCGACAAATCAGGCATCCTTGTCTCACTCAAACTGTTGATCTAAAGCATTCTGTCAATTTCCTGTCCATTCTAACAGTGCTTCAGGGACTTGTTATAGATGTTTTTATCACTCTGGCAAGTTTCTCAAAAATGCCATAGATCTTCATGACAAGCCATATCCGCTCTGGTCATAGGCTGTCAAAGATTTACTTGAAACTGATTTGGAGTTGCAATGCCAACATATGCTCTGTGTATGAATTTCTCAGAAATAAGTTCTATCACAAACTATTGATCTATTGCAGTTCGCCACATCTGTAAACCAAGATTCATTGAGCGTCCTCTGTAGTACTTTTACTAAGTTAAAATCAGGAAGTAGATTTTGCTTGTACAACAAAAGAAAATTTTAATATGAATTATTTCAAAAAATGTGCTACTAGTTCTTCAAATATTAATCTTATATTTTGTAAAGCATAGACAAACCTATAATTAGTGACAACTTATTTCAATGTTAAATTAGCACGATGGTATTCTGCACTCAAAGAATTTACAGCATGGCTTCTAGGCAATCCCTGACCTTACACATGAATGAAAAATTAGTATAAGCAACCAAGGATCGGTAAAGTCAATTAAAGCCAGGCAATGATCCGAACTCTCACCAGATAGTCCCATCTAAATGGTAAAATTTTAAATCTGAAACCATCTAATCCCAGAGCCATTCAACTTTGTGTTCATTAGTTTAATTCCTTTTCCCAGCTAAGGGCATGAGAGAATGAAGAAAATTAAACACAGTGTAACGACACACATAACACAAATTTGAATAGGTGTTTACAGAAATAATTATACAAATACAATACTGTACAAAGGTTGTAGGCATCCTAGATATATATACACATACATACACATACTGTATACCCAAGACTTTTGCACTGAGTTGTACATATGATTTGTGATTAATAAATATAATGTGATACATTTATTAACTAAAGCAGCCTCGCCAAACTTAACAGAAGGTTTGAAAGTTCAAGTAGAAACAAAAGATCATTTGTTTCAAACCTGAAGTTAATTTGGGAACTAATAAATAAACATGAATCTTGGAAGTGTAACTATCATGTGAAGTAGGAAGCATTTCCCAGTTGACTTTGACACCAGTTTTCATGGAACTCCTGTGGCAAAATGCTGGATTTTTGTGTGGAAGGGAGATTGCTTTCAAAATTCAATAAAGGGTGGGTGGGCGAGTATCGTTACAGTCAGGTTTTCCCAGAAGAGTCATCAACCCCAACTCCCCAGCACTGAATTAAACATAACATCTGGCCTCCTTCTGTCCAATGCAGCCCTAACTTTGCCTGTGGAGACATGGGCACCGTTGCACCCACAGGTCTCTCACACCGAGAACTGACCATTCCATTCTTCCTGAGGCAAAAGTCTTAAGTTTCAAAAACTCAACACCAGTAACTGTTTGATTTTGCTTCTGGGACAGGAGGAGCTGCATTGTTGCTGAGAACACTGCCCGAACTCGGACAGGACCTTGGCAAGAGGGCAAATAAATAAGGTGGCAAAGGCTTTAAGCTGATTCGAAGAGTTAAGGGCTACAAGAAGTGCAAGCAGCCTAGATATAAAAGGAGGTACACAAAATAACAGAAGGAAGAAAGTAAGGGAGAATACTGACAGCAAAGGACCAAAATGAGTTATGGAACACAAGTCTAATAAGATGGTTAATCATAAAGTGAGAGGAAATCTTATTAAAAATGAGTTAAACTGTCTGTACAGCTATACACAAGGTATCCATAATAAAACAGGGCAGCTGGAGGCAATTATGCATGGAGAGAAATCAGACAAAGTAGGGATTAATGAGACATGACCACAGAGAAATCAGGCCTGGGAATTACATGTTGAAGTATATAATACAGGTAGAAAAGACAGTAAAAAAAAGGGTGGGGGTTGGAGTAACAGTATTTATAGTAACAGCAGGAAAAGGATGCACAATGAAGCCAACAACATTTAACAAAAATCAATCTCACTAATATGTTCTAATCCACAGACCACCTTAGAGTGGAAGAATAGGCAAATCAGGAAAATAAGCAAAAACACAGAATTATAATCATGGAGAATTTCAACCACTGATATTAATTTGGACAGAAGAGCCAGTCATAAGGAAACGGAGGCCCTACGAAGTAGACTGGAATTCTTTCCAACCCAATATTTTGCAAAACAAACTGCAAGGATTTGCTGCAGTATTTAGCAAAGGAAAACGAATCAGAGTAAACAGGACCAATACACGAAATACAACATTTAAGCAATGATGACTAAACGTGATACAATTTAAGGAGGCAATAAAAAAAGGGTAATAATGCCACAGAACTGATTTTAAGGAGCAAACTTTGGAACTTAGTGAGGTAAAAGAGGCAGAGTATTGGCAATATTATCATGAAGTATTTAAAATAGTGTTCTAAAAAGGAGAGGAGAAATGTATTTCATAATAATAAGTAAATATTCACGATGAATAAAGGTGCAAGGAAAAATTTTGAAAATAAGGAACAAGCCAGTCATCAGGTAAGCAAACAGCAAAGAAGAGCTGGGATGCCTGCAGTCAGTTGAAAAATAATGCAACAACGAAAGGAAACCAGGACGTTAAATTCTCAAGAAAATGGTAAAATGTTTTACAAACAGGGGACAATAGGAGATAGGACCAAACCACAGAAGGGCCTTTGAAAGTAATCCATAACAAACATATACATTAGGTCAATGAATGTGGAGTTAAGAGACTAACAATGGAATGGTTTACTAACTGACACTTGGACGAAAAGCAGAGGGTGAGAGCAAAAGTAGTTATTTAGAATGCGAGTTGGTATGAAGTGGTGATCCACAAAGACCTGCACTGAGACCATCACTGTTCAGAATTTAGATTAATCATTTAAACACTGGAATCAAGTATATCAATTTTGCATAAACACTGGATCAGACTGGTTCGTCTATATGGCTCTCCTGTGCTTACTTAAATTCTACTGGGATACAACACCCAATGCTGTGATGGTCCTCCTGCCTGAAAATAACACAGTATAAACTGCGCAAATGACATAAAGATGTTTTCTTTGAGCATTGCTTGCACCTTTAGTACCAGCTTAGATCAGAAAATATTTTCTCCCTAATTATTTGTTCTTTCGGAAGTTTCTCCTCCACCCCCCCCCATTGTCTTTTGTCTCCATGTGCAGTAATAAAGATAAACTTCTTAATTCCTTCTACATTCCTTTCCCTATCTCATTGAGGACTGACCTGCTTAGATGAGATAATCTGATTCCAAACAATTCGCTTATTGATCATTACAGAAAGTCTACCTGGTGCTTCCCACTCCCTTCTCACTTCCCCAACCATGATTCCCCTCTGCTTGTCTCCTTCCCACTCTCAGTCCACAACAGGGACCCATATCAGAATCAGGTTTATCATCACTCACATCTGTCATGATTTTGTTTTGTGGCAGCAGTAGAGTGCAATACAAAATATTACTACAGTACTGAGCCAAAGTATTTGGCTCCCTAGCTGTATACATGCAACTAAAAGTTTTGCAGAGTTAGTACCGTAGCTCAGTACAAAGAGAAGAACTACTTCACATTATTCCTCGCAGCTTAAAAAGGCAGGCTCAGCACTGGGTCATCTAGGACCTGACCACAGAGCAGGCAGATCTGAATGAAGAGGAGGGTACCAAAACATGATAGTTGTGGAAGATCCACTAATTGAGTGAGCAAGTGGCATCCTTTGTAATTAGGATCTGGCACCCCGCTTGGAATGTTGTTGGCCTGGTTTCAGAGTGGGAAGGACGTCATAAACTGGCTTCAAGTCAAAGGAAGAGGATTCAGTCAATAACAAGCAAATGGTCCTCTTTAGACATGACAACGATCAGGGAACTAAACTGGAGCAAGGTTCATCATCTCTGCACACCGCTTGGCAAAAAAAAAAGATGATCAAGAAGTAAACACGCTAGTGTAGTTGTTAGCACAACGCTTTACAGTACCTGGGATCCGGGTTCAATTCCCGCTGCTGCCTGTAAGGAGTTTGTACGTTCTCTCTGTGACAGCATGGGTTTCTTCTGGGTGCTCCAGTTTCCTCCCACAGCCCAAAGAATACCGGTTGGTAGGTTGATTGGTCATTGTAAATCATCCTGTGATCAGGCTCAGATTAAATCTGTGGAGTTCTGGATGACGTGGCTCAAAGGAAGGGCCTGTTCCCAAACTGTATCTTAATAAATAAATAAGCAAACTCTTGACTGAGGCTGTGGCATGGGGAAATAGGAGCTTCATTCTCTATCCTACATGTTTAATTCTGCTTTATGTTTGACAGTCTACACAGGGGTTCCCTACCTTTTTTATGCCATGGGCCCATACCATTAACTAAGTGGTACGTGGCCCTCAGGTTAGGAACTCCCAGTCTATAGGAACAGGAGAGGATGTATGGTAATGAAACCATGGAAGGGCAAGTAGAAATACATAAGCAAAACATTGGAGCAGATTAGAGAGGGACACTCAAATAAATACCTGTACACAGATACACAAAAAGTTAAGAAGTGCACGAGTGCACTGTACTCTAGGTACAATGTTATAATTGGGTAGCCATTACACAAGCCGACTGCAAAACTCTCCGGAACAGAAATTAAATATCAGTTTTCAGGTCTGCAGATATCGATAACTTGGTAAAGGAGGAACAGTATCCCTGGTATCAAAGGGTAAAATCACTTCAACAATAAGAAAGGTAAAAGGGTTGTGGGGACTTCATAGGTACCAAGAAGAAATAAGGACAAATCTAAAGATCGAGTACAAACTGTTCAGAGGCCCATTGTAACATTGATATTAGTTGGGACAAACAAACTAACTCAAATCAGGCAGGTAGCAAGTTTCTTGTTTCTGTAGTAAGAGTTTTCTGCAACAATATTTTCTGGAGCAGGCTGCCTGTCGCAGATATAAGAATGAGTAATGGACCAGATTTGGTTGACAACTTAGAACATTTATCTAACCACAATCATAATATAGTGTATGAAAGGTACACAGACACATTTTAATCTGAACTGATCTGCTAGTGGGTAAAGTGACGGAAGGAGGTGAAAAACATTTATTAGAAAGTTTAATGTAATTTTGAACTCACTTTTATCTTGAGGGTAAATAGCTCTACTTGCTAAAAGGACACCATTGAGCTCAAGAACATGCTTCCAAAAAAAAAGTCAAAAACCAGAATCGACTATGGAATCGGGAGAGAAGAAAAGCGATAAAATTGAAAGCAAAACTTATAAAATGAGACTATCAAAATAAACTTGCAAGGAAAATCAATCAACACAACATTCAGAATTACACACAAGTAAAGGGAGATAGACAGCAATTGCTTGGAAACTAAAGACAGATCTAACAATGAAAAAAAAAATGCTCATTTATTTATATAAATACTTTGCATCAGTATTTACAAAACCAAGCATGCCCTGCAATTCAGGGATAGGATTTACCAAAATCAATTGAGTTGAACAAAAACCTTAGCACTGAAATGTGATTAGTTCCTAGGATTCCATTTTTATTTAGAGTAAAAAGGAACATGTCTATTATAAGTTTATTACTTTCATTCATTTTTCAGAACCTAAAGCATCGTTGGCAAGGTGCATTTTAACCATTCTTAAAATGCCTTAATAATTCAGGGGGTATTTAAGTCAACCACATAGTTAGATCTGGAGTCACAGATCAGGGAAGGATGACAGATTTTCACGCATGAAGGGCCATAGAGAACCAGACGGCTTGTGTGACAAATCATTTGGGAGAATTGTAAGACTAAATTAGAAAAATAACATCATGCTGAGGAAAAGGAAAACTAAGACACTGTGAACAAGTTAATCTAATACCAGCTGTCAGAAAATGGTGGGAATTAAATTCAGTGACATTTAATACCTTTATAACTACACCAAACGAGCCAGACCAGCCATGTTTTTCTGTAAAGTGACTGATTAGAGGATGTACTTATATGGACTGTCAAAAGATGTTTGATTATGTCCATCTTTGACTGTTAGCTGAAGTCAAAGATCATAAATTCTTTGTCTGATTAGAAACTTAGCTGATAGAGCACAAGTACATTGGATAGGGATCCAAACTGAAAGTATATTGGTCAGTGACTCAACTAGTGACCCACAAAACATTGTGTTGGGGTTGTAACTACTCGTCATAACAACCCAGGTCATCAGAAAGCCACTTATTCAAGTATGCTGGTGATTCAAAGAACACAGATACTATAAGGTGGTATAGATGATATCTCTGGACAAATGTGACACCATCCATGGACAAAGCAGAAGACTTTCCAGATAAAGAAATATATGATGGACATCTGTTAAGTTCACACCCTGTGTCTTTGCAGAATATTACAAGAAATAGAATTCTGATCAGAGCTCATCATCTGAAACAATAGTTCTGCTTTGCTTTTCACAGATTCCTTACTTTGAAACTATACTCCCTGGTTCAAGACACCGTAGTCAAGAGCAAACATTTACCATTTACCCATAAAGTAACTTATTAAGTTTATTATCTTTCCAGATCACCTCTTATCATTTTGACCTCTACAGCATATTGGATCTATCTGTTTTATCAGAGGACAATCCCTATATCCCAGAAATGAATTACTAAATTTATTCTGCACTTGCCCTATTGCAAATAGATCTGTCCCTAGGTAAGGACAACAGACCAGTACACAACACTCAGGTGTACTCTTACCTAGGCCCTGTAATTTCAGTAAAGCTTAAACCTTTTATCTATTTTCTCCGGTGATAAAGGCCGGCATATTGCTAGCCTTCCTAATTTAGTGTGATAGCTACATGTTAGCTTTCAGGATTCATAGCCAAGAACACCCAGGCCCCACTAAAACACAGATACTTTTCAATCTCTCACCACTTAAAAGATGCCCACCCTTCATTTTTATCAAAGTAAATAACTTCACATTTTTCTGCATAATATTCCATTTTTCAGGACCCTACTAATTCGGTTCACCAGTCTATGCTCTCTTGAATCCATTCTGCATATTCTTCAACACTCAATATTGTTATCTAACTAAGCATTATCAACAGACTTGGCTATATTATACATGGATCCCTTATTCATCATATCACTGATACTGATTGTCAAAAGCTGAGAACAATGTCATCCCAAATCACATCCTCCCACTTACGCTACTGTTTTGTAATAAGTTAACCAATCCGCAATCCTTGCCACTGCTTTACCACCAGGCCTATGTTTGTTACTTTGGTTCTATATTCTCTTGTACCACCTTATCAATGGTCTTTTGAAAGTTAAAAAAAAACCCACATCCATGGGTTTCTCTTATCTGCTCTGCAAACTATAATATCTATCTAGCACGGATTTCTCTTTCAGAAACATGAACCAACTCTATCCAATCCAATTGTTACTAATATTAAGTGTCCTGTCAACACATTCTTAATAACAGATTCCTTATCAGTGACATCAAGCTAATTAATCTATAGTTTCTCATTTCCTTCTTCCTTCTTTTATGAAATTGTGGGTCTAGATTGACTATCTTCTGTACCCTCTGTACCAGAAACAATGTATTTAAAAATCAGAAAACAGGATATCATCTCTTCCAAATCCTTGACATGTGCATCATTATGACTTGAGTATGTATTGGCTTTCAGTCACATATTATTTCTTCAAATTTAGCTTTTTTATTTTAAAACCAACTGTAATTTCTTTCAACTCATTCACAGCAGACAGTTGCTCTCAACCATTTCCAGCGAAGATTTTTTTTGCATCATCTTTTATATAGACACAATTATTTGGCTATTTCCTTAGTCCTCAAATTCTCTCCCATCTCTATCTGAAAGGGATCATCACACCACCACTACTGTAATATCTACTGTATGTATCTGGGCAATTCGATCAAAGTAAACTAAAGTTTATTTATTTACCATAAGAGCATAAGACTATAGGAGCAAATTTGGCTATTCAGCCCGTCAGGTATCCTCTGCCATTTAACCATGGCTGATTTATTATCCCTGTCAACCCCATTCTCCTGCCTTTTCCTCAGAACTTTAGACACCCTCACTAATCCAAAATGTATCACCATCCTTTAAATTTCTAGCTTTAAATATACCCAATGACTTGGCCTCCACAGCTGTCAGTGGCAATGAATTCCACAGATTAACCACACTCTGGCTAAAGGAATTCCTCATCTCTGTTGTAAAGGAACATCCTTCTATTTTGAGGTTGTTGCCTCTTGTCCTGGACTCCCCCACTATAGGAAACTTTGTCACCACATCCAGTCTATTGCTGCCTTTCAATAGTCGATTGACTTTAATATGATATCCCCTCATTCTTCTAAACTCCAGCGAGTACAGGGCCAGAGCCATCAAACGCTCCTTATACATTAAACCTTTCATTCCTGACATTTTTCTGGTGAACTTTCTCTAGACTCTAATTCCAGCACATCCTTCCTTAGATGAGGAGTTCAAAATTGCCCACAATACTCCAAGACTGATGACCTGGTAGATAGAAACACTAATGCCCTTGAACAGAAAAGTCTACGAAAAGTATTAGATATGGCCCAGACCATCACGGGTAAAGCTCTCCTCACCATTGAGCACAGCTACAAGGAGCACTGTCGCAGAAAAGCAGCATCCATCATCGAGGAATCCCCCACCATCCAGGCCATGCTCACTTCAGCCATCAGGAAGATGGTACAGGAGCTTCACGACTCACAGCACCAGGTTCAGAAAGAGTTATTACACCTCTACCATCAGGTTCTTTAACCAGAAGGGAAAACTTTCCTCAACTTAACACTAAACTGTTCCCACAACCTACGGACTCACTTTCAAGGACTCTTCATCTCATGTTCTCAATATTTATTGTTATTTTTTTCTTTTGCACACTGGTTGTCTTGTCCGCGGTTTTTCGATTCTTTGGTGTTTCTTTTTATTTACGGTGAATATCCACAAGAAAATGAATCTCGGGGTTGCATATGGTGATATATCTGTATTTTGATAATAAATTTACTTTGAACTTTGAAGTGCAGTCTGGTCAATGCCTTCAAAAGCCTCAGCATTACATCCTTGCTTTTATATTCTCATCATCTCAAAATGAATTCTAACATTATATTTTCTTCTTACTTTGAAAGTTACCCTTTGGGGAATCCTGCACAAGGACTCCCAAGTCCCTTTGCACCTCTGATTCTTAAACTTTCTCTTTAAGAAAACAGTCTACACCAGGGATGGCCAACCTATGGCGTAAGCGCCAAAAGTGCTGCATTGGATAATTAGAAGTGGCTCATTGCACCCCAGTGATAATAATAAAATAGTAAGCCTATAACAAGAATTCAAGTAGCTTAGAGCTAGAAATGGATTTTACTGAGAATAAATATAAAACTTAGCAATTTTTTTTGCAATTTTATTATTTTGTGCACATCTTTTGGCGAAGGTTATTCTCTTTCACATTAATCTGTTTACAATTTTTAAAAATGTTCAATGAGTCAAACTAGGAAAGAAGGACTTTTGTTCTGCAGTCGTTCCATAACTGTTCAATACATGTTTGATACTTGTTTGATCCTGAGGCGCCAGGAGTCTGCACCAGCGGTGCGTCGCAGGTTTTTGCCAGTCAGTTTACAATTGACACTTGTGCGCTACAGAGTTGTGCTTTGTTCGTCCTTTGTGAACATTTGCATTTTGTACTTTTTCGAAAATTAAGCCTTGTGTTTACATTCAGTTACCCATCACAGTGCAAAAGAAAATGAGCAAAAGAAAAGCAGAAAGTGATAGTAAACGTGAATTCAAGGAACAGTGGGAAAATGAGTTCTTATTTATAGCGGGTCCATCAGGAAAACCATTGTGCATTGTTTGTGAAAACACTTTCTCACATAACAGAAGACATGATCTTAATAGACACTATAAAACACAACAGACTGAAATAGAAGGAAAACTGAAGCTAGTGTTTGGGTCTGAGTTACGGTACGAATATATGATTAAGAAAAAGGAAGAAATCAAAAGAAGACAAAATATATTTGTTAAAAGTCTCATTAAGATAAGCAATGCTTATCTTGTTTTATATTAAATCAATATATCACGCAAAAATGCTAAATATGTCTATATTAACATATTTTTACAAGAATTGAATGGGGGTACAAGAGTTGTATGGCGCATCTGAACTTGTGCGTGAAAAAACTGATGCATGGAATGTAAAAGGTTGGCCACCCCTGGTCTACACCTTTATTCCTTCTAAAAAAAAGTGCATGACCGTACGCTCCCTTACATTGTATTTCATCTGCCATTTCTTTGCCCATTCACCCAATCTAAGAGCTTCTGCAGACTCCCTGTTTCCTGAACATAGCTTAATTTCACCTGCAAACCTGGCCACAAAGCTATCAATTCCCATCATCCAAATCATTGACAAATAATGTATAAAGAAGCTGTCCCAACACTGACCTCTGCAGAACACTACAAGTGTTACCCCCACTCGTTGCCTTCGGTTAGTCAGCCAATCTTCCCTCCATGCGTGTATCTTTCCTATACTCTGGGCAACCACATGTGTGGCACTTTGTCAAATGTCCTCTGAAAATCCAAATAAACAATAACCACTGACTCTATTCTGTCTGCCTTGTCTGATTTGTCCTCAAAGAATTCCAACTGATCTGCCAGGCAAGATTTCCCCTTAAGGTAACAATGCTGACTTCGACCCATTTTATCTTGTGCCTCCTAGTACCCCAAAACCTTATCCAAATTATGGACTCCAACATCTTCCTTATTGCTGAAGTCAGGCTAACTGGCCTATAATTTATGTCTTTTGACTCCCTCCCTGCTTTAAGAGTGCAGTGACATTTACAATTTTCCAGTCCTCTGAAACCATTCTAGAATCTATTGATTTTTGAAAGATCACTACTGATGTCTCCACAATCTCTTCAGCTACTTCTTTCAGAAGCCAGTAGTCCGTTTGGCCCAGGTGACTTTTCTACGTTAAGACTTAACAGCTTCCCAAACACCACCTCCTTAGTAATAACAACACTACTCTCTTCTGCCCCCTGACACTCTCAAATTTCTGGCATACTGCTAGTGTCTTCCACGGTGAAGACTGATGCAAAATACTTATTGAGTTTGTCACTGTTTCTTTATTCCCCAACACCTACCTCCCTGGCTACATTTTCCAGTAGTCCCATATCCATTCTCGCCTTCTTTTACATTTTATATATCTGAAAAAAAGCATTTGGTATCCTCATTTACATTATTGGTGAGCTTACCTTCATATTTCATCTTTTGTCTGCTTATTGCTTTTTTAGTTGCCTTCTGTTGTGTTTTTAAAACCCTCCCAATCCTCCAGCTTCCCACTATTCTTGCTCTATTTTAAGACATCTCCTTTGATTTTATGCTGTCTTTTGATCCCTTATCAGCCACAGTTGCTCATCCTTCCTTTAGAATATTACTCCTTCTTTGGAACTTAACTATTCTGCACCATCTGACTTGCTCCCAGAAACTTCAGCCACAGCTGCTCTGCCATCGTCCTTGCTAGAATTCCCTTTCAATCAACTTTGGCTAGCTCTTCTCTCGTGCCTCTGTGATTCCCTGGTGCCATGGTAGCGCTGTGGTTAGTGCGATACTATTACAGCTCAGGGCATCAGAGTTCAGAGTTCAATTCTGATGTCCTCTGTAAGGAATCCGTACATCTTTCTCTTGGAATGTGTGGGTTTTCACCGGGAGCGCTGGTTTCCTCTCTCAGTCCAAAGTCACACTGGTTAGTAGATGAATTGGTTATTGTAATCTTTCCTGTGATTAGGCTATGGCTAAATTTGGGGATTCTGGGCGGCACGACTTGACAGGTCAGAAAGGCCTGTTTCGCACCACATCTCAATAAATAAATCATTCTCTCATGCATCTGTAGTTTTCTTTAGTCCACTGTATGCCACAGCAGGCCAACACAATATTTAAATTAAATATGCTCAATACTGCTGTTAATTTTTCAGATATAAACATGGTAGTCCTTGGCAAGGTACACAGTTTGGACAGCTGCTTTGAAACAGATATATCTCCAACTTTGGAGACGAATATGTGGCCTTGCATATCTAATAATTATGACCAACTATTGCTGCCTAACTTAAAAGTAATAATAATAAAACACGGTCAAAATATTACCATTTTAAAAGTTGCTAGGTTTTGCAGTGGGGTGCTGTGAAACACTCTTGTGACTGTTAAATTCTGGTGCAGTCAGTGACAGGCTACAAAGCCACATGACATCACAGTGACTTCCTGGTCATAGCACACGAAGTGTTGCTTTATGCATACGACGCATAGAACTACATATACGTATTTGTAATCAGAGGATACCATTGGATCTTAGATATTGTTAGTGATGCTTCCACGCGAATGCTTTTATCCATTGCCCCTTCATAATACTGAGGCTGTCCGGCAATCTTTGCCTTGTGTTTTCTGTTCCAGAGGTATGAACTGTGACATTTAACATAGGTTTAACTCACATGTGTTTTTTTGTCACCCATGAACTACAAGTTGTATATGACTTCTCAATAGTGCATCCCACCCAGGAAAGATGACACGGGATTGTTTTTTGTTGGACTTCAACATAAAATCTCTGGTAGCATCACAATTTAATGTAAAACAGATGGGGAGAAAATTTTGGGAAACTGCATTACTTCAGATGCAGCACAAGCACAATGAACTGAACGTCGATTGTTCATTTCCCACTACAGATGCTGCCTGATCTGATAAGTTCCTTATTGTGTGCTGCTTCAGATTTCCCGCAGTCCTTCTAGCAGCTTCCTTCTGTGTCGCAGTTTTAGATTTAATAAATGAGACAAGTCTCCAAGAATCTATAAACAGTATTACTTTTGCCATTTAAATCTTAATAATCTTTTCAATGGCAGATCCATGAGACAGTAGTTATATGTAACCAGTTGTTTAATTCTTAAACATCAACCCCAGCCATGAAAAGGTGGCCAATAGTAACATCACAGATTTATTTACTGATTATGATACAGTGCAGAATGGGTCCTTCGAGTCACGGCCCCAAATTAATCTGAGCATAATCATGGGACATTTACAATGACCAATTAACCTACCAACTCATATGTCTTTGGACTGTGGGAGGAGAGCGGAGCATGTGGAGGAAACCTGTGCTGTCACAGGAAGAACTCCTTACAGGCAACAGTGGGAATTGAACCTGAATCATCTGTACTGTAAAGCGCTGTGCTACCATAGTGAGCACTAAAGAAGACTATAAAAAAAACCTTGGTTAAAAATGGCTAAAATTAGCAGTAAATCTCCCAGTCTGGTCTCCAAAGCTAGAGATTTTTGCATTGAAAGTACCCAGTATCTGTGCAGTTCTATTGTTCTATCAAAACCAGGAGAAACTTCTTTGGATAGGGGCCTATAAGAATATAGAACACAGCTACAAGGGCCAAATTAACAGAGATTTAAAAGTTGAGATGGACGTTTACTTCAAATGTAATAATAAATACAAGGAAAATACTCTTCAAGGGATTTAGAAGGGCTGCAGCGAAAAATGGTAAAGCAAATTTGGCAAGCTGAATTCTAACAGCATATAGTGCTATAATCTCTTCCTTCACATTTAAAAACTGCCGCACTCTGAGGTTTAGCTTCTGAGGCTCAAGGTGACTTTAAAAAGAGTTGCAAAGCATTCCATTAATTTTCCAGAGGGAAATTAAGTATCCAAGTACAGGCAGTTGCTCTGGAACTACAGAATCAAACTTCAACAGAACAGCAACAAAACCTATCATACAGACTGTCTCCAAGTTACGAATGCCTGAGACATGGACAAACCTATAATGAACAAGCACCTATAACATCACTAAATTCAAAATTCTTATGGGGTAGATATGCTTACTCCCCTGAGTGGCTGACATAGCTTCCTCCTTCTCTCCACTTTTGGTAATTTTCTTTCTCATCTGCCTAACGTACCCTCGATGCTATTCATTACAATACTGTGAAGGCGTAGCTACCACAATGACTGATTTTTCCGATTCATGAACAAAATTGACTTGGGGACAACGTCTGTGAAAATGGAAACCACTCGTTACCTAGGGCCAACCGCTACTAGCAAACAAGTAGGCAATCAGTGTTCCTAATGAACTATGTACGTACATAATTTTACACAAGGTTGCTGAAGTTTCTGCACCACGTCATCTTTACTTGGCTGTATTGACTGTGGTCTTCATAGCGCTGTGGTGCATAGTGGAATTTGAAGGTAGAAGTGTGCCTTCATAGTTGTCTATGTTATGGATAGAGAATGAAATATCTTGTGTCAAATACTTCTTTACTTTAGAACTTAGTAATTCTTTTCAAGCTGCTAATCCTGAGCCAAAAAAAGAGAAAGAAATCTATAGGTAATAGCAATAAAAATCTGAAAAAGGATGAGGTACTTTATTGGATTGTTATGAAAAAGAGGAAGTGCTCGAGATTGGTTAGAAGTTTAAATGTTTGGCAAGTAATTCCTAGTGAAGATAGAGAAATAGTGTCACTTTGTTGCATAGCCTACCCTCCTGCTCACTAGAGCATAAAGCATCCCTCATCAGCTTCCCAGAATGCCTCCAGCCAGCAGATTAGTAGAGCAGATCGCCAAACTGATGTTTCCACTGGAAATATCCATAAAGGACCCAAATAACTTTTTTTTTTCTGTGCTGAACAACTCTAACTCAGTAAAAGGAATTGCATCCATCCTTGAAGCGACTGGATTTTTTGTATTTTTCTGCATTTATTTTGCCATTGTGCTATTTGCTAAAATCACTTCAATCCGCCATAAATATTGAATGCTGTTTTTGCACAAATTAGGGGCTTGTAATTCCTGAAGTGAACAAATTATGTGCAAGTCTTCCAGAAAAAAAATGAAGGCCACTGCAGCAGAAACACATTCTTGCTCTAAGTGCAATAAAACTGATTAAAACTTGCAGGTTTACTGCTGCCAATATTATAGATGAATACCTGAAAAAAAATCCAGTAACACTCCCCTCCCCCACTATTTTAATGTAGACACCAACCTACTGTAAATGGAATGATATTTCTCCTAAGATAACAAATAGATCATGTATAAAACTCATAAGCGTTTGTCTACTGACACCAGTCTTTGTTTTGCTTGACCTCATTCTAGGACAGTACAAATACTTCCAATTTCTGCAGAAATTCACATACAAAATTATAGCCCGAGATGAAGCCTCAAAGTTTGCTTAAAATGATCAGGGATTTCATCTTATTCAGAATCAGATTAAAAAGGCCTGCCACAATAAATGCTGTCAGGTATCAAGTTTCGTTTTAAAAAGAGAAATCTTACGTTAACATAATTGATTTCGTGCAGTACACCATTTTGTAATGTAATTCTGCGCAAGCTGTGAAACTGCATCCTCCATTAATTGCAAATGCTGTCTAAACGGAGCATTTTCCTTGAGTTCATTGTTCTCGAAGTATAAATGCTTTTGGAATACGTCACACCCAGCAGCACGGCACTTTCAACAGTCTGAATGTGTCATCATTGGGGAGAGAGAAAAATCCTTCCATATTCCAGGAAAAGCACCTATTACCAGAATAAGATTCATTTTGTCTGACTCTTTATTTAACTGGCTCAGGTCCCTAATAACCTTTTTCACATTCATCCAACCTATCCTCCTCCTTTTCCTGTAAACACTTCCTTCTACCTTTGACCTAAGAGTAAACATATAACCAACCAATAATCAGAAAGCTATTGTTGGCAAGTCTGCGTTTCATTTTAAAAAGTGTCTTTTCATTGGCAGGCCATAATGGCTCCACTTCTGACACAGCGCAGCAGAACTGAACACGAATCAAATTTCATTTCCAGCTGCCAACTGTATCCAGGTTATACAAGATCTCAACTGAGCCGGGAAGCAGCAGCTTCGCTATCAACCATTTCAAGCAACAACACTCAACATTAAAACTAGCTGCACTGACAGTAACCTAATCTATCTGCTTGGAACCGCGACTTTTTTTTTTGTTACCCACTCGTTTCTGCTGTGCCTTCAAACAAAAGAATTTGAAGTATTCAGAGACACCATTTAATAAACATTAACCACCAAAGTGAACAGCCAATCAGATCTGTCTGCAGTCGTCAATGGTTATTCTCGATCTGTGTAAACTGCATCAATCGTTCAAAGTCAGCATTTAAAATGAGCAAGCGAGGTATCAAGTTTTTCATAAAACGTTTGTCTCAGTTTCTTCCCCTTTTTGCTGATTTCAATCTTTAGAACTGAAATTTACACTACAGAACCTTCAGCCCACAATGTTGTGCCAACCATTTAACCTAATCTGGGATCAATATAACCAATACAGCCTTCCATTTCTCTATTGGGGCGGTGGTAGAGGCAGATATATTAAAAAGTCTAAAGTGTAATAAGAAGTCAGACATTATCTGTGAATTACAAGTAATGAGAATGGCTATGAATCAAATTGAGTTTTTTGGAATTTGGCACTTTCAGAGTTAAACATCTCTCCTTGTGAAATTATTGGGGGAAGGAGAGGGGGAAGGCCATTTAATCGGATGGAAAGGCGAACTGGAAGGTGACAACACTCTCAAGCACAAGTGTCCAAAGGAAGAAGCAGGTGCTGTCACTAAAGATACCTTCCAGCCCTCGCCAATAAAACATGCCAGGACTGAAAGAGTGCAATCCTTCTCTGGGAGAATCCACCATGATACACATCTTGGCTCTGCCCACAAGTATGGCAGGCAGGTGGGTGGTGCAGCATCGTGTGCTTGTTACGCACAGTTCCAGCGACCTGGGTTTGGTCCTGACTGTATGGAGTTTGCACATTTTACGTGTCCACAGGATGTGCAGGTTCCTCTTCCCAGTCGGTTAACAATAGCTCCTGATCACGGGTACGTGGCAAAAGAATCAAAGCGAAAATGAGAGGAGGAGGAGGCCGATGGGAGTGAACTAAGATCTGGCATGGACCCAGTGGGCTGAATGGCCTCTTTCTGTGGCTTATACAAGGGCCATAAGAAACAATTTTCATATATTTATTTAGTGATACAGCACAGAGTCGGCCCTTCTGGCCCCTTCAGTCACGCTGCCCCAGCAACCCCTGACAAACCCGATTAACCCCAACCTCATCACGGACAACTTACAATGACCAATCTATCTACCAGGTACGTCCTTGGACTGTGTGAGGAAACCGGACAACCCAGAGAAAACCCACACATTCGACAGAGAAAGTGTACAGAGGCTCCTTAAGGAATAGCACTGGAATTGAACTCCAGAATGCCCTGAGCTGTAGTAGCATCTCGCTAACTGCTATGTGACTGTGGTGCCCAGTTCCAACTCCAGAACTTACAGAGAAATGCCCAAACGCTGCAGAGGCTAGTCGGAAAAATATGCAGCCACCAAGTGGGAAGGAGGATGTGAATATCCCATTAAACAGGGAAGTGTTTGTAAGGAGGCTCTGGAAACAGGAAGATAAGCAGGAAGTAAAGCAGGAGAATCTGGAGTGCTAAAGCTTGCTGGAGAAGCCAACAAACCTGAGGGTCGTGCTGTGGTTAGCCATAAAGAGTTCCAACCGGAACTCTTTAAGGGATTCTCATCTGAGAAACACAATGCCACAGGCCCACACACCCATCTACAAAATGTAACCCTGCGGCAACGGCACCAAAAGCACAGTTAGTACAAGTGCCAGCTGCAAGCTCGGGATTCGATTCCTGCCGCTGTCTGTAAAAAGTCTCTACGCTCTCCCCGTGACTGCGTGGGTTTCGTCTGGCTGCCTCGGTTTCTTCCCACACTCCAAGGACGTACAAGTTGGGCTCATAAGTTGCAGGTGTGTTACAGTGGCCTCAGAAGCCTGGTGACACTGGGGGCCAAACAACGATTTTCACTGCACCTTTCAACGCATGTAGATAAAGCTAATCTTTAAGTCAAGAGGTCAAATGGCCAAAACACCAACACTTCAGAGTAATCTTACTCATCACATCAGAATTTCCTCTCCCATTGGAAAATATTTATACTTTCCATTCATGGCAGAAAATAACATGTATAGAATAAATTTGCATGACATTTAGAGAATACTTAGAACAAAAGTAAACTTTACACTGAGTGACAGAGTTGAACAGGACTACTCGATTTTTCTCATTAATGGACTTCGATAAACATTAACAATTAAACACCGCCATTTGGAAAGACATTTACAAGAAACATTCACATCCACACTTTCACAGATAAAACTAAAACCATTCTGATTGGAGACTTCGAATTCAGAAGTAGAAATCATTTTGTGACTAAACTGCAATTTTGGGAAATCTGTCAGGACTGAGTTGGATTTAGATCCACTCTGGTTTTTTGGGTTGTGTGGAGGCTATTCAAGCCAAGGCAGATTGCAGACTCTTCCCAAACGGGGCAGCTTCAGGCTGACACTATGCATACCTAATACTCTCTGTACTCAAACTCGAACAAAGAGAATCAAAAATATAAACTCAAGTCTTCTACTTAGGACAGAAGGCCATTCAGCCCATCAAATCCATGCTGACTCCCAGCAATGCACTTCCGTCAGTCCCATTCCACCACCCATTTCTCTTTAGTCTCCAGTTCTTTTCCACAAACCCATCATCTCTCCTTTGATTCTTTTGCCAATTGCCTACACTAAAGGGGTCATTTACAGGATGAATCGCTGGGATGTGGGAGGAAGCTAGAGTAGCTGGTAGAAATCCATATTGCCACAGGAAGAACATGCAAACTCCACGCAGACAGGAATGAACCCTCAAACCATAAAACAACAGTACCAACTGTGATGTCATTGTACACCCTCGCAGCACAGAACTGGTCTTGGGATATGGCATGATTTAGAACATGAGAACATAAGAAATAGGAGCAGGAAAAGGCCATCTGGCCCATCGAGCCTGCTCCACCTTCAATAAGATCATGGCTGATCTGATCATGGACTCATCTCCACCTACCTGCCTTTTCCCCACAACCCTCAATTCCCCTACTATGCAAAAATCTATCCAACCTTGTCTTAAATATATTTACTGGGGTAGCCTCCACTGCTTAATTGGGCAGAGAATTCCACAGATTCACCACTTCCTGTAAAAAGCAGTTCCTCCTCAATCTCCATCCTAAATTTTGAGGCTACGTCCCCTAGTTCCGGTCTTATCTACCAGTGGAAACAACTTTCCTGGCTCCATCTTATCCCTTTCATAATTTTATATGCTTCTGTAAGATCTCTTCTCATTCTTCTGAATTCTGGTGAGTACAGTCCCAGGCGACTCAATCTCTCCTCATAGCCTATTTTACTAGTCTTGAAAACGGTAATTTGATTCTTGATTCTGTTACCGTCATCAGTCACTGGCCTGTAGTAGCTCGACTTCAGATACAGCAATAAACAAAATGATTAAATGCAGCTTTTTCATAAATTCTGTTTCTCTCGGTAGTTTTGAACAGAAAATTACCTTCTTCCTCTTCAACGACTCATCAAAAACACAAGCAAACAATAAATTATCAGTGAAGGCTGCTGGGCCAACACACTACCCCAAATGATTAATATTACTGGCAACTATTATGCAAATTATTTCCTATATGAAATTAAGCCCAGAGTTACAAGAATAAACAATTTAACTCGGAAATTATTAAGTCGCTCAAATAGTAAAATTACTTGAATAAGGGAAAACAAATCCCTTTCCATTACAGACCCCTTAATGCAACAGTGACCTGGTTGGCCAGAAAAAACTTCTTACACTAAACAGTTACAGTGCTCAGTCCAGGGCCAGCTGCTTTTGTCACTGTTTTGCTTACACGGGTCAGATATCATTACCAGCCAAAAGCTGAACCAAAGCTAACGTCACACTTGGTTTAAGTTTACCAACTGTCAGGTGAGAAAGCGGTCTCTGACAGCACAAAGCTCCTTTTTAGGCTTTCATGTGCAAATCATTTCAAAATACATAATTAGCCTTATTTTAACCAGAATTGCTCTGAAAGCTATTACAAAACCACCACGTTTTTTTTTGAATATACAAAGTTGTGTCTGTAAAGACTGATTAATTTTCACTGCGAAATTGATGAAGCACCAAACTTGTCAATAACAGGCTTTTTATGAGCAATGAGCACTAGAGCAGCAAGACACACACCTCAAGAAATTAAGGTGAAGCAGAGGCACAGGAGACCTACCATCTGGGGACCTTGGAGGGAAATGGACAAGGGATACGCAACAACAATATCTTAAAGATGGCAAAAGGATGAAGGGACCCAGAAGCCCTGGATGGAGCAAGAGATTCGGAATCTAAGGACTAGATTGGTGGCATTTAGGTCTGGAGATCCAGGAAAACACAAGAGATTCAGGTACGACCTCCAGAAAGCCATCTCACGTGCAAAGTGGCAACTCTAGACCACACTAGAGTCACAGAGGAATGCTTGACAGCTGAGGCAGGGTTTGAATGCCAACACCTCCTATAAAGCAATGCCAAGCCACATAAATGACAAAAAGGTTTCGCTCCCAGATGGACTCAATGCCTTTTATGCGACAACCCTACGATTTCAGTCTCCGAGGCATCCTTCAGAGGGTGAATTCACAGAAAGCATATGGCCAGATGTCGTACCTGGCTGAGTATTAAAGACCTGCACTAACCAGCTGGCTGAAGTGTTCATGAACATCTTCAACCTCTAGCTTTGGCAATCTACAGTACCCACATGCTTCAAGCAGGCTTCAATTATACTGATGCCCAAGAAGAACATGGTAACCTGCCTCAATCACCATTAACCAGCAGCATTTACATCCGCTGTGATGAAGTGCTGCAAGAGGCTCATGAGGTACACCAACTCCTGTCTAGGGAGTTACCAAGATCCGATCCAGTTTGCCTACTGCAACAACAAGTCAAGAAAAGATGCCATTTCATTTCAGTCTTTCACTCAGCTCTGAAACATTTGGACAACAATGATGCGTACATCAGGATGCTCTTCATTAACTACAGTGGAGCATTCAACACTGCCACCCCCTGAAACCCATCACTAAGCTCCAAGACCTAGGCCTCAATATCTCCCTGTGCAACTAGATCCTCTATTTCCTCACTTGCAGGCCAGGTCAGTATGGACTGGCAACAACATCTTCTCCCCAGTCACCATCAGCACAGGTACACCTATTTTACTCACTTGATACCAATGACTGTGGGGCTGACTACAGCTTGAATGCCATATTTCAGTTCTCTGATGAAACCAATGTTGTTGGCTGAATTAAAGGTGGTGATGAATCAGCGTATAGGAGGAAGACTGAAATCCTGCTTGAGCGGTGCAACAACTTCTCACTCAACTTCAGCAAAACCAATGAGCTGGTTATCGACTACGGGAGGAAGAAACTGGAGGTCCATGAGCCAGTTCTCGTTAGGGCATCAGAGGGTCAGTAACTTCAAGTTCCTTGGCGTTACCACAGTAGAGCATATGTCCTGGGTCCAGCATGTATGTGCCATTACTAAAAGGCATGGTAGTTCCTCAACTTCCTTAAAAATTTTCCACAGATAAGACATGTTGCCAAAAACTTCTATAGATGCACACGGGAGTATTCTAACTAGTTAGATCACAGCCTATATGGAAACACCAGTGCCCAGAAACAGGGAAGTCGACAGAAAGTGGTGGACATAGCTCAATTTATCACAGGCAAAGCCCTCACCACCACTGAGCATATTTAAATGGAGCACTGCTGCACAAAAGTAGCATCCATTATCAAAAAACCAGCCTCTTCCCACACCACTATGTTCACACACAGTTACTACCTTACAACCATCAAGTTTCTGAACTGGAATGGATAACTTCACTCACCACAGCTCTGAACTTAATCTGCAATCTACAGACTTGCTTTCGATGACTCTACAGCTCACGTCCTCCGTATTATTTTATGTCTTCTTTTGCACGTTGGTTATTTGCCAGTATTTGCTTAAGTACTGTTTTTCATAAATTCTTTTAAGGAAAAAAAATTATTAAAAAAATATTATCAATCTTTCCCCCCTCCCCTTTCTTACTTTTTTCTTCTTTTTTTCTGTTTTTCATAAATTCTTATGTTTTCTTTACTTTCCTGTAAATGTCCACAAGAAAATAAATCTCAAGGCAAAAATGCATGTTTTTTGATAATAAATTTTGCTTTTACTTTGAAAGGATGAAGTTAAAAGATGTCTCAAGGCCCAGACAAATTGATTTATAATCATTTTCAAGGGTACTTGCCAGATTGCCTTGAGTAGTTCAACTCGCAAAAGACATCCTTGATTTTTTTTCCCTCATCACTGAATAAAGTAGTAAATAAGTGAGGTATTTGTGATTAAGAGAGCTTAAGTGACTTGGCATAGGGGAACAATACAGCAAACTCCTTTCCACATGGGGAGGACATTTGAAAATAAAATTGCTTGTTGACTTCTGCAAGATCATTCTTTACAAACTGGTACACTGACTATGCATTACCACAACAATTCTCATGTTACAGGATGCAGAATTCAACTTGAAGCACAGGAGACAATCCGAGTAATTTGTATCAGTCGGATTGTCTTCCGTGTTTCCAGCTGAGCGCAATACAGAAATTACTTAATTCACCAGCTAATGTAAATTATAGAGACATTTTTCATTTACAACACTGCAATTTTTCTAAAGAAGCAAAGAACAAATTCTTTTTCTCCTTTCACATTACATCATCTAAACTGCAGAAAACTAGGAATAATACCAGTGTAAATGTAACAGTATAATTTCAAAAACTGTAGATACTTTGAAGGATGCTCCTTAAGAATTTATGGTTTGGTAATTACCAGAGGATTAAACATATTAAGTTTTTTCCCCACAATCTTGCTGCTCTTTTTTGAATATACTAAATGAATTCCAGCTAATTTGATAAGAGAGTTCTCCCAGGAACATGGCAGGTGTCATTCATCGATGTAAGTCGAAGTATTGAATAGTACGAGTTATGTGCTGCTTGTTAGAGATCCTACAACCTGCCTTGATGCATTGCAACCTGAATTAGAGACCAAAAGATACTAGTTAATAAAAACTAAACCCATCAGAAGATTAAACTCCAATTAAACCTACACCAAATAATTTTTCCTTGAGCATATACTCAAACATATGATGCCACCATTTTACCTTGAACATTAACAAACTTCTGAATTTTACTTATTTTATGGATAAATGAACTGACTTTGTGTAGAATACAGAGAAAGCATGATAAACACACAAAGATAAGGGCTGCTGCCACCAAGTCAATACCCATATTCTCCCAACACAGGTCTCCAAATATATTTTCAGCAAATCTTTTAATTCAAAAGCAAAACTGTTTGAATAATATTTTCCTCAACAGGCTTACTGTCCAAAGGACTGCACATTACTAAACTCTGTGAAAGCACAAGACTACCAATAGGAAGACAGAGATAGCTGCTCAGTTTTGTTCACTACCCAATCCAACCTAATTAAACAAATGAGAGATAAAACTTGAGGCCAATTTTTTTTTAAATCTTGAGGATTTCTTTTCCCCTGATTTTCTAAAGCAAACAAGCCCTGTGCACTCTGGAAGTCCAGAACACTAATAAATAAAATATAGCCAACAAGCAACATTCACTACAAATCAAAACGACAACCTCTTAGAAACTAGTTAAATTCTCTTTCAAGACAATACAGCCATCTTTCTACATGGATTGCATCCAATTCCTTTAATACCATGATAGTCTCAATTGTATTCCCTTTAAACTGATGCTTTTCTCTTGCTCTCCCACTTGGGAGTCTTCCCCCATATCCAGATAGTTCCAAGCTCTGAAGCTAAAAATCACATTATTTTCATCTGCGCGTTCTTCAAGGTTTCATACCCCTTTGCATCCAAGAAGCAAAAAAAAAGCCACACTACCAGTACCATAAATGCCTTCAATAAAGTTCTTTGTTTTGTAATCCATCCTCACAAAGGTCTCTTAATCCAGAAAGCTGAGCAGTATCTGACAGTAGTAGTACTCCTCTCTGTGTTCAATAGACCCTTGTGATAGAGAAAGAAAATCCTGTTCTATAGGCTCTAAGGTGCTGAAGATGATAAGTGGGGCTGTTTATGATGGATTTGACATTCCAAGTTCTGAAGCAGAGGTTTCTTCTGCATGATTTCTTTTAACATGGGATTCTCATTGAACATAAACTTCAAATAGGCTTGACAGACCAAGGTCATGAATCAGAATTATCATCACCGGCATGTGCCGTGAAATTTGTTAACTTAGCAGCAGCACAATGCAATACATAACAACATAGAAAGAAAAAAAAAGTAAATCAATTATAGTAAGTATATGTATATTAAATAGCTAGGTTAAAAATAGCACCAAAAGTGAGGTGGTGTTCATGGGTTCAATGTCCATTTAGGAATTGTGTAGCAGAGGGAAAGAAGCTGTTCCTGAATCGCTAAGTGTGTACCTTCAGGCTTCTGTACCTCCTTCCTGACAGTAACAGTGTGAAGAGGGCATGTCCTGGGTGGTGGGGATCCTTAATGATGGAAGCCACCCTCCGAAGGCTCCGCTCCTTGAAGATGTCTTGGATACTATGGAAGCTGGCAGCCATACTAGAGCTGACTAACTTAACAACTGTAATGTGCTGTAAGGTTTCACTGCTAATGTAATAGCCTCTCTGTAATCTTTCACTGCTAAGATAACGGTTTCGCTGTAGCAGCGAAGTTTGGGTTATGACTAGAGATAACGGGGGCTTTGGAATGTGCACTAGCCAATGAGCGGGATGTTGTTCTTTTTTGTGGGGCTGAGAGCAGAGAGAAGATGCAATTGAAGAGAGTTGGTAGATCGCTGGACAGAGTGGACTTGGAGTGAGGGTCCAAGGGTCGGCTACGCTCGGAGGAGGTCGACGGGGAACAAATGAACAGAACCACGAGCTCAATGAGAATAGGCCCTTTTCTTTTTTTTGTTTCTTTACTAACCATATAGTCAAATTAAGAGTTATAAAGCTCAATCGTTTAATTGTATATTGTGTACCGTTGGTTATTTCATGCTACTGATTTGTCACGGGGACACATCATACAGAATCCACCCAAACAAGATTTCTTAAGTTTGGCTGGGCTGAGGGCTGTTTTCCCCTAGTCGAACTGAGAGTTACACAACTTTCTGTAGCTTCTTTCAATCCTGTGCAGTAGCCACCCCCCTAGACAGCACTGCAGACTTTCAGAATGCCCTCCATATTACATCTGTAGAAGTTTGAATGTTTTAGGTGAAAAGCTCCTAATGAAATACAGCCACGGTCTTGCCTTCTTTATAGCTGCATCGGTATGTTGGGACCAGGTTAGGTCTTCAGAGATCTTGACACTCAGGAACTTGAAATTGCTCCCTCTCTCCACTTGTGATCCCTCTATGAGGATTGGCTCATGTTCTCTTGTCTTAGCCTTCCTGAAGTCCACAATCAGCTCTTTCATCTTACTGACATTAAGTGCAAGGTTACTGCTGTGACACCACTCACCCAGCTGGTACATCTTGCTCCTGCACACCCTCTCATCTCCATCTGATGTTCTACTAACAATGACTGTATCATCTACAAATTTAAAGATGGCATTTGAGTTATACCTAGCCACACGGTCGTGGGTATAGAGGGAGTAGAGCACTGAAGTTCATATCCCTGAAGTGTGCCAGTGTTGATCGTCAGCAAAGAAGAGATATTATCATCAAGCTGCACAGATTATGGTCCTCTGGTTAGGAATGTGAAGATCCAATTGCAGAAGGAGGTACAGAGGCCAAAGTTCTGTAGCTTATCGATCAGCTATCGAAATAGCATCTGCCGTAGTAGATCTATTGTGGTGATATGCAAACTGCAGTAGTTGGTTCTAGCCATGACCAACTTCTCAAAGCATTTCATCACCCTATATGTGAGTGCTATAGGGTGTATAGAACAAATGTGAGTGCTATAGACTGGATTGACTAGGCTTATACTCACTAGAATTTAGAAGATTGAGGGGGGATCTTATTGAAAAGTATAAAATTCTAAAGGGATTGGACAGGCTAGATGCAGGAAGATTGTTTCCGATGTTGGGGAAGTCCAGAACGAGGGGTCACAGTTTAAGGATAAAGGGGAAGCCTTTTAGGACCGAGATGAGGAAAAACTTCTTCACACAGAGAGTGGTGAATCTGTGGAATTCTCTGCCACAGGAAACAGTTGAGGCCGGTTCACTGACTATATTTAAGAGAAAGTTAGATAAGGCCCTTGTGGCTAAAGGGATCAGGGGGTATGGAGAGAAAGCAGGTACAGGGTTCTGAGTTGGATGATCAGCCATGATCATACTGAATGGCGGTGCA
This sequence comes from Hemitrygon akajei, assembly GCF_048418815.1. Classification (NCBI taxonomy): domain Eukaryota; kingdom Metazoa; phylum Chordata; class Chondrichthyes; order Myliobatiformes; family Dasyatidae; genus Hemitrygon; species Hemitrygon akajei. The sequence goes on from NC_133140.1 coordinate 43,011,533, forward strand.
GGCTCGAAGGGCCGAATGGCCTACTCCTGCACCTATTTTCTATGTTTCTATGCTACTGGACGATAGTCATTAAGACAGCTCACACTATTCTTCCAAGGCACAGGTATAATTGTTGCCTTTTCGACCATAGCAGTGAGAGGTTGAAAATGACCACAGTGGTAAGGACCCCCTCAACAAAAGAACACCTGTCTCTGTTCATGGACATTAACATACACACTTGGGATACAGCTTTATACAGTATATGGCAGCATTCAAGATATACAACATTAACAGAATCATCCATTATTCAGGTTACTTCCCCAACTAATTTAATTAAATTAGCAGAGAAGGATTTCTCCATCCCAGGTGTATACTGACTGTCACTACTAATCACTTTGGGAAATAATTACAACATAATTACTCTAGATAATTTGGGATTAAAGGACAGGGACAATGATACAGTAAACACAAACAATGTTGTCATTTTGAATTCTTGCACACCATTGGATTTATATAAAGTTTTGATGTGATTTATGACAGTAAGACATAGCAGAATCAGGATATTTTGCTCATCAAATCTGCTCTGCCATTCCATCATGGCTGATTTATTATCCCTCACAACATCATTTTGCTGCCTTCACTCTGTAACCTTTGATGCACAGACTAATCAGGAACCTAACAACCGCAGCTTTAAATATACTCTCTGACTTGGCCTCCACAGCTGTCCGTGGCAACAAATTCCGCAGATTCACTACCCTTGGGCTAAAGGAATTCCTCCTTATCTTTCTTCTAAATGGATGTCCCTCTTCTGTGAGGCTGTGCCCACTGGTCCTAGACTCCCATATTATAGGAAACATCTTCTCCACATCCATTCTATCTCAGCCTTTCAAGTTTTGATTCTGTACAGTATTTAGCTAAATAGTAAATAATTTCATGGCTTGCTGAGCAGTTAAATAAAATTGTTTAGGGGTCAGGAGTTTCTCCATAGTATAGACCAGAGGCTGCCATGCCAGGAATATAATTAGACCTTGACACATTTACCCAAGGCTCTACATTAGAGACTTTCATGCCAACTCTGTGAGGGAATGTTAATACAAGAGCATTAAAAGAAAGTATTACAACAGGAAGCAAGGTAGGAGAGAAGTTCAGAGAACAAGTTCCAGATCTTTAGATCCAGGCAACATATTGCAAAGCAACCAATGGTGAGGTTGAGAGGTAGACCACACAGCCAAGCAGCTAGGGGAATGTAAGTATGGGACTTTAAAACCTCAAATCAAACTTTTAACTCTTTCTCTGGATGGACATTAAAAATAATACAAGACTTCAGGATGCAGAGAATGGCAAACATATTAAAAGTACCTGAACAGTTAAAAATGAGCTAAGCAAAACTTACAGCTTAAAACCAAAGTATTTCTATTTTAGCCAAAGGGTCAAATACTCTCACCTCATGACAAATATGATTAAGCAAACATTTCAGCAACTGGGAACTGGTTTCCAAGTCACAAACTTTGAGAACTGACATCAGATTAGAAAAATACTCTTGACATTTGTTGGAAGCACTTGAACAACTTATGTATTTTTTTCTAATCTGTATTTTTCATTTTCACTGGATAACCACCAATATGCTTACCACTCTACAACAGATGCCATAGCACACCTGACACACCTAGAAAACAAGGACACTTGTGTCAGAATGCTGCCTCCGGATTTCAGTTTAGAATTCAGCACTATTGGTGAACAAACTCCTGCTCCTTGGTCTACAAAAACACCTGGGCTTCCTAACCAACCGACCTTACACTACACAGCCAAACACCTGAGGAATCACATTGACAAGTTCGCTGATGATGCGATAGTGGTGGGGCTCATCACCAACAACGATGAGAAGGCCCCACACACAGAGGAGATGGAAGAGCTTGAGGCCTGGTGCCTGGCAAATAACCTCTTCCTCAATGTCACCAAGTCAAAGACTGTTTAAATAATCTTGGATTTCTTGGTATGAAGCTATAAATATTAGATTCTAACAAACACTACCATAATCTGACCACACTGAGCAGGAGTTATCATGATCTTCTGGTGATCCATCTGGATCAAACCTCATCTCCATTTACATCATTAGTGAAGAAGTAAAAGCCTGAGTCAGACAATATTATTGACATGAAGCAGAGAGACCAAGCATTAACATTTTTATAGGCATTTAAGTCTAATTAAGTTATTACCAGTCTAATTAATTTATTTTATTGCTGTCTCTGAAGTTGATCGGGACATGTAAGGTGTCGTTAAATGGCATTGCTCATGTCTCTCAATCAGTGCTCTCAGCACTCTGATTTATTTTGAAATTTAGAGTGGTCTTCCACCACATACGTACCTACACAAAAACAGCTGGTACGTTTATTTCTGTGTTATACTCCTGTGAAGGTAATGATGGTACAGGTGGTGGAGCAGTAGTGAAGAGAGCAGTAGATGAAAGACAGAAGGGGACAGTGTGGAAGAGTGGTACTGAATATTCCGACCTCTGCATGTCTTGGTAGTTGATTATTGGATGCCATCTGACAGCATGATATATACTTAAGAGTGTGTGTGCTTGTGTGCGTGCATGCATGCACATGTGCCCATGTTTGGGCACTGGATACGTCAGTAAATTGGTAGGAAAATAAAAGTTCAACTGAGAAATATTATGTTAATAATTGTAATTATCCTTTTATAAACACGCGCATACGTATGTGCATGCACACACACGCATACACACACACACACACACACACACAGTATTACTATGATGGTAAATTTCATTCTGCACATCAATATTCTAGCTCTTTAGATTAAACAACAGGAGAGTGTCACCCAGCTGCTTCTCTCTACACTGAAACTAAAACCCATTCCTTTACCTGGCTGGCAGAATTATAAACTTGGGCCATAGCCAGAAGCTTTATATGGAGTCATAGAACAATACAGCACTGAAATAGGCCCTTTGGCCCATCTAGTCCATACTGAACCATTAATCTGCCTAGTCCCATTGATCTGCACCTGGACCATAGGCTTTCCATCCATGTACTTATCCTATGAAATCAAACCTACATCTACCACTTTTACTGGCAACTTGTCCACAATCTCACAACCCCCTGAGAGAAGTAATGCCCCCTTAAACATTTCACCTTTCACCCTTAACCCACGACCATTAGTTCTAATCCCCCCCCCCCCCAATATCAGTGGAAAAAGCCTGCTATAATTTTGTATACCGCGATCAAATCTCCCCTCATTCTATCTAACCTTTCTCTATAACTCAGGTCCTCAAATCCCAGCAACATCCTTGTAAATTTTCTCTGCACTCTTTCAATCTTATTGATATCCTTCATGAACAACTTTGTCAAATACCTTCAGCTGTTTAGCTTCCTTGAATTAAACTACTAAATAGTATGTTCCAGTGGTTTCTGGTGCAGCAGTATTCAAGTTAAATGCTGTTGCTTAAAGGCTGTCAAACAGTTCGTGATTTGATTAGAATTCAACCACTACCACTTACGTAACTTATTTGATAGGAAACGCTGGACATTGAGCAGGGTTAAATTGGCACATATTATCAAACAAGTTTTAAACAGTGCCAAATGATTTTGTACTAGTAAAATTGCAGATCAGTTTAGCTTTGAGGTGCCAAGAACCACCGCGTTGTGGGCTACATTGTCATGTCTTGCCAATCACAATAGATATCTTCATTCCAGCTGGGTTACATGTGCAGTACAGTTCAAGGGTAGCACATATTCAGCAGTTTTGTTTGTTCATGTGCCTCCATCATCAATTTCCTCTCATGCTTCATAAGGCAACAATTCCCTGCTGGGCCTTTTCCTGGCAATCTGTCATCAAAGCTGAGCCCGACATGGTCACATCTATCTTCCAGCAGGTGGTGCTCCACTGTGATCTGTGCACAGGTTTCAGCCATTGTTCCTTTCCATACATCTGGCCACCAAAGAACAAAACCTCTATAATACCGTCCATTACTATCACAATCAACTTTTGCTTATCTGAGAAGCTTTTAAGGGCACATTATTATTAAAAGTAATGGGGGGTAGTGTGAGTGTGTGTGTGTGTGTGTGTGTGTGTGTGTGTGTGTGTGTGTGTGTGTGTGTGTGTGTGTGTGTGTGTGTGTGTGTGTGTGTGTGTGTGTGTGTGTGTGTGTGTGTGTGTGTGTGTGTGTGTGAGACAGAGAATGAGAGAATTAGAGAGAGAGAGAGAATGAAAGGATGAGAGATTGTATGTATGAACTTTGACTGCTTTTTGTCCCAACAAAGGAATTTTTATTTTCTTCTCACGCAACATTCCAGCAATATCCTATACTTAACCAGAAAGCTCCCATTAGAAATATTACTCAACAGTTGCAACTTCCCCTTCTTCCCCCACGATGCTTTTTCTTAAATAAGTGAACATTTTTTTTAATATCAGCAGACTGCTGGAATCTCAAACTTGCTGAGACATGCTTCTGTTTATCGACTGCATAGTTTGTTCTTGTACTCATGTGCGAAGGATGACAGTACCGCCTAGCAACCCCCAATTTAATCCAAGACAAATCTCGAAGACAATTTACAATGACCAATTAACCTACTAACCGGTAAAACTTTAGACTGTGGGAGGAAACCGGAGCATGCGGTCACAGGGAGAATGTACAAACTCCCTAAAGACAGCGGCTGGAATTAAACCTGGGTTGCTGATATTGCAAAGCGTTGTGCTAACCATTACACTACTGTGCTGTAGATAATATGAAGAATAAAGTTACTGAAATTTTGGTTAATATGTGTGCACCAAAAAAAACACACATATTTGTTATTTTACTGTTTAGAAAGGTCAAACATGACCTGAGATGAAAGTAGAAAAAATAACAGTATGGAGGCAGATCCTTCCAAACTAACATGAAAACACATTGCTGACAAAAAGTAGGTGGAGTTTCTCCTCTATACAGATAAAGTTCCAAATAAATTTAAATGATTACTTTAAAATTTGTGTACATGGGCAGACCCACAATTATCTGGAATCCATTCACATTTATTGATAGGTTAAATATTAAAAGTGGTGTCAACTTGCAATGTTGAGCTACAAATGTGTACTGGAGCCTTATGGATCAGCAGCCAGAGTTCTGGACCAGTGATGTGGATATGCAAGTTTGAATCCCACTATAGCAGCTGGGGTCTTTTAAAGTAATTCACTAATGCGCAAGTTTAAAAAATAACTCAGAAATGGTAGCAACAAAACCACTGGATTATCATTAAAAAAAAATGTCCTTCTGGTTCATTGAGGACGGCAGAGAAGGAAACTGATAGTCCTTACCCGGTTGGCTGAAACATGATTCCTGGATTAAATGTGGAGAGAATCTTAATAGGACAAATGATAAATGCTACTGTCAGCAGCCTCGGCATGCATTGAGTTAAACGTACCAAAAACTATAGGTGGAAAATTTCTTCTGTTATCCAAGCCAAAGCTGAGAATTAATTAGTTCAAATTTAAAGTTCTGAACTTGGTTCCAAAAATTTTTCCAAACCGTGGTGCCCTACTTCCATTGTGTAAATTGTAGATCCCAAAATATCATTTTCTGCAAAAGCTGTACCCATTATTTTGGAAGGTCTAAACACTCTCTACTAGCACACTGGTCTCCTGCTTGGCTGATTTATACAAATTAACACAATAGGAAGTAACTCTGTTATATAGTTTCGTCTTCCGGTAAGGTGGTTGCAGTGGCTTCTATAGGTGTATTGGCTTTTTAAAAATGTCCAATTTTTATATTTACAATCACAAGACCCTGCTGGACATTAAGGACAAAAGTACTGCAAATCTACCTCATCACCCAGTTGCTTGCTGGCAGAGAAAGTGAAGGAGCTGGACTTGGTGCAGACTGTGATGCTGCATGCAACAGGGAAGTGGTGTGCGAAGGAGGTGCGTCTTAGTCGCTTTTTTTATGATCGCAATACCCTTGGTGGTTGGGATGCTGCAAGTCACTTTTTTTTAATATTATTTCTGTTTTTACACTATTTTAATTGATATTTTTAATATATACATTTACTGCAATTGATTTAGTCATTTATTTCTATATTATCATGTATTGCATTGTACTGCTGCTGTTAAGTTAATAAATTTCACCGCATATGCTGGTGATAATAAACCTGATTCTGAAGTCTAATTCATTGGTTTTCGGGCAGACAGCGGGGAAGCTGCATGGCCTTGGTTGTAGTGAGGACTAGGCCTCAGCATGGTGTCGCCACACAGTGGGAAACCATCAGAGTCAGGCGCTTCACCAGTGCCGGAGGCGGTATGGCACGTGCCCATGTTGAACTTGGTGCTGCCCCCTGTGTTCACTCAGCAGAAGACAAGCTGTACTGTGATCAACTGCAGACTGCTGTAACATTCATGGACTCAGGGGCAGACAGACAGACAGTGAGTGAGTGAGTGAGTGTGAGTGTGAGTGTGAGTGTGAGTGTGAGTGTGTGTGTGTCTGTGTCTGTGTCTGTGTGTGTTATGTATGCCTGTTAGTATTGTCTTTTGCACCTTGGCCCGGAGTTATGCTGTTTTGTTTGGCTGTATTCATGGGTTTTCAATTATGGTTGAATGACAATCAAACTTGAACTGTCTCGCCTGCAACTTGGCCACAATTTTTAAAGCTCATCCCACAATTTATATCAGGCCTTACCTATATGTCAACCACATGCTAGTGAGAAAATTATGCCAGAAGAACCAATCTGGAAATTGCTTCTTTGCAGAAAACTAGATGCAATATAATCATGACATACAGAATGAAGGTGAAGCACCTCTGCAAGACCATTAGCTGCAATAATGCCAGGCAATCTGCAAGTACAGCTCCTAAGCAATCACTGACTGACCACCAATTTTAAGAAACATCAAAGTACTCCCAGTTTTCATTCATGGTTTATAAGATTGGAAATTCATTATTTCAGGTATTCAATGCCTTAATTAAACTGTTCTCCAGAATAAACCAGAAGTTAAGTTCATAGTTCTTCAAAAATAACATTAAGTATATCACAATTGTAGCACACTAACCTTCATTTAATTGAACACCCCAATAACTAAAATGTACCATTTCTGAATGTGGAGATTGTATTACAACCACAAAACTCCCCACTTATTTTACATTTCCACACCTACAAATAGTCATATTTAAGCACTATTTATGCAAATCGAAAAACATCCTCAAGCAAAAAGATAACCCAGGAATTACAAGGAACCTCAAGTTGCTAGCCAATGTGCTAGAGTTAGCTTTGCTAAAACATCTTGCCCTTCACCTTCCTGTGAGTTCCTGATGTTGCTGCATTTGTGAATTAATTGCCCATTACACACGCCATGGAAAGTCAGGTCTATTTATAGTACAAGTACCCTTTAAACAAGGTGATAATTGTTAATGGGCACCAAATAGGCTTTCGCCCAAAAAGTGGGAACTGTATATTGTATTTTTTTGTTTCAGATTTTCAATTTTTCCGCAATTTAAGGTGATTTTTTTCTATTCCCTCTTTTACCTTAGGATTTTTGTACCTTGCATTTCTCCGTCTGTTTTTAATTTGCCACCGAATTCATCTGCTCTCTTTCACATTCTTTTCACCTCCTGTGTTTGTTTCTCAGTCCATTAATCTCATTGGTTAAGGTGATATATATTTTCCCACTGCTCCCCAGAGGGCCCGATGCCTTTGTTGCTATCAACCAATTCACATTTCCAGTAATTTTGGGGACAAAACTCTTAAAACCTAACCATGCAAAAACCAATTGATGTCTTAAAGTAATGAAGTAGGATAAACTCCACTCCAGCAACACTTGTACTTTTATTCCTAAAAACAGATTTTTAAAGTTGCCCTTTATTAACATTTCAAATGTAACACAATTATAACGTCAGCTGAAAGTAGTTGCAAAATCTAGCGCAAAGGCAGAAGTTCAAGTACAAACCTGCAGCTGTACAGGTCCTTCTGCCGGCTGATGCTGGCTGGTTATCGAAGGTTGCCAGTGTTGAGAAGGGATGTGACTGGCGGCAGATGTTTCTTGATGCATTTGATGCTGGATAACCACGTCCTGTTGCATGTTTAGATGTTGCTGTACCTGTTGGGGAACGGTTGGCCTTGGAACAGGAGGTGAATCTCTCTGGTGCAGACCGGAGTTCCCAAAAGACGTCAACAGCTGGTCCTGATAAACATCCTCAGTATCCATCCTAGTCAAGGGATGCGTCTGACACTGTGGAAGTGGATTTCCCTGTAACGGTGAAATGACCGTTGGTTTCCTTTGAGTTGATGCATTAGAAATTCTCATTTTAGACACTGAGCTGGTTGTTATTGGCACATCAGTTTGAACAGAGGACATACTTGAAGGACTGAAATTTCCCTGAGTGTTTACAGAATGCATAGGCGATAAAATCTTTTGTTTAGCAGGACTGTTGGGACTGAGCATATGATGTACTGGTTCTTGGTTGGTCCCTGCTGGCACTGTGAACGCATCACTCCCTGGGAAGCATGTCATGCCCTGCGATGGTTGATGAGTTGAAAGTATTGTAGTAGATGGCAAGTTGTTGCCATTAGCCAGGTTGTTATTAGGATAGGAATACTGAGGGGTAAACTGGCTTGAGTTGTTGACAGAACAAGTAGTCATTTCTCGTGAAGAGCTTGAGTAGCTGACGTTGTGATGTACACCGCCATGGCTGGCACTACTGGTGAATCGAATAGGATGTACGGGATTCACAGTGGCGGCCGGCTGGCTGAACTGCTGCACTGCGGCAGGGTGCTGAGTGGATGAGCTAACTGTAGTAGTTGGTTGACCAATGCGAGTCATGTGAGATGAAGGCGACCCATGGACCCCCATGAACTGATTGCCTTGACTTAGAGTTTTCTGTCCTGTAGTGAAATGGTTAAGAGTCTGCTGGGGCTGCATCGACTCAGCTTGCTGCTGCTGTTGGTTCGACTGAGGCAAAGCAAAATCATGGTGCGTTAAAAACGGCGTCATCTGCTGCATGGACTGTGAATGTCCTTGCAAGCTATGGAATGGCGATCCATTTTGATTTGAAATAGGGCTTTGGTGACCCCACATTGGACTTCCATCGACAAACGACTGTGCACTATTCTCACTATGGGCAGAAGGAAAGAGCCCATTTGTCTGATTTTGATGATCGGGTGAACAATGATATTGGGAATGTGGAGACAATACACTAGTCTCATTACCGCTACCCACCAGATTAAATGGCTGGTTCACGTGATGAAGTTTTAATGAATCAAATGTCTGTAATTGTTCAAAGTTAATTTTGTCTGGTGTCTGTGTCTCTGGTACATGATGCAATGGCTCAACTTGCAAAGGTTCAAAATCTGCACTTAGGTTTAGTTCATCAACCAACGAAACTGGTCCAGGTTGTGAAAATCCATCGTCTGTCAATCCGTCCAGTCCTCCACCAAACAAATTGGCATCATCCAAGAAGTCCATGATGGGGTCAGTCATCTTGTTGCATTTACTGCTCAGCAGTATTCAACACTTTGTTCCAAATGTGCTCACTGCAGCGGGTACTGATACTTAAACTGTTCAACAACTAATCCATTCCATGTCACTTTCTATCCACTTAAGTCAAGCAGACATCTCTGTAATGCAACACACAGAAAGTTCCTTAAAAGTAAAGAAAATATAAATTAAATAATGCACTTACTTATTTTATATTGCATGAGAACATAGGCAATATCACACACAAAATACACTCTATCAGCTTAACTAACATGGCGTGGAAGAAAGGATAAGTCAATGCAGTCTTCATGACCCAAAACAGGTAGGTGAGTTCACATATTACAGTCCCATTTCAATGCATCCATTCCCATCCCACACAGTCAAGAACCTGTACAGGCCAGCAGAGGTGTACTCACAAACATAAAATACTGGATATCTAAAATAGAAACAGAAAAAACTGGAATTACTTAGCTGTCTAGGCTACGTCAGGGCAGTGAGTTAATATTTAGGGCAATCTGTTTCTCCACAGATGATGTCAGACCAGAGTTTTACTACATTTTCTTTTTATGCACTTGCTGACTTATAAGGTACAAGATTAGCCCATATATATTAGGATAACACAGGGTAATAGTATTCGAAGTTTGCAACAGATCTATACAATCATTCCCGTGACCTGAAATCAAGACAACACAAATACTTAAATGCAGTGTAACTTAATGATGTGGGTGAGTGCAAATTATGTAAGAGATAACATTTGTAAAATCTTTAAAATAAATCTAACTTACCCACATAAATGTTATTTTTAAATGAAACAAAATCACTGCGGATGCACAACAGAAAAATAGGTTACCACTCTGGATATCGATCCCAGCTTTAAAAAATCCAAACTCTAACATTAGTATGTATTCTTTTCTTTACGAGTAGTCAAATAAGGTTGTCCACATTTCAAATTCTTTTTTGTTATTTGCTCTGCATTTGTACAAAGTGTACATTGAGTCAGTGGAAACTCGACACTGGGAGATCTGGCAAAAGTACCATCCATGGCAGACAGATCCACAGTCGTTGTCTTTCAATGTCTGCAAATTTACAAGCACTAATGATTGAAACCCACCGTGATAATGAAGGAAGGCACCATGCTTCTTCCTGAAAGACAGTGTAGCTTTAAGAGCACTCTTCATCATCCAGTTGTCTAACCAGTAATTCAATATAAATTTTCCTTCAATGTTTGCACCACAGGAAATAAGTAACTATTGAGACAGCCTAAATTGCTTGGTGTGAGAGATGTAATAGCAAAGGGATCTAAGAGCATCAAACATGCCGGGAGGTGGGAAGGTACAGAAGTAAAGGTGGAACCAACATAGTTATTTATGACTTAAGTGTCAGTAATAAAACGGACAATTTTTTTTTGGGGGGGGAGTGTCTGAAATTGGAAAACAACAGGTGAAAATAAAACTCAAGGAATTTTTTCCCTGAGGATCACCATGCTCCAGTGTTAAAATAAATGATGGACTCGATTCTCTCAACCAAAATGAACACATGGGGAGAAGTGCACTCAAATCTGAACTCTACTTTGCAGTTCCCAGAATTGCTGAAAATAGGCACTTCATCCACAGAAAATACAATCTATTTTTCATACAGCTGGATATTTGAGCATATTGCAGGCTGGCTCACTTAATATGCTGAACTTCTCTGGCCTACAACCTGATCCCTTTGAACCCAGTCCTCCCCAGTGCAACAAGACCACATCATCTTTCAAGAGTGGTTCTCATTGTTAATGTTAGTACCTTGCATATCTCAGTACACAGATGCTGTCACATTTTATGCTTAAAAAAAAAAGCAAAAAAACTTTTGTAAACAAGATAGATACAAAAAGGGCAAAAAAGTGCTATTTGGAACTTCTCTAGGCTACTTTGACTATATTTTTCTCAGCTTTACCCAGACATGATCTTCCTGAAAAGCCTAAACATCACCTGACAATCTGTCTGATTTGCCGATGTGTACACAGGCAGTAGAGGGGAACTACTTTGTCAGAGCAGCTTGAATAAAATATAAATTTGTGCTGTATAAACAGTGCTTGTATAGATGTAACATGTAACTAAGGCTTAAATTGGGAACAGTTAAGGTTAAAATGTTAATAACACTTAATATTAAAACTGATGCTTTAATATTAAATAATATTAACTTTGCGGTCTCCGAGACAATTCCACGTGGCTGTGAGCAAAAGGCCAGGAGACCCATGATCGACTCCAACTCTCGGCAATCAAAGCGCCGAGGAAGATTGAAATCATCGAGGCGGGTGCAGAGGGCGAGTGTTCAGCACCATCTACCGGCCTCTTGCTTGCTGCTGCCAGAGGAGTGTGACTGCCTGTGATGGTCTTACTCTCCCTCCCTGTAACCAAGTGAAGGTCCTTGCGTTTTCTCTCCCTGCCCTCCCTCGATGGTGCCAGAGGAAGGTTTAATCAATGCGGTCTGTGGATCGTGGACTCTAACTCACATATGATGAGCTTCTAGTCGCTCCCATTTTTGTTGCTACTTTGGGCAACTTTGAATCAGGGTGGCCTGCAGATAACGAACTGAATATGCCTTTTGATTTTGTGTTTTATATTCTGTGTTTTCACTCATTTTTTTGTTACCATTTGTGCAATTTGTTTCTTTACGTGGGGGGGATGGGGTTGACGTAATTTTTGTTTAAACAGGTCCCATGGTTCATCTTGGTTCTGTGGCTGTCTGTGAGAGAAGATGAATCTCAGAGTTGGGTATTGCATACATGCTTTGATAATAAATGTACTTTGACTTTCATGTCAAACCAATACAGATAACAGAATAAAAACAGAAATGCTTGAAATACTCAGCAAGTTAGACAGCATCTGTGGCAAAAGAAATCACCCTGATATTTCAGATGAAAGGTCCTTCAAATGTTCAATGCTGGATTATATCCATTAGCAGGCCCAGGGAAATTCAAGCTAATGGACAATCCTCCAACGTACAGAATCTTTAACAGAACTTCTCAGGGTGTATTTACAAAATTGATGTATGCTCCTCTTCTAAGAGCCATAGTAATAATAAAGGTCTGCTGGACAATAAAGAGGAATTATGAATTATTTAGAAACACAAGTGAATCTGTTTGAGCAGTATGTATCAAAACATCTGTTATATGATGGGGGAAGGCTTGATAAAAGGAAATTAGAATCTATGGAAGCCTGAGAATATTTGCATGAAAGTAATCCGGAATAAAAATTGGACAAGAAGCATACAAGTCTCATTCCATTCCAGATGGTACCTTGGATCATGACTTCAGTACTTTCTCATGGAAGTTCTGCACCAAGTCTAATGCAGACATAACCTTATATTGGCCGCACAGGTTACTTTGTCAAGCACTAAGCTGACGGAGATCTACCTGAACAATGAGATTTCTCCTTGGAAAATTAGATTCCAATCTTCAAGTTGGATACACTTCAGTACTAGATGATGTTCATTTCAACTCTTAACTTCGTTGGATGCACAACAGCACCCAACATTAACCAAACAGTTCAAGTTCAATTGTACAACTAAATTCCCTCAAGCTCACTGGGTCTGCCTATTATAAATAATGCGGTACATACTATAGAGAGGTACCATTTCTAAAGACATGTCAGAAATGAGGCCAAATTATACAATTTGCAACTACCATCAAGACAATCATGAGTAATAGTGATCGTCAACAAATCACTGCACCTGGTTTAATATATTGTGGGTGTCACTGTCAGAGGTACCGCAGTGGCCAGAAATCAGTGGAAAGTTTACTTCCTGCCTTTACTCAGCATAAAACTGCAATGTACAAGTTAGTACTCCAGCACATATTCTGCATAACTGCCAGAGAGCATAGGAGCTGTAATCTACAGAACAAAGCCATTTCCTATCTCCACTCCTGACTGACCAACAGACATACTTACAAGAGACAGTGTCATCCTACAGCACCGCAGCGCAGCAACAAGCCCTTTGGTCCATTTAGTCTGTGCCAACCTGTTATTCTGCCTCGTCCCATTGGCCTGCACTTGGAGCACAGCCCTCCATACCCCTCCCATCCACGTACCGATCAAAACTTTTCTTCAATTTGAACACCTGATAATATGCTAACATTCAGAAAAAAGGACAGGAGATCAGACAATCCAAGTTAGTTAAATTGGCTTCTATGGGCTTATCACGTTGTAACCTCAACCCTGACCTTGTCCTGGCTGTGTGCATCCACTATCAAAACCAAAGATCCCGGTTCCACAAGTTAGATTGCTCCACCACTGCAATTTTCCACTCCACAGAATTCTCAACTTCTTAGCAAGGATCCATAAACATCTATGGAACTTATAGGATTTAGGACCATGAAACAAGCGGAAAGGTTTAAGATACCTTTAAACACCTTTTTCCATTAGTTTTTGTTTAAATTTCAGTTCATATTTCCTCAGAAAATATATGTGCATTGGGGGTAAAGTAAAAAAATTAGTCAAGAAATACACAAATAGCATCTACTAATTACACAAGCATTTCCAGTGCTGTCTCATTTTCTTCAATCTTCCATCCTGATAAACAGTTAAAAATAAACTGCCACTAAACGAAACAAAGAGAGGTAATTTCACTCAGAGGTGTAAATCACGTGCAATATCGTCATGAATTTCAACTAATTATACTTAAATAATAAAAAAAAATGGATCAAATTTGCAATTGCCATTGAGCTACAAAACTGCCACCATATACTGTGTATGGTTTGTAGTAACTTCAATAAATTTGTCAGATTTTGAAAAGAAAGGGTCAATGTACAAATTGGCCTCAAGTTTGATGCAAGTATGTAATATCCTGTAATACTAATCAATATTTTACAAAAAACTGCGACATCCAAGTTAAAATTTTCTGTGATTTTCATAAGCATATAGAATTGCATGCGGGTCCTCCCTGAATTACAAAAGCTAAACTCGTATACAACCCTTGGACGAGTGTTTGGAAGACAGGTGGGATAGATAGCATGGATTTGCTGGTGACTGTGGGACCACAGGTACACCACACCCCACCTTACCCGAACAACTGGAAGTTGGGTTGAGCTGAGCAGACTCAAGTCACTCACTGAGACAGCGAGGTTGATGATGAACACTCCTCCTGCACCTGCTTGCTCTCCAGTCATAGCTATTCTGTGATCCTCTCCCGCACACTGTTTTTGTCTATTTGCGATTTATGAACACCAGGTTATCAAGAGTTCTCAGCAAGATCCCTGTGGTAACCTCTGTAATTGACTAGTAAACACATCAAGAAAATTAAGTCAAATGTCAAGATTAAAATCTTCCCTCTCTTTTCTAACTATTTTCTCACCCTGTCTTAGTTTCCCCTACTGTACCTTAATTAACTGATTCAAAATCACCCTCCTTTTTAGCTTTACATATATTAAAGGTTTTGCATCTCATCAGGAAGAAAAATACATTCTTCACCTAACATCCTGCTCTGAATTAACATCTTCCAGCAGGGTGATGGACAAGAACATTTTATGTTTGAGTTAGGAGCAGCAACAAGTCTGACAAGTGGGCACACCAAGTTAGTCTGTTCCAACAAACTGCAAACCACTCTACTAGGCGTTTACTGTATTGTCCAATAGGATCAGATTCATTCATGGAGCAGACTTCAGATGGAGCCCGAGTTACTAACACTTGGAAGCAAATTGCCTGCCTGTTTACAACTAAATTCAAAAGCCTTTATTTTCATTATGTGTGGCTGCAGGTTCAAGTGAGTTTTTGAATTTCATCTGGTTCAGGAATCACAAAGTCACTCTTATATCACTGCTGCTTTAGTTTGGATTCTGAGAGACTGGCGCCTGAGCAAGCTCCTGGAATTTGCACGACTAATACCGGCTCCCTTATCCCCACAGCAGACCTGCATTCACACACAAGAACCACAGCCAACGTTTCACATGTCAGAATTGGAAATGTTCCACTCTGCTGACGTAAACAGCTTCTCTGCTGCTGTGCAGGGAAAGCTGAAGATGTTACGAAATGCAGTCAGTTGTGTGCTTCCCAATGAATAGAAATTCTGGATAGATCAGAAAATGAGTGAACAGGGTACATGCACAAATAATGGAATTGCTTCCAGGGTTAAAATGAGGTAATTAATTACCAGTCCCAGAATGGGGATAAATTGGGCATTTTTTGTTATTAATCTTTCACAGGGTGTGAATGTTTTTTGCCAGGCTGGCAGTTGCTGCCCATTCAAGCTCCTGTGTTCTTCAGGCCATCTCTCCATGCTCTGAGATTCCTCTCAGAGTCAGAAAGAGGAATTCATTTGGGGCATGTATTGTTTTCGGAACAGAAGAAAGATAGAAAGTTGCTGCAGGCCCTTTTAGTGGCAAGTAAGAAATCAATTACCAGAAAGTGACTAAATCCAGTATCACCTACTTTAGAAGACTGGCATGAAATTATTTTGGAAATATTTAAAATGAAAAAGATGACTTACTCCCTGCGAATTCAAAAAGAAAAATTTTATCAAATTTGGAATAAATGGATTGAATTTATAACCCCAATACGAGCAGACTTTAGATGACTCTCCTAATGGTTCATACTGCTTTCCTCATTAACATAGTAATAGTGTTAACATAAGCTCCCTTGGTTCGAATGTTCACTGCTTTATTTCTGGAAAACATGGAATCAACACAAGAAAAGAAAAAGATTTAGGAAAAATTGTTAAAATGCAGTAAACAAGTACACAGGAATTGGGTAAGTATGTTTATGGGTAGGAGCAAACATGAACGTGTTAAGATACAAACACCTACGATGGAAGTTTTATAGAGTTACACACATTATTTTGGACAAGAAAGAAATGGACGAGAAGAGATACATAGAAATTATTATTCAACCACTATTATTACATTTTTTTAATGACTATTATTATTTAGTTTAATAGTGTGTAATTACAATTGCACATAAATATTTATTTAAGTGCCTAATTATTTTTCTTTTAATATCATCTCAGTGTGTATTTGTGAATGTATAAATATATATAGATTTATACACATACAAAAAATAGAAAAGGTTTTATATGTAAAAAAAGTTTGTGTAATACTTGTGAATATCTTGTCCAAATAAAAATTAAATTAAAAAAGAGGAATTCACAGGTACTCTACTTGGTGAAGCAATGCAGTTATAAATATGACATGCCAAGTTTTCCTTCTCAAGTATAATAGTAGACTATTTATGATAATCTGACTGCCTGCCATCACTTCGACTCACATCAATTTTAAAAAGAAAATTTCACGAACTTGAAATCTTAATGACTTCAAATTCATTGGTAGCCACCGCAACCATGCTCTTAACACTTGGCATATTTTAACTGGCCAATGTAGAATCATAGCTATAATATTAGAAACAGGCCCTTCATCTCCTCAGGTCCATGCTAACCATCAATAACACATTCACATTTACAAGACCTTGGTCTATAGACTTCTAAGCCTAGGAATTTCAATAGTCATGCAGATAGCCAATTGTCGTGCCTCCGCCATCTACTCACTGCATCCTAGATTCCAACCACTAAGACCGGAAAAAGATACATAATTTTTATCCCCCCTGATTCTCTTCTGATGCCCTCTGAATATCTTACCCTCCCCTTACCCAAACCTGTGCCCTATAGTTTTCCACTATCAGGAAAAGTTTTCTACTCTCCAGAGAGGGTGCAGAGAAAATTTGCTGGTGATTCCCAAGGTTCCTCCAAGGAACACAAGTGTCTCTCCGCACAACTGCAAGGCACATCCCAGACAGCATTCTGGTGAATTTCCTCTGTACCCTCTCCAGAGCAATCAGTGACAAATAAAATAAATTCTGGTGAATCAGTGAGATAATATTTGAGTACAATAAAAGAAAAGCTCACTCCAATTATATAGGGTCCAATTGTATAAGGATGTGTGCTTGGACCACTGCTCTACTCTCCCTACACACATGACTGACAGGTCAAATGCCATCTGTAAATTTTCTACCAGCAGCATGGTTGTTGGCAGAATCTCAGATGGTGGCAAGGAGACAGGCAGGAGGTCAGCTGTGGAAAGGGTGTGCAGTTTCAAGCTCCTGAGCCCAACACATTGACACAATCATGAAGGCGGCTTATGAGCATTTCTACTTCACTAGAAGTTTGATGAGGTTTGGTATTTCCAGAGGAAAACCACAACAATCAGTCTCTGGTACTGAGTCTGGCTCTGAGGCTCAGAAGGAAAGGTAAAAGAGACGCCCACCTTATTGCTAGGTGTGTACAGGAAGGATTCCTGACACAATATATGGCCAACTAGGGGAGTGCCATACAGGATCTAGTACTTGGCAATGAATCTGGCCAGGTAACAGATCTCTTAGTTGGTGAGCATTTCAGAGACAGTGACCACTACTCCCTCACCTTTACCATTGCCTTGAATTGGACAGCAGCTGACAGTATGGTAAAGTATTTAATTGGAAGAGGGCAAATTATAATACTATTAAGCAGAAACTTGGGAGTATAAATTGGGAACGGATGTTCTCAGGGAAATGTACAATGGAAATGCGGAGGTTGTTTAAGGGGCACTTGCATGCAGTTCTGGATAATTTTATCCCACTGAGGCACAGAAAGGATGGTAGGGAGAAGTAACCATTGGTTAATAAGAGAAGTGGAAGATCTAGTCAAGAGGAAGAAGCAAGCATACTTAGGGTTTAGGAAGCATGGATCAGGCAGGGCTTTTGAGAGCTATAAGATAATCAGGAAGGAGCTTAAGGGACTTAGGAGAGCTAGAGGAGACATGTGAAGCCTTGATGAGTGGAATTAAGGAAAATCCCAAGGTGTTATACACACTTGTGAAGAACAGGAGGATGACGAGAATAAGGGTAGCATCAAACAGGGATCTACAAGGAAATGTGCTGGTGTCAGAGGAGCTAGGGGAGGTCCTTGTGAATACTTTGCTTCGATATTCACCAGTGAGAGGGACCTTGACAAATGTGACAACAGCCTTAGAACAGACTAATATGCTGGAACATCTCAAGGTTAAGAAAGAGAATGTGCTGAAACAAAAATTCATTAGGATAGATAATTCCCCGGGACCAGACAGGATGCATCACAAGTTACTACAGGAAGTGAAGGAACAGAGTACAGTGCCTTTGGTGATGATCTTTGCATCCTCATTGGCCACAGGAGTGGTAACAGAAGATTGGAGGCTAGCAAATGGCACTTCTTGGTTCAAGAAAGTAAATAGGGTTAATCCTGGGAATTATAGACCTGTGAGTCTTCAATTATTGGTCAGGATTCTTACAAACAGTATTTACATGCATGTGGAGAACCATAGTCTGATAGGAGATGGAAGGGTAGCTTAGTTAGATGCCGATGACATGAAAGTTGGTAGCGTTGTGCAAAGTGTAGAAGGTTGTCTGCGGTTACAATGGGACACTGATTGGATGCAGAGGTGAGCTGAGAAACTGGAGATGGAGTTCGATCTGAAATGACCAAACGTGAAGGCAGGATACAAGGTTAATGGCAAGATTTTTAGCAGTTTTTATGAACAAAGGGGTCTACATCCATAGATCCTTCAAAGTTGCTTACAAGTTAATAAGACATATGGAGTGTTGACTTTCATTAGTCAGGGGACTGAGCTGAAGAGCCACAAAGTAAAGTTACATCCTTGCAAGACTCTGTTTAGACCACACTTGGAATAATGTATTGCATTTCATTATAGGAAGGATATGGAAGCTTTAGAGAGGGTACAGGGGAGATTTACCAGAATGTTACCTGGATTAGAGAGCATGTATTATCAGTAAAGGTTTGAGTGAGCTAGGTTATTTCCCTTTGGAGCGCAGAATGATGAGAGGTGACTTGACAGAGGTGTACAAGATGATAAGAGGCATAGATAGATTGGATAGACAGCACTTATTTCTAGAGCCACAAAGCCTATTATGAAAGGGCATAATTTAAATGTGATTGGAGGAAAGTATGGGGGAGGAAAGATCAGTTATTTTTTAATTATACATGGAGTGGTAAATGAACTGCCAGGGATGGTGATAGGGGCAGATACGTTTTGGATATTTAGCAGACTCTTAGATGGGCACACAGATGAAAGAAAAATAGAGATCTATATGGGAGGGGAGGGTTGGATTGATCTTGGAATAGGTTAAAAGGTCAGCACAATACTGTGGGCCGAAGGGTCTATATTATGCTATGCTGCACTATCCTACGTCCCAAAGACTTGCAAAATTTCTATAGATGTACAATGAAGAGCATTCCGGAATGAAGCTCCCAATGTGCAGAACAAAAGAGGTTGCAGAGAGCTGCAAATTCCACCAGTGCCAGCACGGGCACAGCCCTTTCCACTGCCGAGGACATTTTCAAGAGGTGGTGCCTCGAGGAGGAGGCATCCATCATTAAAGACCCTCACCACCCAGGACATGCCCTCTTCTCAATACAATGGCTGGGGAGGAGGTAGAGGAGCCTGAATATCCAAACAACAATCTTGGAACAATTTCTTCCCCTCTGCCAGATTCCTCAACGATCCCTGAACACCCTTCCACTCCTGCACATTTATTGTTTAGTAACATCATAAATCTTATGTATTGCAATATACTGCCACCGCAAAAACAATAAATTTCACAATACGTCAGCGATAATAAACTAGATAATAAACTGCACCAGAAATGCTGTGTGCAGAGTTGGTCTCCCCACAAAATGAAAGAAACCCTTACGACAGAGGGATTGCACCAGATTAAGTCCTGGCAGGGTGGGTGTGTCAGATAACAACACAGCCTACACTCCCTGTAATTAAGAGAGAGGCAATTTCATTGCCATTTACAAACATAAAATCACCAACTTCGCAGAATCAATGTAGTGTTGATGTTTCTTCAGACTAGAGATTCTAGAATCAGGGATCATAGCCAGATTCGGGGTGCCACAGTAGCACGGCAGTTCACAGTTCAATTCTGGTGTCATCTGTAAGCATTCCTCCCCATGGAATGCATGGGTTTTCTCCTGGTGCACCGGTTCCCTCCCACAATCCAAAGATGCACCGGTAGGTTAATTAGTTACTGTAAATTTTGCCGTGATTAGGCTAGAGTTAAATCAGGGGTTGCCGTGCGGTGCAGCTCGAAGGCCCAGAAGGGCCTTTTCCATGCTGTGTCTCAATAAATAAATTAAAGTAAGGAGCTGACACTTCAACTGAGATGAGAAGAGAGTGAATGCCTGGAATTCCCCACCCGAGGTGGTTGTAGGCAGTCAGTTGCCAAGTATATTTAAAACAGGCTTTTGACAGATTTAAGGGTTATCAACTCAATGCAGGAAAGTGACACCAAAGTAAAAGATCAGTCATGACCTTATTGAGAGGCAGAGCAGGTGTGAGAGGCCAAATAGCTTACACCTCTGCCATTACTTATTTTTGATGTTCAGCACAGATAAACCCAAGGGTGAAAGTGGGAATAATTCACTCAGGGAATATATTGACTCTAGAGTAGCACCTCCAGAAAGACATAAAAACTGCCAATTCTCAAGTGCAGACGACATTCCTGCACAAAAACAAAATCAGAAAATGATCCGACTAGGGAAGGGAAGATTGGAGGAAGAAACCATTTACCAGATTTATAATTTATTGATTTGTCTTCCACTGTTCATTAACAATTGCAATGAAATGTTACAAGCAAAGGCTGAGTTTCCATTTCAGAATTAGGTTTAACTAGCATATGTTGTGAATTTGCTGTTTTAAAACACCAGTACATTACAATATATAAAAATCTACTAATTTAAATAAGTATATGTATTTGGGTTATGGGGCGTCAAGGGAGGGGTAGCACCTCTAGTAAAGGATCTTGTCATGTCCATTCTGGGGCAGCTCACTCACCTTTGGTCCCCACCAGACATTCAGTCCTCACCTGTGACTCCAAGTAGCTGCGTGCATGTGTCAGTGGCCACATCTCGGTACACTACTTTGACGGACGGGCTAAACCGGGTAAGGCCAGCCTGCGGCCTCATATCCCGTTGCCATAGGGACATGCCTGTCCTAGCAGATGAAGTCTGGGAGGATGAGATCCACAGTGAGATCCAATGGCTAGGAAGGCGATCCCACAACGCTCCGCAAAGAGCGAAAGGCATGACAAGGCACAGAAGATGTCAGGGTCATCCACTGCAAACAAGGGAGACCTCAGTTTGTGATACTTGTTTATACCACTGTACCTGGAGTTCTGAGGTTGAGAAAGTGGAACTGCCCAGTAAATACAACACTTAATTAAATATGTACTGAGAAAAAAGAGCGGAACTAAAAATAGTGAGGTAGTGAGTTCACTGTTCATTCAGAAATCTGTTGGGGGAGGGAAATTTATCTGTCATGGTCCTATACAAATTATTGACTATGTCATTGCGAATTCAAATCATGCTAGTCATCTAGTCTAACTTGAAACTATTTTCAGTTGTGTGTTGAGTAGTGAGGACTGAAGCTTCATACTTAAATTGAAGAAACATTTGGTTGATGATGAATAATGATGAGTTTCCATTAAAGGCCAATAGAAACAGAATCCTTCCTCCTCCTTCCTGAGGAATCAAGAAGTTCCAAAATTACACTAAATAAAACACCCCCAAGTTCCTTTGGAAAAGAGAAGCCTAGTTTCACTCTAGCATATATTCTAAATTTAAATATTAAATATTCTTGCACCTGTAAATCTTACATCAATGCTTGATCCTTCTTCAAATTGCCTGTAGTTCTTGTCTGTACCAACAGAATTTAAACTAATAAACCTCGTTGCACAAAGTAATAGAGTCCATTATATTGTTAATGTACCAGTTGTGAACCAAAAGTTTTTTTTATATATAATTAAGGTACCAAAAATACATAATCTAAAATCACTGGAAAATGCCAACTGCCCTCAAAGAAATAAATCAGGGAAGGGGAGATTTAAGCAAATTGTTCTATATTAATTAGATTCTGCATTTGAAAATATAATATGCCCAAATGGATATACATGACCAGTTTCTGAACAAAGTAATATTTTTTTTAAAAATTGCAAAATATAAAAGTGAATTAATACACCTAATGACCTGCTGAATTGCTATGTGACTCTATGGAACTCAGGTCTGACATAAGTTGACAGATAATGCCCCTTGGGTGTAAGCAGATGTTACGACTTTACAGACGGAGGAGGAAAACCTGTGCACTCAAATAATTGTCTGCTTGTGTTCCATTCTCTTTGAAATTAAAATATTAAGAACAAACATATTTTTGACTAGTTTAATACTAAAATCGTGTTCATGTTAAATACATTCCCATCCAAATTTCCACAGATTTCCAGCATCTGCAGTTTTTCTCTTGCTTGTGATTGGATGTCCCTCCAAAGATGGGTTTGGTTCTGTACATTTCAACAGAAAATTGATATATTCAAATTACCAACCCATCATATGCAAATCCATGATTATAGATGAATACTGCTTTAGTTTTCTTATGAAAACATTTGTACACATGACATACTGTATCGACTGTTCCCACTTGAATCAAATAAACAATCCCATTCCTAATCGCTTGTGATAAACAGAAGTCTGTAGAGCTGAAACCCATTTTATCACTAGCTCTACACATGCTGATTCACTAAACTTACTCTCATGCAGTGTTCTGAAACAGGAAACTCTCACTGCACAGGCTGGTTCACAAGATCCAACTTCATGCAGATTCCTTCCCCCACCCACCCACCCCCCAAAAACAGGAAGCTCTAGATTTACTTTTGCTTTCAACTGCTCCAACACTCCAAGGAAAATATAGTGACCTGATTGTGCAAAGGGATAGGGATTACGATTAATTGTTCAAATAATCTGAACTAGTCCCAGTGAACTGTGCTTTACAACTAGAATTACTGTGAGCCCTCTGCACAAGCAGTAACCACAATTCAGTGTGCTTCCTTTGTTCCCCATTTCCTTCATAATTTTTTCCCCACACATCTAAATTGTCCACCTCTAATACAACTGCAATTTTTGCTCGTGCTTTACACTCTGTATGTTTTTCCTGCTTACATGACCAATCATGTTAGTCTTCTACTCTTCCCCCCCCCCCCCCCCCAACCAGTAGGATTTCCTTTGCCTCTTCTTGCTATGTTATTAATATCACTTAATATTGATTGTAGGGATGGCTTACAGAAAAGCTTGAGCATGGAGATATTAAGAAAGAGCTTGTGCTGGAGCTTTTGGAAAGCATCAAATGGGATAAGTCCAGCTTCATACACTTAATAATGATGCTTCTGTGCGGAAGCAGCAAAACACACACACACACACACACACACACACACACACACACACACACACACACACACACACACACACACACACACACACACACACACACACACACACACACACACACACACACACACACACACACTTTCATTACACCCAATGTCTCAAAGTGAAACAAATTGCATAAGCACCTTCAAAAAGACCAGTGTTACTGAAGGTTTTAAGAAGCCAAGACACCTGCCTAGAGTACCTAGGGTTAATTGGACATGCCAGTTTGCTGCATTCATTTGCACAGCACTGTCCAGGGTTAATCCTGGATAACATACAAGTGAACCACATGCTACCCCCACCACCATCACGTTCAAACACAGAATATAGTGCTGCTCACACTGGTTTCCTCTAAAGTTCTGGACTCAGTGTGCATGTTCACACATGCGTACAGTTCATCACAAGTCTTGTACATGCTTGCAGAGATGAAACCGCACTGCTAGTTCTCAGCGAAAGCTGAAAAACTCAATAGCTCCAAAGCAAAACTCAAGGGTTGTCATTCCTCCACCCAGCCACCACTTCCTGTATCGCTGAGGATCGCTCCCGTAGGCCCGCGCCCCTTTTCCGCCCCAACGCTCTCTCTTCCACCCGCACCTCTCTAATCAGTTGCCCAAACGATGGAGGGGGGCCTTTCCTATAAGCCTGCCTAATAGTCCACGCCACCTTGTCCTCCTCCAGAGAGCCACTGAATAACTGACTCATCCTCACGCTAGCCACGTCAGGCGCCTTCACTACCCCCCGGCGCCGCAGCCCCGAGAGCATCCCCTCCATCCTAATTATGTACTCGGAGAGCTTTTCCCCTCTCCATTGTTCCAGGCGTTGGAACTCTGCTAAAAGCAGCCAGGGTTCCCCTGACAACCCAAACGCTCCCTCCAAAACTTCTATACATTCCTCCACTGAGGCCCCAGACTTTTCAGCTTTCCACTCCCGAACTGTTTTGGCTGCTAAACCCCTCAAACTTCCCACCAATCGCTGCCGCTTCTCCTCCTCCGAGCCTGGCCACTCCTCTAACATCAAGGACGTATGCTCGATCCAGGCCCTCATAGTCCACCTCCCCGTCCGGAGTAGGCTTGGCTCCGGAGAACACCCCCAGCTTCAGCCGTGGCCTCTCGGCCACTCCCAACAGGGAGTTAAGTGCAGCTGCCAGCTCGGAGGCTTCCACCCTACCTGGGGAGCGGGGCCTAGTCACGACTCCCTCCTCCCTCCTCCCTTTGCTAGTGCCTGCCACCTCTCTGGGGTTTTCCTCTAGCTCTAGCTCCTCCTCCGATGTCTTCTCAGCCTCATCCTCGGAGAGAGTGTGGAGTCGGAGAGTGTCCCTGCCCCTGGAGTGAAGGCGATGTGTCAGTTTGCTATCACCGTGAAGGCCGAGGGAAGAGGGAGGCTGGAACGAGCCGTGGACCATCTGGGGGGTTTTGACGACGCCATACCCCTAGCTTACTGTGACCTGACCGCACTGCGGACTAAACAGTTGCCGGAACTGAGTCCCGGGGAAGTGGCAGCTGCTCAGCAAAATGACCCGGGCATTGGCACAGTGTGGAGAGCGGTCGAGAGGGGGGATGGGGCATTGGCTGAGAAGGCGAAACACCCATTCGTGGCCCTGTTGTTGAAGGAGTGGTCTCGGTTGAAGTTAAAGAACAAAATCTTGTATCGGGTAACGGCGCCTCCGGACCAACCCCACTGTTGGCAACTGGTCCTGACGGAGGAGTATCGGCAGGCTGTACTCCAGGCCCTACATGATGATTCTGGACACTTGGGGGTGGAAAAGACCTATGGATTACTCAAAGACCGGTTCTACTGGCCCCGGATGAGGGGGGAAGTCAAAGAATACTGTAGGGGCTGCAGTCGTTGCATCCGGAGGAAGACCCTGCCCGCGTTGGCGGCTCCACTGTCGCACTTGCAGAGTGCGGGACCTCTGGACCTGGTATGTATGGATTTTTTGTCGATTGAGCCTGACACCAGCAACACCGCGAATGTCTTAGTCATCACTGATCATTACACTCGCTATGCTCAGGCATTTCCCACTAAGGATCAGAAGGTGACGACAGTGGCGAAGGTGTTATGGGAGAAGTATTTTGTTCATTACGGCCTTCCCAGGCGAATCCATAGCGATCAGGGGCAGGACTTTGAGAGCCGCCTTATCCATGAATTACTGACTATGCTTGGGGTTGAGAAATCCAGGACTACCCCGTATCACCCACAGGGAGATCCGCAGCCAGAGAGGTTCAACCGGACCCTGTTGGATATGCTCGGGACGCTGGAGATTGGGCAGAAAAGCAGGTGGAGTCGTTATATTGGACAATTGGTTCACTGTTACAATTGTACTAGCAATGATGCCACAAGATATTCACCCTATTATCTGATGTTTGAGCAGGAAGCGAGGTTGCCCATTGACGTGTTTTGGGGGTGAAGTGGGTGAATTACCCGGGAAGTCAAATCTAAAGTATGTGTCCGACATGAAGAGGGAGTTACAGCGGGCGTACGAGTTGGCCGAGGCGGCGGCTACCAAACAAAATCAGAGGAATAAGATGCGGTATGATCGAAAGGTGAAGCTTGTTCAATTATTGCCGGGCGACCGGGTCCTTTTACGGAATGTGGGACTCCCTGGTAAGCACAAGTTGGCAGACCGATGGGTGGCCAGCCCCTATGTAATAGAGAGCCAGATGCCGAACCTGCCAATTTACCGGGTGAAACCTGAGGATGGGAAAGGGCCTATCAAGGTACTCCATCGGAATCACCTGCTGCCGCTGGGTCAAGCGGTGCAGGTGGATACGGAGCCAGAGTGGGAGGTCACGCCCAGTACAAGGACTCTGCGAGGGCGCGGAGAAAGGGAAGAGCCCGCTGCTGAAGAGCGGGGACGGGTCCCTCGCCCGGAAATGGCTACTGATTCGGAAGAGGACGACTCAGATGAGTGGCCCCTGTTCCCATTCGCTGGTGCTCCAGTACCCGGAGAGGAGGCTCCTGGCCCTTCCCATACTGAATTGGGTGAGAGGAGGGAAGGTCTTGAGGGTCAGATGGAGAGGCAGCCAACAGTGGTGGGAGAGAGGGTGGAGCCCGAGCGTGAGCCGGAGAGATCTCAGGTGAGGGAGGACCCCCGTGAGGAAGGGGGTGAGGGTCTGTCAGGAAGACCTGGGGTGTCCAAGACAGTGGGTTCGCAGGTGGAGAGGGAGCCCAGGGGGGCAGAAGGGGTATGGAGATCTCAGAGGATTAGGCGCCCCCCAGAGCGTTTGACATATGTGGTACCAGGAGAACCGAGTGTGATTTCTACTGCTCTGGGTAGTTATGTCACTGCTTTCTGCACCTGGGTTGGGTTTTGGGTGTTGCAAGAAGCTTTGGGGAACCCTAGTAATGCCATGAGGGCATGACATTTGCTGGTGGGGAGAGAATGTACAATGTCCTGTGTATGTTACTAAAAAGGGCTTCTTTGGTTTGTTACGAGTAGGAATGCTTCTTTGTCTGTTAAAAGTTTCTCTTGCTGTTGTTTCGCTTTAGAATGGCTGATATGGTAATTGTATTCATTTGTTAATCAATGGGGAATGTTATTGTGTTTTGTGAGGCTGGGAACTTGGGGGAGGGGTTGCGCGGGCTTGGGGTGTGAGGAGAGTCCGGAGGGAGACGCCGAGGAAGGAGGACGTGCGCTCGGACGACCACCGGGGAGTCCGAAGTGGGAGTTTCGGGAGGACAACCACCGAGGAGTCGAGTGGTTCGCTGGATGAGCTCCACCGATGTGCACTAAACTGACTGAACTTTGATAAGTTGGCGCCTTTTGTTTTTTTCTTGTATATATATATATATATATATATATATATATATATATATATATATATTGTATTGCCTAATACTCTTTTAATTTTAGTAAACTCTTTAAAGTGTTTTTCATAACGGTATTTGTTGTGGGTTTGATACTGTTGGCGGGCGCGAGGCATAAACGCGATTCTCACAGCACCTGCGTGTACGGGAGGTGGGTTGGTGTGTGGCTGGATCTCTTTTTCCCCTAGACATATACCAGCCTGTTGGGTAAGTGTTACAAAATAAAGACAAAATGATGCAATTACTCAGTGTGTCAAGTAGCAAGTGTTGAAAAAGAATCAGAATTAAGGTTTCAGGTCAAGGTTCATCCATCAGAACTTATAACAGTTACACAAAATCTATTCAAAATCCCTAACTGTAGTAGTACAGCAGTGAAGAAATTCATTTTACAGAATTTGAGTATTATTGACTGGCATTTATTGCCCTTCCCCAGTTTCCCTGCAGAAAGTGCTGGAAAGTCACCTACTCGATTCACTGCCGACCTTGCAGAAATGCCCAGAAGAGACTAACGTTTTTTTCACCACATCCTGGAACTGGGATAATTGACTTCAAGCCACCACAGTGATGCCTCTTGTACAAGGTACCACTCCAAACCTGACAGCCTTTTCCCTTTGGCTCACCTTGACATCAGTCATCACGGGCTCATTGATGTCTCATTCAGTCAAGTACTGACTGGCTGTTAAAGGCAGTCATTCTGACTTAAGCACTAGATTCAGCCCTGTGATTCTTGATTGGTGTCTGAAGCCAAATTGTCCTGGCAAAACACAAACTGGGAAGTCGTAAGCACTTGTAAGTGCCACTCTACAGTATAGTCACAACATTTTCTATAACTTTGCTGATGGTTGGGAATAGGCCAGCAGGGTGGCAGGGAACCTGATTGGATTTGGCCTGCTTTTCCTGAACAAGACATACTGAGGCAAGTTTCAACATCATCAGGTGGATGACAAACTTGAGTGTAGGTTTGCCATGAATGCTTTGAACTTCTCTTTTGAAGCTGAAGCTGGCCATTGCTTGGATCCTTTGCGGTGTGACTTTTATTCTCCATATATCAGCCCATGTTTGAATGACGTATAGGTCTTGCTGCACACAGCTTCAATTACTGAGAAGCTGCACGATGTCCATTTCCTTTTGTGACCATAGGCACTTCATACCTTATGGTGGAAGGAAGGTCACTGATGAAACTGTTGAAGGTATCTGTGTCTAAGGCACTGCACTGGGGAACTTTTACAGTGACATTGTGGGGCAAACCAACTGACTCCAACATTCATCATGAATGAAGTTCAATTCCAGTCACTGGAGAACTTTGACTTCAGTTTTACTAGAATGTCTCAATGCCACATTTGGTTAAATGACACCTTAATATCAAGTGCATCATTCTCACCTCACCTTTAATACTGACCAAAGCTATAACAAGTGGGCTGGCAAAAGTCAATCTGGGCATCTGCAAGCTCTACTTGATAGCACCATTGATTACAGCCTTGTTCACTGGCTGATGATTGGGTCTAAATTGATGAAATTGTATTTAGTTGGATTGGAGTTGTCCTACTATTTGTGAATAGAATACACCTAGATAATTTTCCTCATTGTCAGGTCGATGCCAGTATTGTAATTTCACGAAGAACTGATACTAATTCTACCAAGCATTGCTTGAAGTTGGCCTATACTCCTTCAAAGAGAGGTGCATTCTAGGCGCTGCAGTTTTGAAAGCTATCCCAGTGAATGATGTAACATGGACACAGAAATTGCTCATCGGGGCAACAGACAGAACCTCAAACCTTCTGATGCATCAGTGAATTTAATGGTTTACTGGAGAAGAACTGCCTTTCTCCAGAGATAACAAAAATCCCTCAAGCACACTCTGCAGCAACAATCGGAGAAGAGAGCTGTGGTTGAATTTTGTTTAATAATGAATTTGTGAATGCTTCCCCCCCTCTTAATTAGAGAATACAAGTTCACTATCATCACTGTTGATAGCACACAATGTGCCAGCACCCTTTCCAACTTGGGGGCGGCAAAGCTCATCCTACAAATGCGCGCTGCCTGCCAAATTGGAAGTAAACCAACACCAACAGCACCCAAACAACAAGCAGTGCACTGCCAAATTTTGCAGCCAATGCTATTCTAAAGCTGCTTTAGGTGAAATGCAGTCGGGAGGCTCTTAGCCTGTTTAAAATTTCACTGATGGTGCAAGGACATAAATTTGCTGATTAAAATAACAGCTTCTCTTCTGAATTTAAAATACAAAAATTCACAAGTAATTAAGTCACTATACATAACAAATTGATGACTAGCTTCATATAAACATGTTGATAATGTAGGTTAGTTTCTAGAAAATGAGGAACAGAACATTCTGCAGTCTTGATGAAGGGTCTTGGCCTGAGACATCGACTGTTTATTTCTCTCCATGGATGCTACCTGACCTGCTGAGTTCCTCCAGAATTTTGTGTTACTCGAGAAAATGAAAGATTGATTTCAAACAGAATTCACAACTGAAAACAAAAACAAGCCTTTGATATACACATCAACAAATACACAGGCATCATATTGTAAGAGGCAAGTTTTGATATTGCTCCTGTATTTCAAATATACTATTAGAGGTTGACTACCCCTCAACCATCAGGCTTTTGAATAATAGGAGATAACTACACTCAACTTCACTTGCCCTATCATTGACATGTTCCCAGAACTATTTATCTCACTTTAAGAACTCCTTATCTCATGTTCTCATTATTTATTGCTATTTATTTGTATTTGCATTTGTACAGTTTTTTTGTCGTCTGCATTTTGGTTGATCTTTCATTGATCCTATTATAGTTATTATTCTATAGATTTGTTGAGTATGCCCACAAAATGAATCTAAGGGTTGTATATGGTGACGTACATGTCCTTTGATAATAAAATTTACTTTGAACTAGTACCTTGTAAATAGACATTTTCTTCGGGTGGAGGAGGTGAGAGGTGATGAGAGAGAGGAGAAATCTGTAAGAGTCTTCTCTCATGGTGGAAAAACACGCAAACTGTTTTCATTGGGAACAGATGGTGAACTGGGGCAGCTAGAAAGTGCAGAAGAGATTCATTCACAAAGGAATCTTTATTTATTCATATTTTCTCAAGCTAATATCCAGGAGCTGCATTTTACTATCAGGTCAGAGCAGCATTTTCTAATGGACCAAAAATATTCTCTTTTTTCCCCTCAAACATAGGATCTAAATATTCTCAGAATATGAATGAACAGTTATTTATTTTATATTGAGAATTATTAAACTATATCACTAAAGGTGTATTTGACATCATGTCTCAGATGATAAAATTCTTGGGTTCCAATGAATAGCTAGACTATTTAGCATTGGTATTAATTAGTGCCCTCTGCCAGTACTACAGGTGAATCATTACTTATTAGTGAAGTTAAAGCATTACTTCACTACCACTGAAAGATGCAAGCACTGACATTTGATAAATTAATTTTGTTTCTATGTTAGTGCCTCTTAGGTCTGTTCACCACCAGGCACTCCAGCTCTTTCAGCAACTTACCCAATATTGCTGGAAAATTTAAATACAAAACAGCTTAGCTGGAAATACGAAACAAACAGAAAGTATTGGAAAAGCTGAGCAGGGCAGGCAGCAACAGTGGTAGGAGAAAAAGGAAATAACGTGTCAAGTTTACATCCCTTTGTACATCTGGGCCCTTGGTCAAAATTTCACATTTAACCAGAAAAAAATCATTTAAGAACTGCAAGCATTTGAATGTAAAATCATGAAAACATAGGTATCACAAACAAGAGAAAATCTGCAGATGCCTGAAATCCGAGCAACACACACAAAATGCTGGAGGAATTCAAAAGGCCAGGCAGTATCTACGGAAAACAGTACAGTCGACATTTCGGGCCGAAACCCTTTGCAAGACTGGGTATGTCAAAACATGGGTATGTCTATCACAGTGACAAATTGGGGGTTCTAAGTTTACTCCACAGATAAACAAGTTCCGGATTTGTACTCACAATAATGAACACTTACTTGCAGTCAAATAAATAAAAGTTTTTGAAAAAAATCAACTCCTCTGTAAATCAGGTATTTATATGATAATATGCATATTCTGATTAAATAGGATGCCATCTGTTGATGCAACAATATTTAATCCCCAAATACAAAATGAAGCTAAAGTCTAACCATGTAGGCTGGGTGATCAAAACATGAACCCCCATCTCTTCTCAACATAGAGATTCTGCAGATGCTGGAAATCTTGGGCAACACACACAAAATGCTGGATGAATTCAGCAAATTAGGTAGCATCTATGGAGGGGAATAAACAGTCAATTTTTGAGCAGAGACCTTTCATCAGCTGTCCAGCATTTTGTATGCGCTCTCCGTCTCTCCTGAACTAGTTGGACTCCAGCGCTCCAGAAATGGCACAGCAATGGATTTCATTATCCCCAGTCTAGGAAAAGAAGATGAACTCCGTTCCCATATCTTAACATCTGACAGATACTGCAAAATGAGCATGTCTGTGCTTTGAATACGAACCTACCTCCCAATACAAAGTCCCTACTGCATGCTCTAGATTTCAGTTTCACTAACTTCAGGAAAAGGTAAGCCAGTCAAACTTCTTGGCTGGAAGGCTTGATGTGTTAATTTCAGATTTTCTCATCGCACAACAGAATTTGCACATCATCCAGGAGACTGGCCAATGTACAGATGACACCAGATGTCTCTCAAAGCATGAGGTACAGTGAAATAAATTGACTCACTCACATCCACTGTGCTCTTTTCCAAACCTCCGATGATTTTTTAACGAATCATATCCAATATGGCCCCTGCCCTTGCAGCATTATAACTTATTACAAGATGATTTAATATCTGGGATCACACAAACATTAAAAAAAATGCTCAACATTTTCCCCCAGGGTACAATCCTCTTTTTAAAACACTCCAGCTGCTAGTTGTGCTGCCTAATCATCTAAGACAAAACTGAGAACATACAATTTGTAGGCCAATAGTTAGATATAAACCACTTTTAATACAAGCACAGAGGCTGAAGGTTTCAGTCACCGTGGATAGGCTCTTGTCATACCTTAAACTTCCTGGGGAAATTTTATTGCTTTTATTATGGGCTGATGAGTGCAAATCCACACACACACACACACACCTCTCCCCCCCCCCCTTTAGAAAGATCAACCAAAATAGTGAAACAAGCACCCAGAACCCCCTCTCTACTGGGAAAAGCCTCTGGCCAGGTGATTGGTGCTTCAGTGATAGAACATTTAGGAACAGGATTTTATTTCCATAAACTTTTGGATGGTTATGGATAAATCTGAACCAGCGGGGTGCTACAATTAAGGAAAACCTAATAACAACAGTATTCAGCAGGAGCTAGTGAGAGTAGATTGGTAGCAGCTGTTATTGGTTAAGTCTACATCTGACATGTGGAAGTTGTTTAAAGACCAGATGGTCATAATTCAGGAGCAATGTTGTTGTGAGGGTGAAAAAAAGATAAAATGGCAAGATTGTGAACCTTGGATGATGAGATGTTGCAAGTTTGTGTGTGGGGTGGGGGGAACAAAGGAAGCATAATGAAAGTATCTAAAATTGGTCAGATCTTTGAGAAATATAAAAGGAAACAGGGAAGAACGGGGAATCAGGTAAGCTAAAAGTGGCTCTTTGGTAAGTTGGAATATAGGGAATTAAGGGATTTCATATATACATTAAGAATAGGAGGGCAACTAGGGAGAGGAATGGACCACAAAGATAAAGGAGAAGATTTATGCAGGAGGCAGAGAAAGTGAACAAGATACTAACTAAATGAACAATCTCCTAAAAGAGGAGATTGCTGGGCCCTTGACAGAAATATTTGTATCTTTGTGAGTGATAAATAAGGTCCTAGAGAACTGGCAAACAGCTAATGTAGTTCCTAGGAAATGATGGGCCTTAAATTATGATGAATCTTGCATCCGTGGTAGGGAAACTATTAGAGAAGATTCTTAAGGATCTACTCACATCTGGAAATGCCCAGACTGTGTTTTGGAAATGTCAGTATGGCTTTGTTTGTGACAGGTCACGTCTTACAAAACTAATCAAGTTTTTTTTAAGGAGGTGATAAAGAAGATTTATGAGGGAAGGGAAGTGAATATTATGTACATGGAATTCAGTAAAGCTTTCCACGCTGTCCCTCTTGGTATGCTGATCCAGAAGATTAAAGGCCATGGGATCCATGGAGACTTAGTATAGATAACATGTAGTTATGCTGACTGAAAGCCTGTGACCAGTAGTGTTCTGCAAGGATCAGGGTTGGGACCTCAGTTATTTGAACTATCTTCTGTTACAATTCAACAAAAATGTAGGTGGATTGATGTGAAAGTTGCACATAAAACAAAAAATAGCTGGAGTTGTGGACAGTGAGGTGGTCTGTCAAAGGACCCTGGATATGGACCAACTGAAAATGTGGTCACACAAATGGAAGATGGACTTTGATCTTTGGGTATTCCACTGCCAGAGGAAAGTACAGTTAATGGCAGGACCCTTAGCATCAATATGTATAGAGGGATTTGGGATGATATACTCCACATTTGGAGCACTGAGAAAATTTCTCATCACCACATTATAGGAAGGATATGGAAATTTTGGAGAGACTGCAGAAGGGGATCACCAGGATACTACCAAGGATTTGAAAGCATTAGCTCTAAGGAGAGCTTGAAGAAAGTTGGATTGTTCGCTGAGGAGCACTGGAGACTGAGCAGTGAGATTGTAGAAGTATGCAAAATAATAAGAGGCATATATAGGGGAGATGGTTAGATGTTTGTCCTCTTTACAGAACTGTCAAATGTTAGGGGGCATAGGTTGAAGGTTAGTGGAAGTAAAGTTGAAAAGAAATGTTAGACACGAGTTATTTTATGCAGAGAGTGTGGCAAGTGTCTGGAACTGGCAGGGGAAGTAGAATCAATAGCAATGCTCAAGACACATTTAGATGAGCAGGGAATGGAGAGATATAGACCAGTTCCAGGTATGTGAGATTAGTTTGGATTAGCATCATAGTTGGCAGTGGCATCATGGGTCAAAATGCTTATTCCTGTGGTATACTGTTCTACGGTTTTGAACCTTGCTGGCTTTATATGCATCACGACAGTTCAGACCCACTCATTGAGCTGAGGCATTAACTCCATTTCTGTTCCCAAAGATCACTGTCTGACCTGCTGAATATTTCCTGCCTACTTTTATTTAATGCCTGACCTAATCTTATTCTGCATCTCGGAACATCCATAAATAACTTGGAAAGTAAATCTTTACACAGATGCTCCTAGGCTCCATTGTTTTTGATCTAACGCTACAAATCTCCGGGCTGTGAGTTCTCTGCTTCAGCATACACACGTAAACAATGGACACACACGGACAAAGCCTTCCAATTATCCTCAATGGATAATGAATTCTGATACGGAGAAGCAGTACAAGGAGGGGAAAAAAAATCAGTCAATAACCTCAATCATAAATTCTTATTCTTTTACAGTACTAAGCAAATTAAAGCTAGTTTTCTCTGCAAATGAAACACAACAGCAGAATCACTTCAAATCACTCCAGAAATTCAACAATGTGTATTGTGCTTGCATCGGTCAAGCATTTCCAACAGATTCAAGTTCATTATAGCCATCAATACAAAGATCTGCAGCTTCAATTACAGACTCTGTTGTTGAGATTAAGCTCATTAACACACACTACACTAGGTTCAGGTTCCTTCCAGCATTCCTCATTTGTGCCCAACTTCAGCTTGCTTTGTTCAGGAGAAATAACATGTTCTACTTTCATTTTAGGTTCATTCAGTTAAACTCTGTGCTCACATGGTGCCTGCAGCTCTTCTTGTTGAGACTCAAAGTCCAAATAAAATTTTATTATCAAAGTACATACATGTCACCAGAAACAACCCTGAGAATCATTTTCTTAGGGGCCGACTCAATACATCTACACAATAATAACCATAACAGAAACAATGAAAAACCTCCCAATTAGGGTGTTAAACCAGAGTGCAGAAGTCAACAATTCGTGCAAACACAAAAATAAATAATAATAATAATAAATAAGAAATAAATATCAAGAACATCAGTTAGAGTCCCTGAAAGTGAGTCCATTGGTTGTGGGAACATTTCAATGATGGGACAAGTGAAATTGAATGAAGTTATTGCCTTTGGTTCAAGAGCCTGATGGTTGAAGGGCGATAACTGTTCCTGAACATGGTGGTGCGAATCCTGAGGCTCCTGTACCTTCCTGATGGCAGCAGCAAGAAGAGAGCATGTCCCAGATGGCGGGGGTCCCTGACGATGGATGCTGCTTTCCTGTGACAGAATTTCATGTGGACGTGCTCAATGGTTGCGAGGGCTTTGCCCCTGAGAGACTGGGCAGTATCCACTACTTTTATGAGGATTTTCTGTTTAAGGGCATTGGTGTTTCTATACCAGGCTATGATGCAGCCCATCAATATACTCTCTTCTACACAACTATAGTAGTTTGTCAAAGCTTTAGATGTCATGCCAAATCTCTGCAAACTCCTAAGAAGAGGCGCTGCCATGCTATCTTCCCACTTGCACTTATGTGCCTGCCCCAGGATGTGGAGGAGATGTTGTTGCCAATCCAAAATGACTTTGGTCTGCAAGTGAGGAAATCCAGGATCCAATTGCACAAGGAGGTATTGAAGCCAAGATCTAGGAGCTTATTGATTAGCTTTGAGGGGATGATGAAATTGAATGCTTAGCTGTAGTCAATAAAAGAGCATATTGATGTGTGCATCTTTGCTGTCCAGATGTTCCAGGGTTGTGAGAAGAACCAATGAGATGGAATCTGCTGTGGACCTGTTGCTCCGGTAGGCAAATTGGAGTGGATCTAAGTTGCTTCTCAGGCAGTAGTTGATATGTTTCATCACCAACCTCTCAAAGCACTTCATCACCGTGCTACTAGCTGAGCAAGTGCTACTAGGCAACAGTCATTCATTGATGCTCTTCTTGGGCAATGGTAGAACTGAAGTCTGCTTGAAGCAGGTGGGCACCATATCACCATATGGTTAAATATCTCAGTGAACACTCCAGCCAGTTGATCAGCAGAGGTACTTGTGCTGGATGCTTCAAGGGTTCACACTCCTGAAGGTTGCTCACACGCCAGTTTCAGAGACTGAAATCATAGGATCATCAGGGGATGTGGGAGCTCCATTGTGATGGTTCCTTCATGGTTTGATGGTCAAATAAAGCATAGAAGGCATTGAGCTCATCTGGAAGTGAAGCCCTGCTGTCGCCTATGTCGCTTGATTTAACTTTATAAGACATGATAATATTCAAGTTCCACCGCAACTGTCAAGCACCCTTTGCTGATTCAAGTTTGGTCTGGAGTTGCCACTTCGCCTGTGAAATGACTTCCTGGAATCACTTCTGGATTTCCTGCAACTTCCCTGATCACCAGACTTGAATGTCCCTTATCTGGTTCTCAGCAGATTGCAGATCTCATGGTTCATCCAGGGCTTCTGATTGGGGAAGAGTGAATGATTTTGTGGAGACACAATTGGCTACAGCTGTTTTAATAAAGTCTGTTACAACCATGGTGTACTCATTCAGATCCATAGATGAATCCTTGAACATGGCCATATCCACTGACTCGAAGCAATCCCACAGCAGCACCTCTGCCTCCCACGGCCACCTGTTTTAATGTCCTAGTTGTTAGAGTTTGCTATTTAGCCTCTGCCTGTATGTAGGTAAGATAAGGACAGTCAAGTGATCAGTTTACCGAAATATGGTATGGGCATGGAACGGTAAGCATTGCTTATTTTTGGTCTAGAGCATTGGGACCTCTGGTGCTATAGGTTATATGCTGATGGTCTGGGCAGGATTTTCTTCAAATAAACCTGGTTGAAGTCTCCGGTTATGATTTGAAATGTGTCAGGATGGTCTGTTCCTTGTTTGAAGATGCCATCAAGCAGTATTGTGAGCACTGGATTATAGTTGGTCACTGATGGTATGTAATCTCTGGTGAGGATCATGAATGAGAACTCCCTAGGTAAATAAAATGGACAGCATTGGACCGATAGGAGGTTCCAGATCGGCCACACTGCCACATCGGAGCACCACCGAGAGTTTATCATGAAACACACACCACCATCGTGTGCCTATTCCGAATCAGCAGTTTGATCCATTTAGGGAAATCAAGAAACTTTCCATTTGACCATTGTATCTGGCGTGCTGGGAGAAAGTCACGTTTCAGTCAAACATAGAATACACCAGTCTCTCATTTCTCTCCGATACAGCAATCTTGCCCTCAGGTCCTCAATTTTGTTCACCAGTGACTGCATATTTGGCAATAAGATGCTGGCTAGAGGGGCCAGAATCCTGGTTTGGAGTCCCCACACTCCCCCTCCCTCCACCTCGCATCAGGTGATGACAATGAACTTTCGTCCACTTAAGGCGCCGCAGCTGTCTGGTCTGCCGAGTCCTTCAGACAATTGTGAAAGCTACAGATCATCAAGTTGATTTACAAGTACAATGCTTAGAGGGAAATTACACATTGCAGATTGCAGTGAGACTAATTTGAAAGAGGTACGTATACATAAAACTATATTTAGAGCTATTGTCCGCAGCCCACAGAATGTTGCCAAGGGTCACTAGCACCAACCAGCACCATTTTGTACTAGTCTGGTTAATGAGCAAAAATTCCTCAACATCAACGTAGAATACTCTGGTACTTCACATGGCTCCGGCATTGTAAGGCAGTCAGTATTGGCTGTTTTAATCTTTAAGGGACTACACTGCACCAAATGCAAAAGTACAGAGAGAGACAGAGCAACACACCGCATACACAGGCTCTTAGGCCTTAGCAGTCCATGCCGCCCACCATGACCCAATTTCCTATGCCCTACCCCTCTGGATCTTTCTATCCCAGTGCTTCATAAATGATACTATTCTAGCTGTCTCAACCACTTCCTCCGGCACCTCATTCTACACCTTCTGCATGAAAAACTTGTCTCTTGCCTCTCCTTTAAACCTATGCCCTCTAGTCTCGTTCTACCCTACCCTTTGGAAAATGCTGTGACAAATCTCTCGTAATTGTAAAGACAAGACATAGGAGCAAAATTAAGCCATGTGACCATTGAGTCTGCTGCACCATTCAACCATGGCTGATTTATAATCCCTCTCCTGATTCTCCTGTCTTCTCCCCATAACCTTTGACACCCTTACTAATCAAGAACCTATCAACCTCCACTGTAAATATATTCAATGACTTGACCTCCACAGCCACCTGTGGCAATGAATTCCACAGACTCACCATCCTCTGGCTAAAGAAATTCCTCCTAATTTCTGTTCTATGGGGCATCCTTTTATTCTGAAGCCTTGCCCTCTGGCCCACTATAGGAAACATCCTCTCCGCATCCACTGTATCTAGGCCTTTCAATAGTCAATAGGTTCAAATTAGATTGTCCCTCAATCTTCTAACTTCAGCGAGTACAGGCCCAGCACCATCACACACTCCTGATATATTCACCCTTCATTCCCAAGACCATTCTCGTGAACCTGCTCTGGACCCCTCCAATACCAACACGTCCTTTCTTGCATTAAGGACACAAAATTGCTCACAATACACCGTGTCTTCTAACCAATGTCTTACAAAGCCTCAGCGCTATATTCTTGCTTTTATATTCTAGTCTCTCCAAATTAATGCTAACATTACATTTGCCTTCCTCACCACCAACTCAACCTGCAAGTTAACCTTTAGGAAATCCTGCACAAGGATTCCCACGTCTCCTTGCACCTCAGATATTTGATTTTTTTTCTCCCCTATTTAGAAAACAGTCTACTGTTACGTACCCCGTAACTGGGTCACTTACCAGCAAAGATAGAGAGGTCCGTTGAAGTCTGATGGTACTATTTTTAACAGTATTTATTGATAAAAATACACAAAATAATATCAATGCAAACATACAGATAATATACTTCGTCAATACTAAATCTAAAAGTGCGGGTATAATAATAATCAATAAGAAATAGCTCTATCGTTGTCTAGGGGATAATGTATTGTCCGATGGAAATATAGAAGTCACTGTAGTTCATTCAAGCTGCAGTTTTTTGGTTGGAGAGAAAGACGGGTTAAAACTTGCCCATTCCTTTTATGATGTCAATCCTTCGAGAGTCGTTGGGAGTTGATTTCCCCGTTGTTAGCTAAAAACCGTTCTTCCGTGGTAAAGGGCCCACCGATTCCGGGGCAAATGGAAAAGGACGCACGTGGCCTTTCCACCAGTTTTTGCTATCACGGGATCGCTAGCGTTTCTTCTGGCGCGTCTGAAGGGGCTGTTCCCCAGACCCTCTTTTATCCTGACTCACAGGGTCTCAGATGTCAATCAGGGTGGGATGATGCAATCCCTCCACCAACCCCCCCTCGGTTCATTGCCTGGGGACTTTGATGCATCGTACAGTATTCAATACACAATCCCGTCTCCAAGAGGCAATAGCCGTTATCCATGGTTCCGCCTTTCGGAGGCCAGGACACATTCCAAACTCTTTGTGGATTCTGCATGTCTTTCTCTCATTTCCTGGGTCTCCTGAACTGACTTAATAGTGATCTTGCGATTCTCAAAAAGGAGGGGGCCACGGACGTAACACTACACCTTTATTCCTTCTACCAAAGTACATGACGGTACACTTCACTACACTATATTCCATCTGCCACTTCTTTGCCCACTCACCTAATCTGTTTAACTCCTTCTGTAGACTCACTGCTTCTTCAATAGTACCTGCCCCTCCACCTTTCTTTATATTCTTGGTTTGGGCCAAGTTTGCTATCAATTCAAATCTTTGCTATATAACATGAAAGGAATCGGTCCCAACACCACCTCCTCTGTAACTCCACTAGTCATCAGCAACCAGCCACAAAATGCCCCCTTTTATCCCATTCTTTACTTCTTTCAGTCAGCCAATCTCTTATTCACATTCATGTCTTTCCTGTAACATTTTAACTTTCTTAAACATTTCCATAAATATAAAACAGACTTAAGGTATTGAGGTTAAGAACTAGAACTACATTGCTCCTCACTCCTGTGCCTTGTCCTGCAACTGCAGGTAGTGTCACTGTGATATACAAAAACTCAAAAGAGAATTCAGAGTGTACATTAGGTCTCCTGACAACAGCTTTGTCGTCTGCACTCAGTCTTACAGGCAGCCTCTAGTATTCGGCCTCTAGTTATAGTCACAAAAAAACTACAGCACGGAAACAGGCCGTTCGGCCTACCTAGTCTGTGCCAAACCATTTTAAATGCCCATTCCTATCAACCTGCCCCTCCATACCCCTCCCGTCCATGTTCCTATCCAAACTACTCTTAAATGTTAAAATCAAAATTGCATCTACCACTTGTGCTGGCAACTTGTTCCACACTCTCACCACCGTCTGAGTAAAGATTCCCCTCATATTTCCCTTTGACATTTCATCTTTCACCCTTAACCCATGACCTCTAGTTGTAGTCTCACCAAACCTCAGTGGGAAAAAGCTGCTTGCATTTACCCAATCAAAACTCCTCAAGTTTTGTACACCTCTCCCCTCAATCTTCTACTGAATAAAGTTCAAACTTATTCAATCCAGAAAAAAATGGCGCCAGCAAAAACAACATGACCATGAGTGATATTCTTCAGATGGTTCACAAAACTACTACTTTCATAGCATTTCCTTTCAGATGTGGTTCTGCTACTGTTGGAGCTGTGATCTACATCTTGGTGGTGTGTTTTCGGTCCGATAGAGTGACCTGGCGCTTTGCTGTCTGCGGGGGGTTCAGTGAGCTGTGCGGCTTGAGGCCAACAAGACTGGAGACACAGCATGTGCCCATAATCAGTTCCGTTGCTTGCCAATCAAAGCGTCAAGGAAGGCTGAAGTCGGCGAGAATGAGAGCAGAAGGTGGGTGGGCATTCAGCGCTGTTCATCTGCGCGTGTGTCTCTCCTTGCTTGCTGTCCACGGAAGGGAGGTGTCTGCTTATGACGGTTTCTCTCCCTCTCGCCCTCTGCTCCTGGAGGAAAATGCCTGCATATGGTCTCTCTCTCTCCCTCTCACTCGATGCTGCCAGAGTCTTGGGTCTTGGGCAAGGTTAAATCAACAACGTTTGTGGATTGGACTCCGTAATTCACAATATGATGTCTTCGTGGTTCCTCCTTTTTTTTTGTTGCTATATTGCAATTTTGACCGGGGCGGAGGACTGCAGATAACACAGCCTAGTTTGCACTGAACTGAATGTACCTGGACTTTTGATGACTTTGTGGGTTGGTGTTTTATATTGTGTTTTTTGCTTATTGTTTTTTTTGCCATTTGCATGAATTTTTTTGCGTGTTAGGGATCTGATGGTTTTTCTTTGAACAGGTTCCATGGTTTCCTTTGTTTCGTGGCAGTCTGTGGGAAAACAAATTCCAGAGTTCTATACTGCATTCATACTTTGATAATAAATGTACTTCGAACCTTTGAATGTTTCCTTATACCTCAGGTACTCCAGTACCAGCAACATCCTTGTAAATTTTCTCTGTACTCTTACAATCTTGCTTACATCTTTCTCGTATATAGGTGACCAAAACCTGCACAGAATACTCGAAATTAGGCCTCACCAACATTTCGTACACAACTTCAATATAACATCCCATCTCCTATGCTCAATAGTTTGATCTATGAAGGTCAACGTGCCAAAAGGTTTCTTTCCAACCCTGTCCACCTGTGATGCCACTTTCAATGAATTAGGGACCAAAATTCCTAAATCCCTTTGTAATCAATGTCTTATGACTCACTGTGTAAGACCTACCCTGGTTGATCCTCCCAAAGTGAAACACCTTCACACTCATCTGCATTAAATTCCATCTGCCATGTTTTAGCCCATTTATTCCACTGTCCACTGCGCCCCAAACGGTTTCATCCTCAAATTTGCTGCTCCAGTTAACCACCTTATCAACCAGATCATTGATATTGATGACAAATGACAACAACCCAGCAATGATCCCTGCAGCACTCCACTAGTCACAGGCCTCCAGTCAGTGAGGCAACCATCTACCACCACTCTCAGGTTTCGGGCCGAGACGTCGACAGTGCTTCTCCTATAGATGCTGCCTGGTCTGCTGTGTTCCACCAGCATTTTGTGTGTGTTGTTTGAATTTCCAGCATCTGCAGATTTCCTCGTGTTTCTTTACCAACTGCCCATGTGGGACCTCGTCAAATGCCTTACCAAAGTCTATGTAAGGAATATTCACTGCCTTGGCTTCAACAGCTCTCCTGGTAATATCCTCGAAAACCCTACAAGATTGGTTAGACTCAACTTAACACGTGCAAAGCCATGCTGAATATTCCTGATCAGACCTTGTCTATAAATCTGGTCACTTAGAATCCTTCCAATAACTTTCACACTACTAATGTCAGGCTCACCAGCCTATAATTTCCTGGTTTATTCTTAGAGCCTTTCTTAAACAGTGGAACAACATCAATCCTTTGGTATCTCACCTGTCACCAAGGATGATTTAAACATCTCTACTAGGGACCTTGCAAATTCTGCACTTGCCTCCCACAGGGTCTGAGGGAACACCTTGTCAGGCCCCAGGATTTGTCCACCCTCATTTGCCTCAAGACAGAAAACACCTCCTCCTCTAATCTGAAATAGGGTCCTTGACCTTGCTGCTGCTTTGCTTCACTTCTATAAACTCTGACTCGCGAGTAAATAGTGATGCAAAAAAATCTATTTAAGATCTCCCCCATCTCTTAAGCTCCACACATGGATCACCATTCTGATCTTCTGAAGGACCAACTTTGTCCCTTGCAATCTTTTTGCTCTTAACATATCTGTAAAAGCCCTTAGGATTCTCCTTCACTTTAACTGCTACAGCAACCTCATGCCTTCTTTCAGCCCTCCTGATTTTCTTTTTAAGTGTCCTCTTGCATTTCTTATACTCATGCCTAATTTGTTCCTGGCAGCTATGCACCTCCTTTTTTCCCAAACTAGGGCCTCAATATCTCTCAAAACCGAAGGTTGCTTAAACCTGTTATCCTTGCCTTTTAGTCCAACAGGCACATACAAGCTTTATACTCTCAAAATTTCACTTTTGAAGGCCTCCCACTTACCAAGTACAGCTTTGCCAGAAACAAGCCTGTGCCCACCCACACTTGCCAGATCCTTTCTGATACCATCAAAACTGGCCTTTCTTCAATTTAGAATCTCAAC
This sequence comes from Hemitrygon akajei, assembly GCF_048418815.1. Lineage (NCBI taxonomy): Eukaryota > Metazoa > Chordata > Chondrichthyes > Myliobatiformes > Dasyatidae > Hemitrygon > Hemitrygon akajei. The sequence goes on from NC_133140.1 coordinate 43,055,212, forward strand.
CAGAGGACTAGAACTATCCTTTTCCATAATTATCTTGAAACTAATGGCATTATGATCACTAGGTACAAAGTAGTCCCTTGCAAAACTTCCGTCACCTGCCCTGTCTCAGTCTCGAATAAGAGATCAAGTATTGCACACTCTCTCATTGGGAGTTCTATGTACTGATTAAAGAATCTTTCCTGAACACATTTGACAGACTCCAACCCAAACCTATTTACAGCATGGTAATCCCAGTCATGGAAAGTTAAAATCACCTATCACAATTTGTTTCTTGCAAGTCTGTGATCTCTCTACAAATATTCCTCCAGATCCCTCGGACTGTTGGGTGGTCTGTAATATAGCCCCACTAACATGGTCATACCTTTCTTATTACTCAGTTCCACCCATAACACCTCACTAGATGAATTCTCCAGTCTGTCCTGATGGAGCACTGCTGTGATATTTTCCCTGACTATTATCACCAGTGCTCCCACTTTAAATCCTCCCACTTTTATCACATCTAAAGAAACAGAACCCTGAAATATTGAGCTGCCAGTCCTGCCCTTCCTGCAACCAAGTCTCACTGAAGGGCTACGATATCATAATTCCATGTGTCGATCCATGCCCTGAGCTCATCTACAATATTTCATGCATCGAAAAAATATGCAACTCTGAAAATTGGTCCCTCCATGCTCAATCATTTGCTTCCTGATTTTGTCTGAGATCTTAACACCAACTGTCTCCACAATCACTCTACTATCTGCTCTGGCACTCCAGTTCCCATCCTCCTACAACTCTAATTTAACCCCCCCCCCCCCCCCCCCCACCATGCAGTACTAACAAACTTTCCCACTAGGAAATTAGAAATTAGACAGCTTAGCTGCAAACCGCTCTTCTGTACAAGTCCCACCTTCCCTGGAAGAGAGTCCAATGACCCAAAACTCTGAAGCCCTCCATCCTACACAAGGCTCCTCAGCCACACGTAAAACAGTATGGTCTTCCTATTTATGGCCTCACTATGACGTGGCACATGTAACAATTCTGAGATCCCAACCCTGGAGTTCCTGTCTTTCAACTTAGCACCTAACTCCCTGAACTCACTTTGCAGAACCTCATCCCTCTTCCTACCTATGTCATTAGTACTGACATGGACCACAAATTCTGGCTGCTCACCCTCCCACTTAAGAATGCCAAGGACTCGATCTGAGATATCCTGGGCCCTGACACTCAGGAGGCAACATACCATTCTCATTCTCATCCACAGAATTTCCTTGCTGTTCCCCTAAATAACAAATCCCCCCCATCACCCCAGCTCACCTCGTCACCCCCTCACTTCCCTTCTGAGCTGCAGAGCCAGACTCAGTGCCCATGACCTGACCACAGTGACCTTCCTCCACTAGGCCATCACCCCAAACAGTATCTAAACCTGTTGTTGAGGGGGATGGCCACAGGGGTACTTTGCACTTGCCTATTTACCCCCTTTCAACTTCCTGACTGTCACCCAGTTTCCTCTGTATGCACCTTGGTTGTAACTACCCCTCAATAGGTCCTATCTATCACCCCCTCAGCCTTCCAAATGATCCGGGGTTCATCACCAACTCTTTAACGTGGAGTTAGAAGCTGCAGCTGGATGCCCTTCTTGTAGTCTTCCTGCCTTCCCACATCCCACAAGAGGTGCATTCAATTATCCTGCCTGGTATTTCTACTGCTCTAACTGTGCAATTAAAAAAGAAACAAATAAACTGAAAAATAAATCTACATTCAGCTTCTTGGCTTTTTTTTTTAACTCAGGCCTCTACTGTCTGAAGCCTCGAAGAGCTAAAGCCTCAAAGCAAAGTCCATTCCAACAAAGGCCACTCTACTTGCCCTGCCTTCATTTAATTTGCACTTGCTAATGAATCCTGTCTCTGATTGGCTGCTGTTCAAATGCCAAAACTCCAGCAATGTGTTGTTTTTTTAAAATTCACACTCGCCAACCCGAGGGAGTCACTCTGTCTCTTGCTCCCGATCTCTGATGTGCCACTGTTCAAATGCCGAAACTCCTCCATTACTACAGGTCCACAATCCCTTATCCGAAATCCTTGGGGCCAGTTACATTTTGGAATTCAGAATTTTTCGGATTTCAGAATTCCTCCTTTTTGGTTCTGGGACCCCCCCCCCCCCCCCCCCACCACGCGGATACCAAAATATATATATGCTCAAGTCCCTTATTTAACCTGTCTCAGTGCGGGCTGACTTTAGGACCCGGCGGAGCTCCAGACCTATGCACATCCTCCTGTATATTTTAAATCATCTCTAAACTACTTAATACAATCTCTAAATTACTTAATACCTAATACAATGTAAATGCCATGTAAATAGTTGTTATACTGTTATGTTTAGGAAATAATGACAAGAAAAATATTTTACTTCCTACAAAAACATTCAAAAAAACAAAAATATACAGCTTCAAACGAACCGAATCAAACACATGGTAAATGACTTATTGGAATAAATGTAGAACGTCACTGTCACTATAAAACTTCGGTACCTTGTCTTTCTGTTTCTTTAAATCATATACGCTGGTAGTTCTGACACCATATTCTTCAGTAAGACGCCGCACAGACACACCACAATCAAGCTTCTGCAATAACTCCACTTTCTGCGTTATTGATAATGATAGGTGCTTCCTTCTCTTTTTCTCATTGTTACCCACAGGGGTATCTGCAGCACTTTTTGACATTTTCACAGTGAAATTAAACACAAAGTCAACAGTGAACACAAAATATCTGCACGTGTAACCAGTACGAGCGCTGAGCCACAACTGACGTCTGGCGGCCTCTGCTAGTGCTGCCACGTCACACCTGAGTGACGTCAGCTGTTGGCAAAAAAAAACCTTCAGTTTTCAGAGCTTTTTGGATTTCAGAATTTCGGATAAGGGATTGTGGACCTGTATTTGCAGTTTACCGCAGATACTGGCTTACATTGCAAGCAGAGCCATTGTTAGAAAGCAGAGAAGCAGCTTCACAGAAAAATCAACAAAATGAAAAGGACAAAGGGAACACGGACTGCCATCAGCAGCAACCACAGCAGGTGTCACCGGAAGAGCTGCCTGAGTAAGCCAGGCAAGTGGAGGCACTGTCTGCATACACCTTGAGAGACCATCTAACCAACCACAGAATCTTTTGACAAAGCACAACAGCTTCCAGCTCTCACAGGCATCTGCCTCTACCAGAGAAAACCTTGTGTTGGTGTTCAGAGGCTGTGGCCAAATCTGAAACAATGCGTAGTACTCTTCCTTTCTCTACCAGCAGATCAGAATAGCAGAACTTAATGGAAGGTACCCTTGGAACTGCAGAAGTGCATTTCCTTAAATGCTAAGTATTTCCCAGTATGTGGCCTCTGATAGAAATTTCAGACCAGTTTACTAAGCAGTGATAGACACAAAAAAAAATGTTATTCAGTTCAAAATGAAACCACAACTGTTCCCTCCTTGACGGCATTCACAACACCTGGGTGCATCAGCCCTGCTGTTGTTACTACCCCACATGGCAATAGCAACATCTATTACGCAGCCTCAAGGGATTTCATTCACCTGGGATATCTTTAGTAGCCTGCAGTTAATTAGTCGCCACCATTGATAAAATAGCGACAAGGGGGTATATAAGGTGAGATGGTCGGCTGGTTTAGTGGTGACCTTGCATCAAACATCAGTAAGACCAAGGAATTGATTGTGGATTTCCAGAAAGAGAAGTCGAGAGAACATGGACAAGTCATTTGAGGTTTCAGTGGTAGCTAGGGTGAGCAGCGTTCAATTCCTGGATGTCAACATCTTTGAGCATCTAACCTGGACTCAACACATTTGCAATCACAAAGGTGGCAGGCCGTCGGCTCTCCTTTATTTGAAGAGATTTGGTATGTTCTCAAAAATGCCTACAACCTCCCATAGATTACAGGTGACTCGTCTGAAAACACCAATGCCCAGTCCCTCACAGACAAAGCCCTCTCCACCATTGAGTACATTTACATGGAGTGATGCCACCATAAAACAGCATCCTTGATCAAAGACCGCCACCATCCAGCTCATACCTTCTCACTACCACCATCAGACAGGACACTACCATCATCGGGCTCCTGAAGCAGTGTGGATAACTTCATTCACAACTACTCTGAACTGATTCTACAAACTACAGACTCGCCTTCAAGGATTCTTTACAACTCATGTTCTCAGTATTAATATTATTTGCGGTTTGTCTACTTTTGCACATTGTTAGTCTAAGCTTTTCCAGAAAGTTCTATTGTATTTCTTTTTTTCCTGTAAATGCCAGCAAAAATATGATATAATTTCATATGTAGTTTGATAATATATTTACTTTGAACGTTGGAGAGTATTGTGACCGGATACATCACAGCCTGGTATGGAAGCTCCAATTCACAGGACCACAAGAGGCTACAGAGGGTCATGGACTCTTCAGTTCCATCACATACACAATGTTAACCTTTCATATGAAATGCAGAGATTAAACAAAATTGCTTTGATCAGCATTAAAAAATCTCAACATGAAAAGCTTTCAAAAGGACAAAGTTAACAATATAACAATAAAACATTATACGATTCACAATCATTTCATTCACCTGAAACTGCTCCACTATTCTAATCTTCCATATCAGCCTCACAGTTCTACTACCACAGCAGCGTGCTCACCTGAGACAATCACACCTATAGTGGAGAAGCTAATATCAATTCTAGGCATTCAAGATAAGCACTTGACCTGGAAGGGTCAGCTTCTGACTGTGGTATTACACTTGTAATGATAGCAGTTGGAGAAAGAAGTGCATGATGAGGTGATCGCCTGAGAACTTGTGTTGAAGGAAACTTGACATCCAGAGGAACTGAAGGTGGTTAAACATTACAATGCCAATGGCACTTTCACAAGATCAGACAGACAATAATGTGTAGATCCATCAACACCAGCTCACACTACTGCTACTCCTAGTCACCAGATCCCTACCAACTCCGGGATTACTGATGGACGCACAAGAGACTGCAGATGCTGGAATCTAGAACAACAAATTCTGCTTGACCTCCTGAGCTCCTCCAGCAGATTGCTTGTTGCTCCTGAATTACTACTGTGAGCTCATTGTGAAATGTAGTCATGTGAAACATCCCTCTGTTCCTGCTGAAAATGCAACCTGCTCTTACTGGGGAGCAATCTGTTGTTGATTCAATTAGCAAAGCTCTGATACGCTCAATCTTTGCCTCCAAGGAAGCAGAAACCTGCTCTGCGAGCCATGGCACTGCCAAAGAGCAAAGTGTAACAGTTATTGACACAAAAGAGTTGCTCACTGCCAGACTGGAAGTAAAGCTAATTTGGTTTCCCACAACCCTTGCAAGATGTGGGAGACGGACTCTTCCATGCTCTAATCAGCTCACATTTTCCACTTGAAACAGCAAACAATGCACCAAGCACGATTTGACTGCCCTTCATCACTAGCTGCCTCCTGGGTGTTCTCCCATGGTGGTTTTTCATGGATTTTTGTGATGCAATACTACTATCCAATGAGCCTCACCTTGTCTCCTAATATCAAATACCTCCCTCCTGACATATACCCTGCTAGCCTACTTTGAAGAGCCAGCATTCGCTTTGCAAAGACAGATGTAATAATGCAGAAAGCCCTTCTACTGGCACACTAGAAACCAGGTTTTCATCCTTGAGTTGAAGGTGTCTTAAAATTCTGTTAATCCAACGTGATCAGAATTTTCGTGCTGCAGACTATTGGATATTATTCCCATTAATACCCCAATAACACTCAATTTACTTTACATAGTGACAAAGTGAATTTTTAAGTGAACATAGTAAGTTTAGAGAGAGTGCAGAAATTACAGCACTGGTGAGTTTATTAAGAGTCTGGAGTTTAAGGGGATTCTGAGAAATATCACCAAGCAAGACAGATGCTGAACCACTGGGATTTCCAAACCATTGGACTTTGAGAGTTTTATTGTACAAGGAGCAAATATTAGGATAAGTTGCAACCTGATCATTTTCAGCAATAAAGGTGCAATGGATCTATCAAGGACACAACAACCACAGTAGCATAGCAACTAGCTTGATGCTGTTACACCTCAGGATGTTGGAGTTCAGTCCCCGGCATCCTCTGTGAGGAATCTCTATGGAATGCATGGGTTTTCTCCAGGTCCTCCGCTTTCCTCCCACAGTCCAAAAACATATTGAGTAGGTTAACTGGTGATTGTAAATTTCCCAGTGATTAGGTTAGGATTAAATCGGGGTTGTGGGGCGGTGTGGTTCGAAAGGCCGGAAGGGCTAATTCCGTGCTATATCTCTGAATAAATTAAAAGAAATATAGGTTGCGTTTCACAAGTATCAATGTTTTCTGCTTAAACTACATTAGATTTGTATTTTCATGACAATTTGTTCAAAAATAGTAATTAAACTGTTGCTAGGCAATGCCATCTTCTTGACCTAATGCTTTCATTTCTATGGAAATACAAATAATATTCAATAAAACTGAAAATTCAATCATGCCTTTTAAAAAAAGATTTAGCAAACAAATTATGTAACTACACTTATTAGAAAATACATCTGATCAATTTGTGTCAGAAACAACATTACTTTTAATCCCTTTTTAATGATAAAGGTGTAAATGTAGATTAAAATTCAAAAATTTTTTAACTTGTGTCAAAAAAAAAATTGCAGGATACTTTACCTCTAAGAGGAAGAATGTTTGTTTAATATTGCATCCATAAGGTGCCATCTAGAAGGTTTGAGTATTAAAGTTCAAAGTTCAAAGTAAATTTATTATCAAAATGCGCATATGTCACTATATACAGGTTGAGTACCCCTTATCTGAAATGATTGGGGCAGACGTGTTTTGGATTTTGGAATATACAATCAGATAGCTTATAATGAGATGGCTGTCATTTCAGACTCTGAATTTATGTGCTAACGGTAAGCTCTCTTTGTCTTACACTTGTTCATCACATATGTGTACTTAACAGGAAAAATTATTACATACCATTAATATAATGAAAATATAATGTGTGCAGGGCAACAAAAGCAGCATCCGTAGGTCTCCACCTACGATGTCGTGTTTTGATTAAAAGGTTACAGTACACTGTCTTTGCACTGTATTTTTTTTATGTATTAGGTTTTATGTAAGGTATAAAAAATTGCAGTGTAGACTTGTTCTGGTGTTGGATTTTCATCAGCAAGGATTCTGGCCACCCTACAACAATAAATTTCTCTGCTGTTTCATGATCAGCAGACACTTTAAAAATGTAATGTTTTGCCTTTTCTTAAATTGCTGCAAGCAGCCTACTAAATATTAACAATTACCTTCAATTTTCAGTTTGTCGTGATAGATCTTTGCTTGTTTCATGATCAGCATACCATAAGGTAGCACACATTCACTCTGACGCCAACGATTCCACTTTCAATAATGATCCAGATCTTCACTTTCACTTTATGCAGTGTTTTTCTATTTTTCATTAACTTCTATTCACTACATACGTGACGTCATCTCTCAGAACTTTCGGTGATGCGCAGAGACCAGCGTATCACCTGAGAATTTTCCTTTCACCTTGTGGAATTTTTCCATTTGCAACGTCACGTCGGTGCTCAAAAAAATAACTGTGGATTTTGAAGGTTTTCAGATTTTGAATTTTCAGATAAGGGGCTTTACTACCCCAAGACTCAACTTCTTGCAGACATTCTCAGTAGAACAAAGAAATGTAGCAGAATCAGTTGAAAACTACAAAGAATAAAAAGCAACCACTGTGCAAATAATAGTAAGAACTTGAGTTGTATATTCTTTATGTACGAGTTGAATATTATTTAAGACCATTTCGGGATCTGAGAAAAGGATATTTTCACCCTAACACTGGCTAGAATCTGGAACGCACAGACCAAGTGGGTGGTGAGTGCAGGTACTCTTCATTGCACTGAAGAAGTGTCAAGAAAACCACTTGAGCTAGCAAGGCATAGAAATGTAGTACTGATAAAGGAGATTGATATGGATATTTGATGGTTCACATGGACATGGAGGGCCTGTTTCATCGCTAGATGGCTATGACTACTTACATGTTGTTAATCTTAACACTACACTTCAAACCCAACAGCTGCAAGGTAATTAATAGTCATAATGATGTGTGGAAAACTCAATTAAAAATTAAGAAAAACCCATTATCTAAAATCTACTATCATAAATTTGCAACTAGCCAGTATTTAAATCTAATAATTTAATTATTTTATCATCGTAAGCAGTTTGTACCTACAAAATCAAGTGTATCCATGTTCATCTCAAAATTCAAAGTAAATTTATTGTCAAAGGACATATACGTCACCATATACAACCCTGTGGTTCGTTTTCTTGCAGGCATACTCAGTAAACATAATAGAAAAAAATGAAAGACCGCACCCACTAGAATGGACAACAACCAATGTGCAAAAGACAACAAACTGCAAATACAAAGAAAAATGAAATAATAAATAAATAAATAACAATAAATAGAAAACATGAGATGAAGAGTCCTTGAAAGTGAGTGCATTGGTTGTGGGAGAAGTTCAATGATGGGGTGAGTGAAGTTGGGTGAAGTTATCCCCTCCGGTTCAAAAGCCTGAACCTGGTACCATGAGTCCAGAGGCTCCTGAACCTTCTTCCTGATGGCAGCAGTGAGAAGACAGCATGGCAGGGTTGGTGGGGGTCCGTGATGAAGGATGCTGCTTTCCAGCGAAAGCACTCTATGTAGATGTGCTCATTGGCGCGGAGGGCTTTACCCATCATCGACTGGGTTATATAACTACCTTTTGAAGGCTTTTCCATTCAAAGGCATTGGTGTTTCCATACCAGGCCATGTTACAAACAGTTAATACACTCTCCACTACACATCTATAGAAGTTTGTCAGAGTTTTAGATATCATTCTGAATCTGCCAATTGCACTTACATGCTGGGCCCAGACAGATCATTTGAATCTGAAGTGGCTGCCTCTCTCCACCTCTGAACCCCCCCCCCCCCACCCCCCAATGAGGACTGGCTCATGGACCTCCGGTTTCCCCCTCTTGAAGTCAATAATCAGCTCCTTGGTCTTTCTGAAGCTAACATTGAGAAGCTGTTATTGTGGCATCACTTGGCCCCAGATATTCAATGTCCCTCCTACATACTGATTTGTCACCACCTTGATTTGGCAACGATATTGGCAATGAAACTGTGATCAGCCTCACAGTCATAAGTATAAAGCGAGTAGAGCAGGGGAGCTCAGCACACACCTGTGCTGATGGAGATTGTGGAGGAGATGTTGCTGCCAATCTGAGCTGACTGTGATCTGCAAGTGAGGAAATCGAGGATCCAATTGCACAACAAGGTATTGAGGCCAAGGTCTTGAAGCTTTTCAGTATTAATACTAGCCTGATAACATGAATTATTTTCTCAATGGCATTTTTTAAATATATTCTGGTATTACCAGCCTTTTACAATTAAGGTTACTCATTTACTCATGTTTCATGATTCCCATGGAACTGAAGTAGCACTTAAGCTGAATTTTGCTACCGCCAGCTGACACTAGTTGAAAAGCCCCATCAGTTACCAGGAGAGTTTCAGCTACTGGTTCACCATAAAATCTCTGTGGTCACCCTAAAGATAAATATTTGAGACTGAATTATTCCTATATTCTTAATAAACAGTGGCAGATAATTAAAACCATGATGGAGTGAGTACTCATTTGAAATATGTGTCTACCTACCAGATGAATATGAATACAAAAAATACTGGGCAAAAATGTTGATGAAATAACATGCTTTGCTCACTTGCAATCATCCCATACCGCTGCTAGAATGTAACCTGCTTCAAACCAATTTCCGGGCTAGAATCTACAGGCAGCTCTGGAAGAACTAGAAGTAACTTTAGTAAGAATGCTATTATCAATGAACATCAAAAGCTTGATTGTAAAGGACTAAAATTTGCAATGAGATCCTAGCCTCCTCTATGGGATGTTAACGGCTATCATTTTGAGATATCATAGTATTTAATAATGGGTTTGCTCTTGTACGAGTAAACTCAGTGATCATAGCTATTACACATTACCACTAGCCAAAGCTGGCAAGTGAACTGATAAGCAGATTAAGATTTCAGCAATTATGCTGTTTTTCTTCATGTTGTCATTGCCTGATGTATTTGAATGAACAGCAAAAGGAAAAGACTGGAATGCAAAATACATTCCAGCTATTTACCACTGTAGCTAATAAATAGAATAAAAGTGTTTTTCAAAGTCAGAAAATAGACTTTCTTGATTTCAGCAGTCCAGCACACAATACCATCAAACTTTGCGATAGTAATGTATAAACATTTCACAATCAAAAAAAAAATTACTCATACTTTGATCTAAGTGACCTTAGCTTAAAAGTTTTCTTAAAGCAATGTATTTGAACTCAATAAAGAGTTCAAGAACATGTCTAAGGTTTTGCTGGTGTAATGACAGGGAAAGTAACGGCAAATAGTAATTGGTGAAATGGACACCGTTAGAGACTTCCGTGCAAGCACGGCCTAAGTGTGGACCAGGATGAGTCATCAATCATCATCTTTATACAGGAGGTAGTGACCACCTGGGATGAGTTGACCAGGGAAGTGGTCATGGTGGGTACAGCTGTAAAATATGAGAGGCATTTGGATTGGGGTGGGGGGGGGGGGGGGTTATGTGTCAAATTCAGGCAACTTGGACTTGCATGGAGGATGCTGTGGTCAGCGCTGACCAGTCGGACTGAAGCGCCTGTTTCAATGCAGTCTTACTCTACAACTATCTTCAGAGATTTCTTTCACAAAATGGTTTTAAAAAATTAGTTAGCTTAAGGTTTTCTAAAAGCAATGTATTTAAACTAAAAAAAACTTTAGGAGCATGACTGAAGGTTTTGCTGCTGTAATAAAAGTAAAACTAAGAGCATTCACGATAATCATTTGGTGAACCAAGTTTGAGTCTTTAATGCAAGGACTGCACAAGTATGGGAACCCAGGAATCATCAGTGACACAGCCATTCCCCACAGGCTTGCTTACTCCAATCTTCTCCACTGACGTTTAAACAATTTAAAATGAGAATAATTTCAGTTAATGACAAACTAATCTTGCTGTAAAACACCTTGAAATGCTACTATGAGTTTTAAAATGGCAGAGCAAGTCATATCCTGCTTTGGAAACTTGTGCTCTGGAAAACCAACCTCACAAACAGTATTTCAACCACAACCAAATTTTTTATCAAAACAGTTAAAATTAAGACAGAAGTTGATGCAAATATGTACATGCATATTCGTTAGTTTCCTGTGAAATGATGAACTGATTAAAAAAATACTTTCTTCCCATTTTACTGTTGAGACTTCTTATAAAACAGATGTGACTAACTGTTCAGGTAGCTTAATGACATCACAGCTGCTAGATGTCTAGAATTTCCTCTGAATTGTCACCTGACATCCACCGACTTCAGCTGAGGTGAAGGCCACGCCAGAGTTCCACAAAACTTTGTAGACTGTGTTCTAAAGTCAAAAATCATTTAAAATGAAGCAGTGAAGACATCCATTCTCTGAGATTTAGCAAAGGCATGTACTGATTCACATAAGCGAATTGACAACTGTTTCCATGGTCCAGGGCAACTTAAAAAGTCAAGTGGATCCAAAATGGGATGGCCACTTTCTTGCCTTCAGAAACTGCATCACTGACGTACCCAAGAATCGGTGCTCAAACACTCTGTTACGTTTATTAGCAGTGTGCATGTGAATGCAAGAGGAATGATTAGTAGATACACAGACACAAAGGCTGGCAGTGTTGTTTACAGCATGGGGGATTGTCTTTTGCTAAAAAATTATATGGAACTGTTAGTAAAACCGGGTTTAAAAATGCTTGATGTAATTTAATCATGAGGAATCTGAGGTATCATGTTTTGGCAGAGCTAATAAGGCTGGGGTATACAAAATAACTGACAGCACTCTAGAACACAGAAGGGAAACAGGTGGTGAAAAAAATGCAGGCAAATTATGGTACAATTATAGTTAGATCACAGGTGGAGTATTGTGGAAAGCTCTGGTGCTCTATTTCAGGAAAAGTAAAAATGCTCCTCTGCAGAGGGTATAGAGCCGATTCACCAGGCTGCTGATGCATTTTAGTTGTGACAAAGAAATTGACCATAAGACCATATGATATAGGAGCTGAATTAGGCCATTTGGCCCACTGAGTCTGCTCTGCCATTTCTTCATGGCTGATCCATTTTCCTCTCAGCCCCAACCTCTTGCCTTCTCCCCCATCCCTTCATATCCTGACTAATCAAGAAACTATCAATCTCTGCCTTAAATGTACCCAATGACTTGGCCACCACAGCCGCCTTTGGCAACGAATGCCACAGATTCACACTCTCTGGCTAAAAAAAATTCTTCCTCATGTCCATTCTAAATAGACGTCCCTCTACTCTGAGGCTATGTCCTCTGGTCTTAGACTCCACTACCCCATAAGGATCCTCTCCACATCCACTTTATTGAGGCACTTCAACATTCGATAATTTTCAATGAGACGTCTCCTTCAATCTTCTAAATTCTATTGAGTACAGGCCCAGAACTCCTCATGTGATAAGCCTTTCTATCACAGAATAATTTTCATGAACCTCCTTTGAACTCTCTCCAATGTCAGCAAATCCTTTCTTAGATAGGAAGCCCAAATCTGCTCACAATACTCCAAGTGAAGCCTCACCAATGCTTTATAAAGTCTCAACATTACATCCTTGCTTTTATATTCTAGTCCTCTTGAAATGAATGCTAACATAACATTTGCCTTCCCCACCACTGACCCAACCTTCTTTTACCAAAGTGCATGGCCATACACTTCCTGACACTGTATTCCAACTGCCACTTCTTTTGGCCATTCTCCTAATCCGTCCAAGTTCTTCTGTAGCCTCTCTACTTCCTCAAAACTACCTGCCCTTCCAGCTATCTGTATCATCTACAAACTTGGCCACAAAGCCCTCAATTCCATCAAGTCTTTGACATATAATGTAAAAAGCAGTCCAAAACAGAATCCCGTGGAACATCACTAGTCACCAGCAGCCCACCAGAAAAGGTTCCCTTTATTCCCATTCTTTGTGCCGCACAACTCAGCCAATGCTCCATCCATGCTAGTATCTTTCCTGTAATACCATGGGCTCTTGTTAAGCAGCCTCATGTGTGGCACCTTGTCAAAGGCCTTCTGAAAATCCCAAGTACACAACATCTACTGATACTCCTTTGTCCATCTTGCTTGTTATTTCTTTAAAGAATTCCAATAGATTTGTCAGGCAAGATCTTCCCTTGAGGAAACTATGCTGATTACAGCCTTTTTTATCATGTGTCTCCAAGTACCCTGAAACCACATCCTTAACTATCAACTCCAACATCTTCCCAACCACTGAGGTCAGACTAACTGGCCTATAATTTCCTTTCTTCTGCCTCTCTCCCTTCTTGGAGCGAAGTCTGCAATTTTCCAGTCCTCTGGAACCATACCAGAATCTAGTGATCCTTGAAAGATCATTACTAATGTCTCCACAACCTCTCCAGTCATCTCATTCAGAACCCTGGGGTGTACACCATCTGGTCCAGGTTTTTTCAAAAAATCCTACCTTCAGACCTTTCAGCTTCCCAAGCACCTTCTCCCTAGTAATGAAAACTTCAGTCACTTCTGCCCCCAATACTCTTGTGTATTCCACAGTGAAGACAGATGCAAAATACTATTTCCGTTCATCTGTCAGTTCCTTGTCCCCATTACTACCTCTCCAGCACAGGTTTCCAGCAGTCTGATATCCATTCATGCCTCCTTTACTCTTTATATATCTGAAAAAACTTTTGGTATCCTCTTTAATATTACTGGCTAGCATTCGTATTCCATCTTTTCTCTCCTTATGATGTTTTAGTTGCCTGTTGGTTTTTAAAAGCTTTCCAATCCTCTACCTTTGCTCTATTACATGCCCCCTCTTTGACTTTTATGTTGGCTTTGACTTCCTTTGTTAGCCACAGTTGTGTCATCCTGCCTTCAGAATACTTCTCCATTTGGGATGTATCTATCCTGTGCCAGGGATCAGACTGGTTTAATTTCCTAGGAGCAGAGGCTGAGAGGGGACCTGACTGAAGTAAACAGAGTTCTGACGTGTGGGAATCTTCTTTCCTCAGAAGTGTCTATCCAGAAGGTGTAGATTAAGGTTAGGGCTAGGAGGGGACTGGAGAAAGACTGTTTTCCCTTACTGGTAGAAATCTGTTACTCACTGTCTGAGTGGATGGTCAAGATAGCTACTCTCACAGCAGATAAGATTTTGATTAGTACTTTAAATGCAATGGGCTATAATATTCAGTAATAGACGAGTAACTGATAGCTATCACAGACATGGTGAGTAAAGGACCTGTTTCCTTGTTGTGTTACTTTCATGAGCAATAAATTAATATTTATAAACAAAAGTGAAAAAAATCAGTTAATTAGAATGAAATAATAAAACATTACAAATGTGGAAACCTACTTTGCTTGTAGTAATAAAATGGCATTTTTGTCTATAACAAATTGGAACCTGTATTGTAGCTGAGTACTCTACTAATTGTGGTCGTGCAACATTATGCCGATGGACCCTGAGTATATAATGAATTGCTGATTCAGTTACTGGAAGAATGCCAAGTTCACTGATTAAGCAAACGACCAGAATGCACCCTGTCCTTGAACTGGCACAGATAGCTAACACTTGCTTAAAAAAAAGTGTGACTACGCTGTCTGTTTTTTTGTGAAGCCATCACCGGCTCCTGTGTTGTGCCAGTCTTCCCTTGCTGCAAGTAAAATAAACACATTCATGATTGATCCATTCATAAACAAAAGATAACCTGCAGATGCTGGAAGTCCAAGCAACACACACAAAATGCTGGAGGAAAAAAGTACCGTCGACATTTCAGGCCGAGACCTTTCGGCGGGAATTTTTTCCATAGATGCTGCCTGGCCTGCTGAGTTCCTCCATCATTTTGTGTGTGTGTTGCTATGATTGATCCATTCTGAGTTATTTGTTGTTTGTTATAAGACATAGCAAAAAGGTGCTTGACACAATACAGTGGAATTTGGGGGCGGAGAGGTTCTAAAACTTGTAACACACAAAGTTAGCATGCACATAATTAGATGTTGACCTGTAAGAAGTGTGAAGTATCAAAAGAGTGAATTTTTTTGCAGAACTTTGAGACCATAACTGGGAGTTGTGCACACAGTTTAGGTATCCACATTTACAATGACATTCTTGCATTTGAGGAATGCAAGTTCACAAGACTACTGATGCACCATCAATAACTCACTCTGAGACGTAAAGGCGAGATATCGGCTTTTATTGACTGGAAGAAGGAACAAGCAGTGGTTGACCATACTACATCCTGGAGACTGAGAGGCCGGGCTCAGGCCTCAATCGCCTTTATACCGGGGTCTGTGGGAGGAGCCACAGGAGCAGTCAGCAGGGGGCGTGTCCAGACAGGTATATGTAGTTCACCACAACTACTTCTATGGAAGAAGGTGTTGAGCTATGAAGAATGGCTGAGTGCTCTGAAGTTTCGGGTGTTTTGCTGTTCAGAAGAATGAGTTCTCAATGTAACTGAAACATAAGATTCTCAAGTGGGGATTGACAGACTGCACGCTGAGGGGATGCTGAAGGTGACATAGAATGGGAAAACTGCAGATTAGCATTTCACACACTATAAAGCTTGTTCACAAGCAAAGCAATATACCACAAAACCACAGTCCAAAAGCACATGATGAAACATGGTGCCACACTATTTGATCAGTGCAACCCTTAATAACATTAAAACATCAAGTACAACTATAGAGGTGGATTAGATCAGATGATAGATGGATTCTGAACCTACTAGCAGAAACAGCTCAGTTATGCTCTGTGGAGCTTATAATTCTGTACATGCACATCAAAGCTTACTATCAAAAATGAAAGCTGTATGCTTGTGGATCAGGAAAGCACAGCCAGGTTACTCGGGAAAATTAAGTCATTCCTAACACTGCTGTCATGACAGGAGAGGGAAACCATAGGGAGATATTTATCTTGTGCAAAAGTAGTCTTGAGTGAGGAAAAAAATATGCAATGAGGTGAGAAATGACTGGCGCAGCTTGTTGGTGCAGTACAGTCTCACACACAATAGTCCCTTGGAAGGTGATAGGGAAATAGAAACATAGAAACATTGAAAATAGGTGGAGTAGGCCATTCGGCCCTTTGAGCCTGCACTGCCATTCAGTATGATCATGGCTGATCATCCAACTCAAAACCCTGTACCTGCTTTCTCTCCATACCCCCTGATCCCTTTAGCCACAAGGGCCATATCTAACTTACAAGAATGAGACTCTTTTGCATTGAGACTGACAGGTGGCATGTTAGGCAACCTAGATGACACAACTCCACAGCACTGCTTCAAGAAATGCAAACTAGAAAAGGAGCCAATCCTAATCAGTAGGCCAATTTAGGACTGAGTAACTACAGCACTTTGCATTTCTTCGATCAACATTCTTCTTCCAGCAAAAGCAGGGAAAGTGAACAGCTCAGATTTATTCAAGAGTTCAATGGAGTCAAGGAAATGAAGGAAAATATATTAGTCCCAGATTTTGCATTTGTTCTGATGTTGAAAATAAATGCAAGCCAGCTCAATGGAGATATTAGAAGGCATAGCTAACGGCTAGCTACATTCAATCTGCAGACAAACGGTTCAGTTACATTCATGCCCAATCAGGTGAGAAATGATGCAAAGCCAAGGGAATTTTATACCAGGTTTTCAATGCTGAAAGCATTTTTTAAATTTAATTGACAGTATTCTCAAAATACACGATATTTAAATTCTGGGACTGGTTCCAGAGTACTGGCGGCAGTATAACAACAAGTGCCTGTGCAATCCTGCTTAGCAGTCTGGAACCTGAAGGCAGAGAGAACTTCGGCAAAAACCAAAAAGTCAGTGAAAAAAACTGGCTCTCGGAAAGAAAGCATTCTGTCTGGGGAGTGATGTTTGCATAGAAGGGCCCAGGGTCAGGAAAGTCAAACAGAATGGTGCACTGAGCTGAGGGCCCACTTATCCATTTGGGAGACCCTCTATCAATTCCTTATGGAAATTTTAACCATGTGTATTCAGCAGCTGACTGTAAAACAGGCCTTTTGGTGTACAAGAAATGAAAAGTAGTAACTAAAAGGAGGCATTGAATGGGATTCAAGGAGATCACTAATGTAGCACACATTGCTAAGTAGTGCAGCAACCATAAATAAAACAAAATACTAAATTGAAATACCAGTTTCAGTTAACTAATTAGCATGTTCACTTTAGATACTATACCCTGTTATAAAGTACCCATCTAAACCAGAGGACCGATCCCTTGCACCGAAAGGTCCAATTGCTCTGAAACTGAGATTGAGACTCTTTTGCATTGAGACTGACAGGTGGCATGTTAGGCAACCTAGATGACACAACTCCACAGCACTGCTTCAAGAAATGCAAACTAGAAAAGGAGCGAATCCTAATCAGTAGGCCAATTTAGGACTGAGTAACTACAGCACTTTGCATTTCTTCGATCAACATTCTTCTTCCAGCAAAAGCAGGGAAAGTGAACAGCTCAGATTTATTCAAAAGTTCAATGGAGTCAAGGAAATGAAAATATATACCGGTATTAGTCCCAGATTTTGCATTTGTTCTGATGTTGAAAATGCAACAGTTGTCATTAAAACATTATCTTAGTGATTTCTAAAACATGGTTGAACTTGAATTTTCTAAACTGCAGTTAGCAGTTCAACACTCCTTCAAAAATCAATAAATTGGCAAAAACTTCAGGTGGTTTTATGAAATAGTTGCACGTAAAGTTCCCTGAAAATGTTTTACACTGTTATGCAAGGTCTAATAGTACACTAAACTAAAACAACTCTTGGCCATCTCTATGGCCCCAAGAAAGTAATTTCATGAGGATTATAATACCCCCACAAAGGGTTTTCCAGAATTTATTTTTAAAGTTTATGACACTTCAGCCTCTAATTTAATCCTATATGTTAGTTCCATCCAATCTTTAGCAAGTGCTCTATAAAATGTACATAAGTTTAAGAGTTGATTTTTTTCACTCACTTGCTAACTGTGAAGGTTTCCCAATCCGATCTGCTACTCAGTCAGCTTGTATTATTTAGGTTGCTGTGCATCGCTGAAATGTTACCCAACAGCAGCTGATGCTGGGAAGGAGAAGGTCTGTGTTAGAAATCACAAAATCACTGCAGCAAACTTTGTCAGCACCAGGCATTTTCACCTCATTGCCCATGAAAGATAATTTATTCCCTCAAGAGATGAGGACCTCACTGGCAACACCAGCTTTTGTTGACCATCCCTGGCTGCCCCTGAACTGACAAAGCAGTTAGGGATCAATCAGGCTGATGGTTTGGAGTCACATAAAGACCAGATCAGGCAAGGATGACAGACTTCTTTCCTTAAGGAATTATAGCGAACAGAAGCGTTTCTTCCCCCCCCCCCCCCCCCACCACCCCTACAAGTCTCACAGTGATCACCTTTAATTTCAGATTTCTTTATTCAAATACAGTATTAAAATTCCAATGGTAATGATTAGATGTCACATAACTGTATCTTTGGCAATGAGGAGAGTTTGATAGAGATATGCAAAATTTGAGGAAGAGTTTGGAACGAGCTGCTAACGGAAGTGGTGGATGGGGGTGGGGGTTAACCTCACTATTTTGGTGATGCGTATATGGATGGGAGGGGTATGAAGAGCTATGATCCAGGGGCAGGTCAATGGAACTAGGCAGAATAACAGCTCGGCATAGACTGGATGGGCCAAAGGGCCCGTTTTTGTGCTCTATTGACTGATGCTCCACAACAGAACCACTGAAATAATTATTAAGTTGGCAGAGTGCACAACGGTTAAATCTGCTATTGCACAACTTCAGGGGCACAGGCTTGGCTCTGACCCAAAATGATCTCCGTTGAATCTTCACATTCCTCCTGGGAGTGCACAGGTTTCCCCAAGTACACCAGCCTCCTCCCACATCCTGAAGACATGTTGGGTATGTAAACTAGTTAACATAAATTGCCCTTTACTGTTGAGGGGTGGCAGGAGAATCAAGCAGAACTGATGGGAATGCGAGATAGAACAGATTACAGAGAAACAAAGTGGGGAACAGAACTGATAGCTGTTATAGATGTAAAGGAAGAAATAGACCCCCCTTGTGCGTCACATGGATGAGGACTGATGTTATGTTTTTTTCTCGTGTTTCTCAGCCTGTGTTCTCAATTAATGACCTTTTCCAATGGATTAGCTCAGCAGCAACGAAAAAAAGCTACAGAGAGGTGGCAGGGCTCAGTGACTTTCACACATCATAGATAGCACTTAATAACAGAATGTGCAGCAGCAAAACATCTAGAACTAGACTTCATACATGGCATCAGAATTCAACACTGACTGCTAGACTGACAGAGCAGACTTAAGTACAGTGGCAGTAGGATCTCAGATGACTGTATAGCAAACATTCCAAGAGATTGTCATATGCTGGAAAATAACTCCCTTAAAGCTGCCAACAAACACACACATATAATGGGTCACAACATTTTTTTTTAACGGATAATTTTCAACAGGCAGTGACTATTATAAATCTACATTCTTTGGTCTCTGAGCAAGGTACAAAGGTGTTAATTAGCTAGTTTATAACCTTGATTTAAGTATAGTCTAATGACTCCGCTTTTGCATAGATCCAAACACATTAATTCAGGCACTCCATTTTGAAGTTTATTCACTTAGTTTTTAAAATTATAACTGGTTAAATTTAGAGGCGGCCACAGAAAGTGCAGGAAACATTCAGCAGGTCAAACAGCTTCAGTGGGGAGAGAAAAAGATTCAAAGCATCAGGTCAAACAACTTTCATCAGAACTGGGAAAGCAAGCCAACAAGTAGGAAAGAGGGAGAGGGGTGAGGAAAACATCTATACTGATCAAAGCTGTCAAGGTAACAATTACTTTAAAAATTGAAGGTCATAGAAAGGAGAGGGAGGGGGTGGGGGGAGGGAAGAGCACACTGAAGCTGGAAGATACTTCCACATGGAGTAGAAACAAGTGATCCATGTAGACTCAAGCAGATAACTGAAGACAGAGATCAGAGTGGGATTGAAACAAAGATCATGGTCATCCTTACCTCTGAATGGAGATGTTTTGCAAAACAGCCATTCATACTGACTTTTGTTTCTCAAATCCAGAGAAGGCCACATGAACATCAAAAATCAATACGCTAGATTGGAAAAGTACTAGTGAATTGCTGTTTCACTCGAGTGGACTGTTTATATTCCTGGGTAGTGGGATGGGAAAACATATAAAAACAATTGGACGTTTTATCTGCTGTAGTTGCAGGAAAGTTGGTTGGTGGAAATGGACGAGCAAACCAGGGGTTTGCAGGGGCATGATCCATTTGAAATACTGAGAGGGATGGAGATGGTGGAAATTATGAGGGATGATCTGTTGAACATAAAGATTGGTGTGGAGGAAGGAGAGTAAAAGAGAAACCCAATCCTGATGTGGGCTGGGTAGGAGGGCTATTAACTTTTAGGGATGCTGTGCTGATTTTGTTTTATGCAAATCCATCTTTGACTAGTTCCTACCGTATGGTCACCAATACCTGCATTAAAAAGTTAGCCTGTTTTATTAAGGACTGTATTATAGACAGGACACCACAAAGACTTCACCATTGTCCAATATTTCACCCTCCATTTTATTTTGTTGTGTTGTGTATTTACTTATGCTGCGAGTCATCAGACCCAGTTGAGATAGGCTTAAGGAGGTGCTGGAAGTACTCAGCTTGTTAAGCAGTGCCTTGAACAAACCTCTCGTACGCCAAACGATGAACTCGAATGCTCAGTCTATCTCATCCTGACCCTTACACTTCATTTGTCTGCCTGCACCCTCTCTGTAACTGCATTTTGTTTTCCTTTAACTTCCTCAAACTAGTTATGCATGGCAGGATCTGGATGGCCTGCAATGCAGCACAGCAGTCAGCCGACATGACTGCAGCTTGGGGAGTTCTGGAGTTCAACCCTGGCACCATCTGCAAGTCGGTGCATCCTCCCAGTGGAATGCGTGGGCTTTCCCCGGTGCTCTGGTTTCCTCCCACAGTCCAAAGACATACCAGCTAGGTTAATTACTTGGCTGTTGCAAATTGTCTCCTGATTTGGCTAGGGTTAATTGGATTTGTTGGGGATTCTTGGGGTGGCATGGCTCGAAGGACCAGAAGGCCTACTCCGTGCTGTATCGCAAAATAAAAATAAGGCCAGGGCCTTTCACTGTCTCACTACATTCGAAAATACAAAACGAATACCTGTCTATGGAAGGACAAACAGTTTACATTCTATTCAATTCATAAATCAACAAGGGAAAAGAATATTGTTAAATAACATGGATTATTCCAAAATGCTGTTGGGACTATTGATTTCTTATAATGATGCATTTCAAAAACTCACACCGCACAGCAATTGCTTCCAAAAGAATGTTTCACAGGAAATCCTCACATATATTACATATTAAAATAACTGCACATTCCATTACTAGCTTATGTGATTTGAAATTAGACCAATAGACCATAAACAAAATTTCCATATGATCTCCTTTTCATACAGGTTCAGTTAATAAATAGAACCAACAGCTCATGTAAAGATTAGAAAGTTCAAATGCACCACTCTCTTCATTTTGCAAGTAATTTTTCTGAACACTACTGTTGCAGTAACTGGGTAGCAGAGCTACAACCAGGATACCTGAAGTTATAGAGGTTATGTGTTTCACTATGACCCTTGCAACTGTTTGAGGGTCAGTTTGGTAAAAATCACACTCAGATTTTTGACAAGGTGCCACAAGAAAGCTGGTGCGCAAGGTAAGAGCCCATGGTACAGGGGAGGATAACAGGAGAAGTGTGTTAATATGGACTGCAGACTGAACATATTAAAGGCCAAGAGTCAAAATAAACTCTTTTTCCCAAGCTAGAAGGATGATACCAGTGGAGAGGTGCCCCAGGGATCAGATTTTGGCCCTCAGTTATTTACTATTTATAGTGCAAGGTATCTAATAATTCAAAAATAGGTGAGAGAGCATGTTGCAATGTGGATATTTAAACATCAACAGGATACAAATAGCTTAAGGAGTTTTAGGTGAAAACTTGGCATATGGAGTTTAATGTGGGAAAGTGTAAGGCTATGCACTTCTTTACGAGGAATCTAAAGGCAGACTTCTAATGGAGATGAACACAGTGAGAGGGATTTAGGTGTGCTTGTGCACAGATCATTAACAGGTAGATGCAACAAGTGGTTAGGAAGCCAAACAGCATATTGGCCTTTATTAAATTATAAGAGGATTAGAATTTACAATTCAGGACATATTGTCAGAAGTGTACAGTGTAAGGCTGAGGCCATGTCTGGAGCACTGTGCAGTTTTAGTCTCTTTCCCCCCCCGCCCCCTCCCAGGATATGCTGGCATTGGAAGTAGTCCAAAAGAGATTCCTTAGGATAATTCCTGGGATCAGAAGCTTGTCCCATTACAAGCAGGAGGAAGTCAGTTAAAACCGAGGTATGCAGGCATTTCCTCTCGCAGAGAATGGTAAATCTCTGGAATTCCCTACCACAGAGAGTTGTGGAGGCTAGATTACTGGAAGAATTTGAAGATGAATGTAAATTTTTAGAAGATCATTAAATTGAGGCCAATGGAGAAACTAGTATAAAGGGAGAGATAAGACCTAGTGCTAATCAGCTCTGATCACATTAAATGGAAGGGTAATCTTGAGTGGCCTATTCATGCTCATACATTCTTATATTATTAAAACCGCACAGAGTAAATATATCATAGAACTGAAAGGTTAGAATTCTCCAGATGTATATTGGGCTGCACACAGTATATTCACTGACAATGTCAAAGAATCTTATTGTATTGTTGGAGGTGAAGGTCAGCACTCTCAAAATTCCATTGCATTCCCTTCACAACCTCATATCCAAATGTTAGAGATGGACAATAATAAAGGCAGTGTAATGAACCCACCTTGTCAGAGATAGCCACACCCCATCAGTGAATACAAAACATATACTAAGCCAAGAAAAACAGGAAATGGCTGGCTGTCACGTAATACTTCTGGTGCTTCTGAAATCTGACAGATGCATGCTAGAGACAAGACGTGGATAGATTCACAATCTTTTTTTAAAATTGCTAGTTTACTGGTTGCAAAACAAAAACGGTGGTGTATGACTTTAACTTCACTTGGGTTAATGTTAAGTTTACAGCCGAGAAGCAGCATGTTATTACTGGAATGGATTTAATATGGAGTACTAATTTTAAAACCAAGCTTATGGAACTGAACAATCTTGTGCCTACTCTGAATTGATCATGCACAACAAGGTGGTATTTTTCTTTGCCCCATGTATTCACTGATATTACTGGAATCAATACACAACAGTTGTCTTGAAGAACAAAAACACATCCAAAGTAAATGCTTCTCTGCACGATTAGTCAACTGAAATTCAAACAACACACAATGGCAAACATATGGTGTTATCAGGCTGACGTCTGACCAAGATGATCACATTTGTAAACATTGCCAGTGTCCATTGCTACATCAGCCCATCTGCTGCTGAACCCAATCACTCCCTTCATAACAGTTTCAAATATATATACCATTATTCTATCTACGCTTTCAACATGTGCCTTCAAAAAACATAACTAAAATTCTGATGCCGATATCCTAACCGCCAAGTCGTATCAGCTTCCTGGGTCCAGATCCTGCAGTATTTCAGTTATGACATACCAACATGGTCTGCCCCGACTTGCCTCTAACCTATCCCTGCGATTTTACTTTCTTAATATTTTTTGCCCCTTCCAGCCTCTTATCCGAGACTATCCTAGACTAGTGGTCACCAACCTTTTTAAGCCCAAGATCCCCTACCTCAGCCTTAGTGAAAGGCAAAATCGACCTACTAAAGGTGAGATGTGGAAACTTCTCCCTGCTGACAAGCCCCCAGAAGTCCCTTGATCTTGCTTTAAGCTCAATGTTATTCTGCAAATCAATGAGTTCCATTTCAACATCAGTTGGCACACCAAATACTTGCTGGAATTTGTCTGCTACCTGTTCTATATCGATCGGCAAAAATGGGTTTGAAATACAGTGAAACCCCGATTTTACGCGCCCCGATTTAACGCGAATTCAGATATAATGCGATGAGTCATTGGACTTCATGTCCGTAATGTTACTATAGTACCGGTTCTCGAGCCACAAGAAGATGATGATTATAATGAAGAGCCTCCACCCCCACCCCCACCCCCAAAAGTGTCTGAAGCCATTGAACACCTCAAGGCTAGCCTCTGCTGTCTGGAGACCCAGGAGGTGGACCACATAAAAACCCTCCAACTCAGAAGCATTCTAGATTTCGCTCGCAGCCAGCGACATGCTGCATTCAAGCAAGGAACACTTGATCACTTTTTCTAAGAAATAAATTGTAAATGATGATTGCTGATATTCTTTAATGTTTTTATTTGTTGTTTTGTGTATTAAAAAGTTTTACTAAAAATTAATTTGTGTTTTAATTTCTACATTAACAACAACAATTTATTCGCAGAATTCTTTAATTTGCACGTGGCCAAGTGGTTAAGGAATTGGTCTAGTGATCTGAAGGTCGCTAGTTCAAGCCTCAGCTAAGGCAACGTGTTGTGTCCTTGAGCAAGCACCACACACTGCTTTGCGACAACACCGGTGCCAAGCTGTATCGGTCCTTGTCCTTCCCTTGGACAACATCGGTGCCATGGAGAGGGGAGACTTGCAGCATGGGCAACTGCTGGTCTTCCATACAACTCTGCCCAGGCCTGCGACCTGGAAACTTTCCAAGGCGCAAATCCATGGTCTCTCGAGACTAACGGATGCCTGTTCTACTTCTTTAATTCAAAGGTAATTTGCTTGCCAGAAGGTAAATGTGCAAAAAACGGGTCAAATAGGGTGAAAATAGGGGTGTTTTAGGATGTTAGGTCAACATTGGGTCAGTTTGAACACTGATTTTCTTGAACTTTGATTTGGCGTGACCCTGTTTTCTTCGTGATGACATTTTATGGACCCAAATTATTGCGTTATAACAATATCTTTCATGACATTTAACTCCCTGAAATGCCGATTGAACTCTATTGCCAGTTTGTCTAGGTAAGCACAGTACTGCTCTGGGCGAAAAGCATTTTTTTCCTTGATGGCCTGTAACATTTTGGAAAAGTGTGTTAGCCTCCCGTTCCTTAAATTTGAAATCCAAATACCGAGCTTGGCCTTAAATGCATTTGCTGCGCTTATCGTGTGGGGCAGGTGTCGGTCTTTTCCCATGAGCTCGTTGTTAAGCGCGTTTAATTTAGCCATTAGATCTGTCAGAAACCCTAAATCCAGTAGCCACGCATCATCTGACAGCTCCTCATTTTTTTGTCAACAGAAAAGTTTTTATCTCAGGCAGCAAGTCAACAAATCGTTGCAACACCTTGCCACAACTCAACCACCGAATATAGAGATCTACTGGAAAGTCTCAAAGATCATGATCGACCAGTTGGCAACCACGATCCTAGACTTTCATCACTTTGCCAATTGCAGCTACACCTTTGGCCACCTAGAAATAAAATTTTGGAATCCTCGCCTGCAGACCTTTCCAAATTATTTTTTTCTGGTTGCTTGTCCCAAAACACTACCAAAAGTTCCTCACAGGAGAACTGCCTAACGAAATTTGGTATTTTACAATATTAAAGACAATTGTTGTTTGCATTCTACAAACACAGACTGGTTTCTAATGACAATGCATTTAATAGATTGAAGCAGCAGTACTTCACTCAACCCTTGTATCTGCTCCCTCATCCAAAAGGATCAAATCTGTTTGTCTCAGCCTCTCGTGTCTGTCCTAACCTCATATCCCTCGATTCTAAAAAATCCTGAATTTTCTAAGTTACGGTGAGGTCACCTCTTATTCTTCTAACTCAGGAGACCACAGGCTTACAATCAGCTTAATCTTTCTTCATGGGACAAATCCAGGAACCGGTACGGTGAGTCTTTGCTTGGTTCCTCCTATTGTGTTTGAATCGTTCCTCAGATAGGGAGGCCAGACCTGTGCACAATACTGCAGGTCTCGTCATTGTCGTAGAGATGTCATGGTCATCTGGAAACCAAATTTGGGAATCCACCCAATCAGGTCTCTATAATTGCACCACAATGTTTGTACTCTTGTATTCAAACTGAAAGACAGCATAGGTACAATGGACCAAATGGCCTTCTGCTTCAGTTTGCTTTGCTCGAATGTTCTTATCCTCTTGCAATAAAGGCCACGCTTGCTTCTTTCACACACTGCACTTATGCTAACTTTCAGCAACACCCCTGGTGACTCTTCACACAATCTTTCTTGTTTTTGTTCCCCAAGCACGAGGAACAAAAATTACTAACATACATTAAATCGGTTATAATTATTGACAAATAGCTAAAGTTGCAAATCAAAAACCATGCTGTGCTGCAACAAGACTCAAAGATTAAGAAAGCACTGAACACAAAACTAGAATTCTAGCAGCTCGGGACTGCAGTAATCTGCCAATGCGCCAATGCCAAATGTTGTGTCTGCCTCTTCAATACTTCAAAGAAGAAGATTTGCAGGCAGCAGTGTAGTTTACTGCAAGTGCCAGCACAGCTACCAGGAAGTGTTACACAAAATTCCTACAGTACTTGCCAAATTTCAAACGCTTTCTCTTGATCTAGCAATGAGCCAAGTCACGGTACATTCAGGGTCATTTATTGCAACTTTGAAAACCAATCGACAGGTTAACCTCACTTGGTAAACCAATCAATATTAATGGAAGCAGTTTCTGTTCTTTCAGCATTTTTAAGTGAGAAGCAGAAAACTGACTTAAAGACATAAGAACTGAAGTATTAATTTGCAAAATTTCTTTCAGCTCAAGCTTCAGACACAATTTCAATATGCCTTCATCTTATGGCAATCAACTTAACAGAGAACATGGCCTCCAATTACAATTTTTTAACTATATCTTACCATTCTGCGACAATTGTGACCAAGAAATACAGTGCAACTTCTTTATCTGCCATTTTGGTGGTGTTGACAAGCAGATTTTCCAAACAATTGAATATTATTCTATCACATATTTAATTCATTTTCCCTTTAAAAGTTGCATTACAGAAGAAAAAATTATTTTTTCTGGGAACCTAAAGTTTAAAGGGAGCTTGATTAACAAGGCCAAAGTGAACATGGGAAACAGAAACATAAGAGATTCTGAAGATCACACACAAAATGCTGGTGGAACACAGCAGGCCAGGCAGCATCCATAAGGAGAAGTGCTGTCGACGTTTCGGGCCGAGATCCGACGAAGTGTCTCGGCCTGAAACGTCGACAGCACTTCTCCCTATAGATGCTGCCTGGCCTGCTGTGTTCCACCAGCATTTTGTGTGTGTTGTTCAAATTTCCAGCATCTGCAGATTTCCTCGTGTTTGCCCTTTAGATTCTGAAGATGCTGGAAATCCAGAGCAACACACACACAAAATGTTGGAGGAACTCAGCGGATCAGGCAACATCTATGTAAATAAACAAACGGTCTCCGTTTTATGCCAAGTCCCTAAATCGTTGACTATTTATTCATTTCTGCAGATGCTGGCTAACCTGCTGATTTCCTCTAGCATTTTGTGTGGGAAGCAGAAACAGTTCTGTTTCATCAAAGTGTAGCCAACAGGAGTAGAGAGCAAAAAAATGGGCCCCAGCACATGGTGGAGGAGGGAAAGAATTAGGGCCCAGCATTTCATGGAGGAGAGCAAGAACTGGGGCTCAGTGACTATAGGAGCTCTAATTCAGGGCCCTGGCAAGCAGACAGGGAGTGTGAAAACCAGGCCCCAGTCAGTGACCAAGGGCACCGACTAGGGATTCATAGATTCTCAGCGATACCTTCCAAAAAGTATCAGATCAGTGCAGCTGCACCAATCCATTTCCCTCATTCCGTTCATTCACCAGAGACAAATGGTGGGTCGTCAAGATTTCCAAATAGTCAGATACCAGATTATCGAGAGTTTTGCTGCAGCAATTAGTGCAGTTCAGATACCAGTCTGAATGGATGGACAAACAATTGGAATGCAAATGAAAAAATAATTGTCATTTGTTACTGGGTATATTGTGCAGGATCAATTTACTCAATGGTTATTTTCCCCAGAGGTGGCACCTGTCATGCATCTTGTTTATCCTGCATGCTGACTGGTTTTATGAATTTAATTAGTTTGTTTTCAAAAGACTGAAACAGCAGAATGATATTAATCTGCTGGGACACACCAACACAAAAGACTTAGGCACAGAGCTTCTCACTCAATGGCTGCTGACGAGTTCAAGTAGGGTCATGGTATGACAATAAGTAAGTGGTTAAAATTATAAGCTATCACATTTTTTCCCCTCAAAAACCATATTATGCGAGGGATTTAATAAGCCATCACAGGAAATCCAGCTAATCAGAAGGTCACCGATAAGTTATTGCAGCAAGATATTAAAGCTCAGCTCCCAAAGTTACCGCAAATAAAACATGAGCTTATGATGTGGATGAGTACAAAACGCAGCTGAGTACACCAAGACGCACATTTGTAACAATGGAGCACGATACATCCATCCCACAGTCACAGAAATTCAAACAGTTTGAATGCATCTGGCCCACTTTAATAGAGCTATCTAATTTCATACCTCAATACGCTCCCCATCAGCCATTGATGTATTTTATTTATTTTAGAAAACATCATCACAATATCTCTTCTGGTTGATATTTCTAGTTGCTAACTTCAATAAAACATCACAAGTTTCAACAGCGCTGGGAAAATGTCGAACTTCCTCTTTCATTCTTGTGATAATTGTGTTTTTTAACTATTCATAGCTTGTCAGAACTGTAAAAATTTCTACTGCAGTAGCATAAGTATCTGCCATTACAAATCTTCAATCATATTGATAACTTTCTTTCTTCCATTTCTCTTTTCCAACATACAAGACCATAACTGCTATCTGGGGCCCAAGTTATGGAATGTACAAACTCAAGATCAGCCTTCTCACTTCCACAGTAAAGACGTGAAATTCTAACAGAACTCCTTGTAATAATGAATGGGTTTGATAGAAGAACACATGGGAAACAGTTTGCATTTCTGGAGCAGACTGGACTAAGGAAATATTAAGAGGCGAATAAATACAAACAGATCAAAAGAGTGTTAAGAGTAATGTCTTTCAGAGTATGCCAACAGTATGGAATTCACTAGCACGTGAAGCTGATACCGTTGACCACTTTAACAGTGCGGTCAATGCGTGCATGGAGATGTAGATGGAGGGATAAAGATGTGAGTAGGAAGAGGTGAATAAATTGGAAGGGACTTTGTGTTAAGTACAAAGACTGTCATAAATCATTTACATCAAATAACTGACACTGGTGCTGCATAAACTTACATGCTATCAGATACAAACAACTTAATACTATGTAATATTATTTGTAATCACAAAGTGTTTACAATAAAAAGGACACAGATTTAGTAAAAAGAATAAATAGGAATATATGGAGTCAATCTAAAAATCATTCATTCAACTTCACAATGATTTACACTTCAATATTTCATTGAATTCTGCAATGCACTGCCTATAGCTTGGCATATGCAGCACTTCATCAATCACAGTGCCAGACAGATATATTCTCAATATCTTGATGCAAGTTTAATGGAAATTTAATTCTAATCATTGATTAGTGTAACATTTTGGGTGAAAAGTATCATTTCATTTATCTCAATTTACACAAGGCTATAAAGGTTAAGTACTGCAGGCTTCCAAAGGTCTGATTTTACAATATCATAAATTCCAATATCTGTACAAAATAATTTTGTGAATAATGAAAACGTGCAAAATGAAAACCTGAACCTTTCTGAGTGTAACAAATCAGTGGTGTGTCAGAGTCGCAGAACTGTACAGGAGATGGCCATTCAGTCCTCAAATGTGGCTCAAATCAGGCTGATTAGTTATTTTTATTCTTATTCTCTTGATACAATTGACTAAAGACCACTTGAACTTTTCAACTAGCCTAGCATGTATAATCTTTAGAGAAAAGGTCAAGGTTCCCAATATCCTGCATCAGGACAGACTGGTCACATTATAGCAAGGCTGATTTGCAAATTCCTTATCTTAACCTTCAATACAGTATGCCTTCAAGAAAATTTTGATTTAAAATGCTTTCAGCACAGGAAGACATGACAATAAAATAGTTTGTTTATGCCTGTGCAGTGAAAAAATGAATTCCATTATAACACAATAAAATACTTCAAATACAGTGGGAGGGTGGGGGTGGGAGGGAGAGAGAGAAAAATCACAACCAGAAGATGTACTTAGTGGTTGGGTACCTTTACAGTGAATGCAGGCCATTTTTTGGAAAAAAAAATCTACTATTTTCAATGTAACCTGTTCTTCCCTCCACTGCTCACTCACCCAAACCTGCAAGTTACTAGATTGAAAATTGAAAAGTTATAAACTCCGAATGGAAGTCAGATGGGTCTGTCATCAATAGAACCACGTTAATAAAGTGGTAAATTCAAAGCAAAAAGCTTTCTGCTCAAGGTATTTATAACATTACTCTCAGACTTCATGGTAAAGTCTATTTATAGGACTGAAACCAAAGTTGCAAATCTATCAAGTACTGTGATATATTTTTCAATAAAGTGGATTCCATTTAAATGGGACACATCAGGGCTGGTACATTTTGGCCCAATTAAGCGGCTGCCCCCAACTAGCCAAAGTTTCAAGGAAATCGTATAAAAGTATAAAAAAGACCAACTACCATTTAACTGAGTAACAAATAATAAATTAGAACACTGCCAATACTACTACAGTACTATAAAGCTGTATTAGTTCCTAATGATTAGAGGAATTCAACTAGTGTACACTGTCATGTTCTTTTGACTGAACAAAGTCAGTGTAGACATCTAGTACAGATAATGAACTGTCTTCATACAATAGCTTTAACAATTGCATTTTCCAAATCTTCATTTTAATTGTAACAGTCGAGACGATTGTCAGTATCTTCAAATTCTTCATAGCTCCTAACTTGAAGTACTGAAATTCTTTCAATTTCACTCTGGGTTGTTTCTGGCATCTCCAAGCTTGAATGCTTGAAACCTCAGTGAGCAAAGCAGCTCCGAATTGTCTTACTCCTCCTTTTTCACCAACTGTCAATGACAAAAATCACTGCTTTTTGAACAAAAATATACACAACCGACTCTATTTTAAAAAGCTGTTCGCTGTAAGCACGGTGTAGCACCTAACGGCCAGAGCACGTGGCTGAGGCTAGTTAGAAACTGTTTAACAACAGTCTTCTGTCCAAAGTAAATGGTATAGTGTCCCAAATAAACAAAGGGAATCCCAGCTATTTTCTTGATTAGTTTTTGTTCTTTAAGAGTTGTCCCAAACCAGTGGCTGCCCCTAAAACCAATGGCCCAGTTAACCAGAATCCACTGTGAAACTTGTAGCTAATTTTCCACTGACTAAAACTATGCAAAAATATTCATTTCTGGGCACAAGGCATAAGCAGATTTGAAACACTAGGTTGTTTTGATAGGACATTATTCTTGGGTTGAACAGAATTTGGCAAAATCATGTTGTCAGTATTTTGTCCAGTTAAGCTTATTATACAGAAAAGAAACAGATAACCAATATATTATCGATCCACAGTGCTCATTTTTAATCATGATAACTTCCATAGGTTGAAGAAAACTATGACAGAAACAAAATTCAAGGTGGCACTGTTAATCTACACTAATAGAGGAATAAGGTGAAACTGAAAAAGGTTGAAAAAATAAAAAATAAAGAGAAAAATTAAGGGAATTGAGAAGTTCCACACACAAAATGCTGGTGGAACGCAGCAGGTCAGGCAGCATCTATAGGGAGAAGTACAGTCGACGTTTCGGGCCGACACCCTTCATCAGGACTAACTGAAAGGAAAGATAGTAAGAGATTTGAAAGTAGGAGGGGGAGGGGAGATCTGAAATGATAGGAGAAAACATGAGGGGGTGGGGTGAAGCTGAGAGCTGGAAAGGTGATTGGCAAAAGGGATACAGAGCTGGAGGAGGGAAAAGATCATGGGACAGGAGGCCTCAGGAGAAAGAAAGTGGGAGGGGAGCACCAGAAGGAGATGGAGAACAGGGAGAGTGACGGGCAGAGAGAGGGACAAAAAAGGGGGGAAGAAAAACTAAATAAATCAGGGATGGGGTAAGAAGGGGAGGAGGGGTATTAACGGAAATTGGAGAAGTTAATGTTCATGCCATCAGGTTGGAAGCTACCCAGACGGAATACAAGGTGTTGTTCCTACAACCTGAGTGTGGCTTCATCTTGACAGCAGAGGAGTCCATGGATAGACATATCAGAATGGGAATGGGACGTGGAATTAAACTGTGTGGCCACTGGGAGATCCTGCTTTCTCTGGCGGACAGAGCATAGGTGTTCAGCGAAACGGTCTCCCAGTCTGTGTCGAGTCTCACCAATATATAAAAGGCCACACCGGGAGCACCCGACGCAGTATACCACACCAGCCGACTCACAGGTGAAGTGTCGCCTCACCTGGAAGGACTGTCTGGGGCCCTGAATGGTGGTGAGGGAGGAAGTGTAAGGGCAGGTGTAGCACTTGTTCCGCTTACAAGGATAAGTGCCAGGAGGGAGATCGGTAGGAAGGGATGGGGGGGACGAGTGGACAAGGGAGTCACGTAGAAAGGGGATCCCTGCGGAAAGCAGAAAGTGAGGGGAGAGGGAAAGATGTGCTTGGTAGTGGGATCCCGTTGGAGTTGGAGGTGGCGGAAGTTATGGAGAATTATACGTTGGATCCAGAGGCTGGTGGGGTGGTAGGTGGAATTGAGAAGTTAGTCATTTTGCTAGGAAATTATGCTGCTCAGGATAACCTGGATGTCCTTGTGTACGACAGTTAAAGTATACATGGAAGAAGAGCAAATAACTACAATTAAGTGCACCTTTTGCAAGGGGAAATGAAGTGCAAGAGTAATATCTTGCAACTTTTGTATATGGTTGACAGGCCTCAGTTACAAGACATAATTGCCTTGAAATTACAGGCTGCAATTATTGCGAGAAGTCTTCATTGATGGGGCAACGTGAGATTAAAAAGAGCTTGGGGTCTTTCGGAACTTACCAGCGGGTTGCAAACATAATGGTCTCTTAGGCATCTGGCAGGGGCCAATAAAAAGAAGCAATGTGTAAGCAGAGCGGCCACTGTTGGAGTGGACAGTGGTAAGAGTGGCCAGGCTTTAGCTCACCAGGCTGAGGGAAGAATTTAAGCCTGAGAAGTTTGAGGTATAAAACGTGTAGGCAGGATGGTAGTTCTGGCAGTGAAATGCTCCTCCTGTGAGATGTGGGATTTCAGGGTACCTAATAGTCTCCGTGATGACGACATCTGCAGGAAGTGCTCCCATCTTCAGCTACTGACAAGGTCAAGGAATGAACTGCAACTGGAGCTGGATATACTTATGATCATCTGGAAAGCTGAAAACCTCTTTGATGAGACTTTTATCAACGTGGTCACATCCAGAGGGCAGGCTTTGGATTGTACATGGGTGTCAACCAGGAGAAGAAAGGGGAGTAAGCAGACTATGCAGGGTTTCCCTGTAGCCATTTCCCTCAATAACAAGTTTTCTCCCTTTTGATACTGATTGGGGGGGTGGGGTTAATTACCTATCAGGACACAGCAGTAGCAGCCAGGGCAAATGACACTGAGGCTCAGCAGGAAAGGGTAAGGTCAGGCAGAGTGATAGTGATAGGAGACTCAATAGTTAGGACAAAGAGGAGATTCTGTACCCATGCAAGAAATGCCAGGATGGTATGTCGCCTCCCAGCACAAGGGTCCAGGTGTCTTAGAATGACTGCAAAAGATTCTCAAGAGGGAAGATGACCAGTCAGAGATAATGGTGCACATTGGCACCAATGACATTGGTAGAAAGGAGGAAAAAAGATCCTGCACAGTGAGTATGCGGAGTTGGGGTAAAAACTGAAGAGAAGGACCTCCAAGGTAGTAATCTCTGCATTATTCCCAGTACCACTGCCAGTCAGGGCAGGAATAGGACAATACTACAAATGTGTGGCTGAGGGAATGGTGCAGGCGGCAGGGTTTCAGATTTCTGAATCACTGGGAACTCTCCTGGGGAAGGTGTGACCTATGCATACAAAAGGGCAGGCAACTGATGGGGGAGGATTTGCTGGAGCAGTTGCGGAGTGTTTAAACTAATTTGGCAGGGGAATGGGAACCAGAGTGATAGGGCTGAGGAAGGGGCAGGTATAGAAGTCGATGCATTGTGTAACGAGACCACGAGGAAGGACAGGGAGATGATAGGGCAAAATTGCAGTCGACAGGATGAGCTGAAGTGCAACACTGAAAATGGTGTTGACTGAAGGTGTTATATTTGAATGCACGCAGTATACAGAATAAACATAAAAATATAGATGTCAGGTAGATAATCTTGTAGTGCAGTTAGAGATTGGCAGATATTAGGCATCAATAGGGAATGGCTGAAAGAAGATCACAGTTGGAAGCTTAACATCCAAGAATGCACATTGTATCCAAAGGACAAGCAGGTCGGTGAAAAGGGTGGGGTACTTAAAAAATGAAATCAAATCGTTAAATAGAGATGACATTGGATTGGAAGATGTAAAATCCTTGTGGGTAGAGTTAAGGATATGCAAGGGTAAAAAGACCCTGATGGAAGTTAGATACAGGCCTCCAAACAGTAGCCAGGACGTGGGATATAAATTACAATGGGAGATAGAAAAGGTATATCAAAATGGCAAAGTCATGGTCATGGGGGATTTCAATATGCAGGTTTGGGAAAATCAGGTTGGTGCTGGAAACCAAGAGAGGGAATCTGTAGAACGCCTATCAGATCAGTTTTTACAGAAGCTTGTGCCCAAGCCCATCAGGAGAAAGGCAATTCTGGATTGGGTGTTGTATAATGAACCAGATTTGGACCTTAAAGTAAAGGGGCCCTTTGGAGGCAGTGGTCATTCACCCTGCAATCTGAGAAGGAGAAAATAAAGTCAGATGTATCAGTATTAACGTGGTGTAAAAGGAACTACAGAGACATGAGAGAGGAGCTGGCCAAAGTTGACTGGAAGGGGACACTAGCAGGGATGACGGCAGAACAACTCTGGCTGGAGTTTCTGGGAGCAATTCAGAATGTGCAGGATAGAAGTATCCCAAAGATGAAGAAGTACTCTAAAGGGAGGATGAGGCAACCATGGCTGACAAAGTCAAAGACAGCAGAAAATATAGCAAAAATTAGTGAGAAGATGAAGAACTTTTAAAAACCAACAGAAGGCAACTCAAAAGGCCATAAGGAAATATGAAGGTAAACTAGCAAATAATATAAAAGCTGTCAGAAGTGATATATAGTACAAGAGTCAAAAGTGGATATCTGGCAGCTAGAAAATGACGTTGGAGAGGTAGTAATGAGGGATTAAGAAATGGCAGGCGAGCTTAATAAGAATTTTGCAATAGTCTTCATTGTTAAAGACACAAGCAGTATGCCAGAAATTTGAGTGTGAAGAGGCAGAAGTGAGTGTATTTGCTATTACTAAGAAGGTGCTTGGGAAGCTGAAAAGCTTGAAGGTAGATACCTTGTCAGATAGATTACACACCCCAGGTTTTAAAAGATGTACTTGAAGAGATTGTGGAGGTATTAGTAATGATCTTTCAAAAATTCAGGTTCTGAAGGACTGGAAAATTGTAAATGTCACTCCACTCTTTAAGAAGGGGGGGGGGGGAGGCAGAAGAAAGGAAATTATAGGCCAGTTAGTCTGATTTCAGTGGTTGGCAAGAAGCTTTATTAAGGATGAGATTTCAGAGTACTTGGAGATACATGATACAGTAGGCTGAAGTCAGCAAGGTTTCCTCCAGGGGTCCTATTCTGTTTGGCTGCCAGTGTCTAGTGGTATTCTGCAGGGGTCACAAAGATAGGTGGAGAGACAGGAAGTATTCTGCAGAAGGACTTGTTGGGCGATTGGGCCAAGGGGTGGCAGATGGAATATAGTGTAGGGAACTCTATGGTCATGCACTTTTGTAGAAGGAATAAAGGCATGACTATTTTCTAAAAAGGGAGAAAACTCAAAAGTCAGAAGTGCAAAGTGACTCGAGAGCCCTTGTGCATGATTCCCTAAAAGTTAACTTGTAGGTTGAGTTAGTGGTAAGGAAGGCAAGTTCAATGTTAGCATTCATTTTGAGAGAATGAGAATACAAGAGCAAGAATGTGATGCCAAGGCTTTATATGGCACTGGAGAGGCTTTCATCAATACACCATGGGAAGTATCCTACCGAGGTGCATCACACTGGTATGGTATGGTACCTGCTCTACCCGTTATCACAAGAAATTGCAAAGTTGTGGACTCAGCTCAGCATATGACAGAAACCTGCCACCTATCCATGGAGTCTGTCGACACTTCTCACTGCATCAGTAAAGCAATCAGTATGATCAAAGACCCCACCCATCGGGGAATAAATATAAGCCTAAAGCATATACCACCAGGCTCAAGAGCTTCTATCATACTGTTATAAGACTATTGAATAGACCATTAGTACAATAAGATGGGTTCTTGATTTCACAATCTACCTTGTTATGATCTTGCATCTTATTGCCTACCTGCACTGAACTCTCTGTAGCTGCTGCACTTTATTGCTTTAAATTGTATTACCTCAATGCTCTGTGTAATGAATTGTTATGTATGAACAGTATTCAAGACTGACTTTTCTCTGTATGTTAGTACATGTGACAATAATAAACTAATTCCAATTCTATTTGCATTTGATCCCATAAAGTGCAATACTTCACATTTGGTGAGTTTCCATCCGCCATTTCTCTGTCCATATCTTGGTAAATACTGATGTAAAGTACTCATTTTGGATATCACCCACATCAAGTGGTGCTACCCAGTCCCCAGTTATCCTCTTGCTTTTGATGCATGTATAGAATGCCTTGGGATTCTCTTTAATGCTACTTACTGAAGGCTTTTCATGGCAACTCCAGGCTTTCCTACTTCCCTTCTCGAGTTCTTTTCTGGCTTTTTTAAAAATCCTCACGGGCTTTATTTAATTTTAGCTTCTAAACCTTACATAGGCTTCCTTTTTCTTCTTGATGATTCACCACCCTGTTAACATCCAAGGTTCCCTGACCTTCCCAACCATGCCCTCCCTTTTTACTAGAATACACCTGTTTGGTACTCTGTTCAGCTGGGTCTTTAAACACCCTCCACATTAGATGTGACTTGGGGGGGAAAAAAATCACCTGTCCCAATTAACTCCCTAGTTCTTGCCTAATACTCTCATGATTTCCCTTGCTCTCATTTGTTACTCTTCCACAAGGTCTATACTTATTATCCATAGCTAACTTAAAACATGCAAGGAGTTGTGACCACAGTTCCCCAACTGTTCTCTCACTGAAACATCAGTCCCCTGGGCAGGCACCCTGCCCAACTCCAGGACCCATATGGCCCCCTCCTCCTGTTTGACTAACTACATATTGATTTAAGATAATGGGATTTGCCCAATGAGCAATTATAGAAGCTTGATGAATATTGGAATTTAGAAAAATAAGGGGGAATTTCACTGAAACACATCCAGTTCTGGGGATAGGTAGATGCTAGGAAACCAATTTGCTGTCTGGAGAAATCTAGAATAAGTAGGCACACTATAACATCAAAATAGAAAGATGCATTTCGGACTGAGATGAGAAGTGTCTTCACTTAGAATTGTGAATGTTTGCAAATGCTTCGACCCAGAAGTCTATGCTGCTCAGTAACTGAAATCATTCGAAGTGGAGACTGATAGTATTACGATCTCAAGTGAAAATTAAGAGACTATTTCAAGTCCCATGCAGAGGATCAGCCACGATCTTGAAAGTTGTAACACACTCTTGGGCAGAGTTGTTCTTTTCTTTAAGAAAATTACACATGCTCTTATGTAGCAGGCCTTTTCACAAATCATGAGCCTTCTGGAACTGATTATCAAAACATGTGGCAAGTGTAGAACCTAAACGGATCTTCAAAAGAGCTGGACATGTGCCTCAAAAGGGGAAAATGCCAAATATAGCACAAAATATCTTCTTCAGTCCCCTTTGATTCATCCTCAAAAGAGGATAACTACCTTCCCTTAACAAATCCATGCTGAATGTCCTGATTTATGTATCATTTAAAATTAGTTTTGCATTATTTTCCCCAAACTTTTTCCCCTGATATCACAAGATCTAGTCTGGAGTCAGTCTATGCATTTATTGTGAGAAAGCATTCTGACAACCTCCCTTCTAATCCCTGTCAACTTGCCAATGTAGCTTCCCCTCAATAGACTTGCCTAGGAGCAGCTCAGGGCATCTTTAGTGACAACATTTGGAAATCAAAGAACATTGCAGAATGCAGCTGAATACCCAAGGATTTGACTAACCCTTGTTCCTGAGGCCTCTGACACTAAGACTGGCACCTGAGGCTAGAGAGGATATCTTGAAACTGTAATCGGTTCCAAGCTGATCTTCTGGGATCTAAATTGACATCCAGATCTATGTCAGCTGCAGACTGGTGCACGGTGCTGGCAGGGGCAGGACTATAAAATGTTATTAATTTTATTGTTGGCCATAAGTCTTCACTCTACAATAATGATGATGGTACTATTGGCTGCAGGCTCCAAGAATGGAAAGGAGCACCAGAAATTTGACAAGTGAAGATTGAACATTGGGACCCAGATTCAACATAACTTTTAAAATTGTTTGAGTTGTAAATGTGGCCCTCCCAAGAAATATCTGAGCTCTACTGCCTTAGGCCTGGACTGCCTGACCAGCTGAATCAAGATTTCCAAGGTGAGTACAAAATCATTTGTAGGTTATAGAAGTCAGTTTATTTCCCACCCTCCCTGAGAGAAGATGGTAAAGAGCCATCATTTTCAAATCAGCAGTACTTTTGGTGAAGGGGTGTCAATGCTGCTGTATAGGAAACCCCAGGATTCTGAGGGTAACCAGGAGGGGAACTTGCAAGTGATCATGTCCCACACTCTTCTCAGTGATTCAGGATGCATGCCTGAAAAGTGCTGTTAGAGTAGGCTTGGGAAATCACTGCAAGAACTGATACACATTTTATAGACAGTACGTGCTGCAGCCAGTGCCAGTGGCAGATTGTACGGTAGTGAGTGGGGTACCAATCCAATGGACTGTCTTGCCCATCGTGGAATTAGATCCTTGAGCATGACCAAAGCTGAGAAAGTATCTGTCTATTCTTTTGAAGTTCAAAGCACCTTTACCAACAGCGTAATCCATTACCATAGATTAGCTCAATCAGAATCTACTACTTAATAATTCCATGCTCAGCTGTAATGTATTTATTCACAGTGCCCATCTTTGCAATTAAACTTGGATATGTGCGTTCCTATCTCTCACTTAAAACAGTCTTGCCAGTCAATGAGACTGCTTATTATCTCTGTACTACCTTACCTCCTGTTCAGCCTGTTGCTGAACTAGTCACTAACACGACATTCACCAACTTCAAAGTTTAGCCAATCAACCTCTGCACATACAAAATAGTATTATTTACTGCTAATATGCTCTAGAATATTTAGTCCAAGCTCACCAGGCATGACCTACCATTTACAAACCTATGTTCATTCTCTCTGATCAGCTGAAAAATTTCAAGCTCTTCAGTCACTTTAATGTTTAACATAGCGTCTGGCAATTTCACAACATTAGATCTGGCCATTTCCTCTCTTGTTTTTTGTGAGAGGCAAGCAAGATGAACAATTTTCCAATCTGAAAAAACTGGGCACGATTCAAAAGAAAATAAAATGTACTGGAAATACTCAACAAGCTTTGCCGGGGAGAAATACAAACGAGGAGAATTCAAGATGGTTAAAGTTCGACAATTTGTAACATTCCTGCTGTAAAGTGCTTGGATGGACAACCTAAATACAAGTTGCTGAGCCACTAACGTCACAACAGGTGAACTTGACATATGATGTTTTTGAACTCCCAAAAACTACTACAAAAAATTTGTTTATCCTTCCCACTGCTATCTCAACCCCAACAGGGCCATTACTTCTGTCAATGCTGCTGATTAATTTATTAGTGCAACTCAATATTCCCAGCTTCAAAATATATAATTCCAAGATTTACTTTCTTAAACCTCATGGGCCATTCTCAAAGTGTCAAAATGATTAACATATCTGCAAAATATATGCATGCTTCAACATGGACTTCATAGGACACACAAACTAACTTTACATATCCCATGAATCAAGTGCTAGATACCTAGGAAGAAAATCTCACTTAGCTTTACAAGATTTATGGACAACACAGCACACATCACTTGCTTATTTATTTTTCAGAATCCAGCCCCTAGAGTCTATATCTTCCAAGCATTCAATGCAAATCAGAAACTGGCTACTGTTATCCAAAATTTATTTTCAAGAAAACAACATTCCTGACAGTTAATTTAGAATTTCAATGCACAGTTATTGCTGCCATGAACTTGAATTAAGTAGAAGTACAATTAGCAATGCAATAGGAGACACCAAATAGATTCAACACTGTGCAGGTCTGCATGCATAACCTAATTTTGAGATTTAAGAAAAGTGTGCAGAATGCAATAGTACCTGTTGAAACTAAAGTTCTCAAATAAAGTGAAAAGTGAGAGTATTACTGGAGAATTATTTAGCAAAATGTTGGCTTTAAAATGCTTAAATTTTGTACCAAACAAGAAAAAGTTTTCAATGAAAAAATAAACATTTGACTAAAATAGTGACATTAAATTACAGTACTGAAAGGCAAATGTTTACAGGTACCCAATCACACAAGAACCAGTGAAAGAAAAATAAATATGATTGTAATTTACCCAGGTTGATCATCTCTCTTCAGGAGTGTATGAAAACTATCAGTGGATCTTAGTCAAATCAGGGACAGTATTTTCACAACAACAAAAAAATCCTGTACTGAGGCAAAACGGTAACTGATTTCTTGGCACATGAAGGAAAAGGTTTCTAAAAGTCAATCAAAAGTCTCACAACATATATTTTAATATTTTCTTCTGGTTGGAAATAGGAGGGCAGAGATGTGAGATGGCAATAATTACCATAAACTATAAATGGGTCTAAATGATTAAAACTCTTTCCCTCAACTCTATTTCAATGGCTCTTATGAATAAAATGTTGGAGAACATCTCAAAATTAAACAGTAAGACACTTCTGAGCATTATATTTGCACATAACAGAACTAACCATATGAGAAGACGTGGTCAGTATAAACCAAACATTTCACCATGTACTGTAATATTAGAATTGAAATGTGAAATGAGGTCCGAAATGTTATGTGAAGTGGCAACACAAGAAAAATAGTATAATATATGGAAAGATCTACACAAATATCAATACTAAAACTGACTTAAAACTAGCTTACTAAACAAACCAACAAAACTGGTGCATATTGTTTACATGGTAAGGTCCAGGCTAAAGAGGAACTTTTATTTATACATTTCAAAATCTCTTGCATATATGAAATCCAGGGAATTACTTTGATGTGACTAGTTTGTCTTGATGAAATTGGTCAAAGAGAAACATTCGAAAGACACAAGGACACTAATATACCAAATTATTTTCAGACACTGATCAAAAAAGGCAGACTTAAAAATGAGCCCAAACACTACAAGGTGAGGTCTAGAAGAGAATAGGAAATCTTACAGATTAGGTCCTATTTACAGAAAATTGAGCAAATTAGTTCATTGCCACTGTCAAAGCTAATCCTCTCCTGAGAGTTTAGCCTCCCTACACTATGTTACCAGTCATAATTACATGAAGCACACAATGGGAATTTCCAAATCATTAAATAATGCAGGATTTTACTCTGACAGCCCCACACACATAGATGATGAATTGCCATAACCCTTGAAATTACACACAAGCGTGAAAGCAAACTTTAGTAGAAATATGAGGACTAGAACGCCTGTAAGTTATGTCTCAACGAATGCAATCTGATAATAACGCATGTGACACATAAAACACTTTTACGTGCACACAAATTTCTTCTTGTGTCCCAAAATTATATCAACGTTCAGGTGTGAATTGTTGCAATCTTAAAACACTGGGCACATTTTCACGTCCTGGCCATTCGACGCCTCCTTGAACGGATAAGCAGCTGGCGGCGCGACACCAGTGACTCAGTGGAGCGCTGCTGTACAATGGAGCCGTGACTCATCCGGTCAGAGCAAGCACATCCTCTTCCCTCCCTTGCCTTCTCTTCCCCTCCCCCCTCCCTCTCTCTCTCAAAACCACCTCCCCCTCCCTTTTAAACGACCGCACATTAAGCGGGCCCCAGTGGCTTCCCCTCCCTCCTTCCATCCATTTCCCGTTTGTCTTCCCTGGCTGGCTCCCCGTTGGCTTTGCCAGTCCAGCCCGAACCGCACGCACGTGTTTCCACGTCGCTACTTTCCGAGCACAATGTAACGGCGCGCGGACGGGAACCCGGCGCTGACAGGACGGCGCGAGGACGGGAACCCGGCGCTGACAGGACGGCGCGCGGACGGGAACCCGGCGCTGACAGGACGGCGCGAGGACGGGAACCCGGCGCTGACAGGACGCCGCGCGGATGGGAAACCCGGCGCTGACAGGACGGCGCGCGGACGGGAACCCGGCGCTGACAGGACGGCGCGCGGATGGGAAACCCGGCGCTGACAGGACGGCGCGCGGATGGGAAACCCGGCGCTGACAGGACGGCGCGAGGATGGGAAGCCGGCGCTGACAGGACGTCTCGGCGGTTCCACGGCGAACGCGCAGACAGTGAGCTGCGCCATTGGCCTTTTGCTACATAGGAACAGCCCGGAGGAGGCAGCAAAAAAAAAAGGGCTGTCAGCTTTCACAGGTTGCGGGCAATAGAAGTTACATTTCACTTATCCGGAGTGGCCCACTCCCACATTAACTCTAATCCCTAAAAATATAAACAACACTTAAATCACGACAGGAAAAAAAAGAAACACCCCACACTGGGATCTCGTTTCTGCTGGTTGTTGGAAGCTGAACTTACCAGAGGAAAGGCCGGCTCTAAAGGAAGTATTTATGAAGAATGATTATTTGCGAAGTTTAGTACGGAGTCGACCTCAGCGCTCCGACTAACGTGATACATTTCATTTGCATATTTCTTTTTTGTTTTCTGATTGGACACTGGCTGCTTTCGGGGTCAGTGCCGACACGGCTGCTTTATTAGAATTAGTTGTTGTATTTGCCTGGGGGGTTTGGCACCGCGGGTGTCCCCGCTGCTCGGAGGGGCAAAATTTCGGGAGAGAATTTGGGGAAAAGCCCGGCGCAACCTTCCCAGACGATCATGGCCGTCCCGCGGCGAGACCAATCCGGGGCGACTTTACTCGGAGAGCGGCGGGGGAAGAGCCGAGCCGAGAGTCCCGGAGTCGCTGATAGGCCGAGGAGGGGCGGGGCGGGGCGGGAGGTGAGCGGAGAAACACGAACGCGGCTCGGGGGGTGACAGGCAGCCTGGCTCCGGAGCTCGCTGCACGTCAATCAACCCCGGCTAGAGGTCAGCACACAGACTCGCGGCTGCCACCGAGGGCTGAGTGCCTCGCAAATGGCCCGGATAAATATTAGCCTTTAGCAGATAAGGCGGACTTAGTCAAGGTATCACGCAAGTTCATTTCCACGGAATAATTAGAAGACTTCAGCGTCAATTCTGAAATAAAAGCTGGCTTCGTGGACATACAACTGGTCTTTTTCTCTAAAACGTTTTAAACCCGCGTTCTTTTAAAAGAATAATTAACTCAGGCCCCGGTGGGGTTTTTTTTCCTTTTTGTGTGCACGCAGTTTTAACTTGTTCATTTGCCAAGGAAACATTGAAAATACATAACGAACGTTCTTTAGGAGTACTGATAACACTATTTGATTTCAGATCAGAGCCACGAATACTGATATTGCTCTGAGATCACAAATGGGAGGTGATTGGAATCGGAAAGGGCTCGGATGTGGAGGAAGGAAAAATAAACAGGGTTATAACTCCGAATCGACAGTAAGAGCAGCCCTGACAGATGTAAAGGTGAAGACTGGCAGGTAATAGGATCAGGCTTGTTTGTGACGCTGCTCTTCGGCTGAGTCGTTTCAACTTGAACCTTCGCCGTTAAAATCATTCACAGTTGAATGACATTCAATATGGAAGTGCAGATGTGAAG
Organism: Hemitrygon akajei; assembly: GCF_048418815.1. NCBI lineage: Eukaryota > Metazoa > Chordata > Chondrichthyes > Myliobatiformes > Dasyatidae > Hemitrygon > Hemitrygon akajei. The sequence goes on from NC_133140.1 coordinate 43,099,438, forward strand.
AATGGTGATTGGGGTGAGGTTGAATTGAACTGGTTGCATCTGTAGAATGGCAGACCAACATGATTCACTACCTGGAGAAGCTGAAAGGGAAGAAAACTGGTATTTTCTATTCCCGCATTGCACAGTTAACTCAAAAACTACAGCACTTCATAAGTGAAGAAGAAAGTCCTTGTATATGAAACAAAAACATGTCTATAACTTAAACATCATAAATTATTACAGGGTTATGATTAGGCTATTTGGCCCCTATTCTAATGCCCAAGACTAAACGCTTCATCCCATGTTATAGCTACAATGCTAACTAAGTAACACATACCCAACTAATTCTTGTAAAAAATCGACCTGATTCATTATTGCCCTTTAGGAAAGGAAATTTCTCTTTACTCTATTTAGGTACAAGGTCAACTCCAGACCCACAGTTAACACAGAAGTGTTAACTTCCATGTTAACACCCCCCCCCCCACCCACCCACCTACTACAGGAATGCTTCCACCTCTGTCCACCCAGCTCATGGTTGCTTCCTATTATCAGTTCCCCAGTGCTCCCATGTGCAGTGCTCACCCGAAGCACACTTCACATCCAGCAATGATTGTTTTTTTAAAAATTCTGAAATAACCAACTCAGATGAATCTGATCCAAGACCAAGGACTTAAAGTTCTCTCAAAGCCAACCACCCTCTGCACTGACACACACAGCTAGTTCCTGCCAGACTTGGGGATTTACCATATGAGGACAGATTGAGTAGACCAGCCCTGGAATCTCCAGAGTTCAGAAAAATGAGAGGGAATTGCTGCAAAGCTCACAAGTTTCTAACAGGCTCTAAACTTAAGGCTGGATGCGTGCAGAAACTTTCCCCTGGCTGAGGAATCCAGAACCAGGAGTTCCAGAGAAAGCTGTAGGTCACTGAGCACTGAGGAAAGGAGACAATTAGAGAATGGTAAATCTTAAATTTCTGGTGCTCAGTTATTGAGTTAATTCAAAATAGAGATTGATCAATTTCTGCATGTTAAAGGACTCGAGCCGTATGAGGATGGTGGGGAAATTTCACTGATGTTGAAGATCAGTCTTGACTTTGATGAAACATAGAGCGGGCTTGGATGGCTGGCTGCCCTGCTTCTGTCTCTGTGAATGTTCTTGTGTCAGGTAGTCAGACTAAAACAAACAATTCACTGGTATCAAAGTGCAATATACCAGGCTGCTCTGCCTTCTCGAGGACAAGTGGAAACATTGCCATGCATGCTGGTTTTGCCTGTTGCAACCATATTGTGAATGTATCAACAAAATGCAGGAGTCAAGTTGAGCAGACAATTTCCCTTTCAGTTGAGTTTGGTGAACGTACTGATGTGAGTGATTGAGACTGACTTTGTGTTCACAAGTTATATGTAACGTCCCTCACTCTGCATTTTGCTGTATGAATTGCCCTGCCTTCAACCAGGAGAAATTGTTCCAGTTTGATTCCTCTGAAATTTAAATGGATTATATCCTGAATGCATTTGAGTTTGTTTGCTGAACAAATCAAATGGCTATCCCATGTAAAAATCATTGGCTGAGAGTTAGGAATAGGCACCCTGAAATACGAATAAGTTAGAGGTTGGTTAGCAAAAATGAGACAACAAATTAATTCAGTTCAGTGTTGAATTAGTCCCTTGTGTCATATACAACAAAATTAAAATTTAAGCTGCTTGATTGATTCATCTTGAAACTTTTATTCCAGTCTCTTGATTAAAAAAAACAAATTAAAACAAATGATATCAAAAAGTCAAGTGGGATTTTCGACTTGTTATTAGAGAAAGTTTTTTTTTAAATTCTAGATGCCCTTAAGATAGAATTGAAAGATACTAACCATCTAAAAAGTTATGCAGAAACGCTGGTGTAGGTCAGCAAAATAAATATGGAAGCATGAGGAATGCCAGAGTATACCTCTAGGGATTATGATCTCGTAACCGAGACAAAACTACAAGGAAGGTGTAATGTAAATAGGTTTACGATGTGATTTTTGTGCTCACCAATTCAAATTTAGATAGATAGATAGATAGATACTTTATTCATCCCCATGGGGAAATTCAACCTTTTTTTTCCAATGTCCCATACACTTGTTGTAGCAAAAACTAATTACATACAATACTTAACTCAGTAAAATATGATATGCATCTAAATCACTAACTCAAAAAGCATTAATAATAGCTTTAAAAAAAAAAGTTCTTAAGTCCTGGCGGTTGAATTGTAAAGCCTAATGGCATTGGGGAGTATTGACCTCTTCATCCTGTCTGAGGAGCATTGCATCGATAGTAACCTGTCGCTGAAACTGCTTCTCTGTCTCTGGATGGTGCTATGTAGAGGATGTTCAGGGTTTTCCATAATTGACCGTAGCCTACTCAGCGCCCTTCGCTCAGCTACCGACAAGCCATAAAACGAACCAATGTGTTAAGTTTTATAATATTCTGGTACTCTTGGAAAAAAATCAGTAACACACAATTCCCTGAAGCAGTCTCACAAATCTAAATTCATCAAGGGAATGGACAAGGGAGCTCCCTACACGACTCCCTTGTCCATTCGTCCCTCCCATCCCTTCCCACCGATCTCCCTCCTGGCACTTATCCTTGTAAGGGGAACAAGTACTACACCTGTCCTTACACATCCTCCCTCACCATCATTCAGGGCCCCAGACAGTCCTTCCAGGTGAGGTGACACTTCACCTGTGAGTCTGCTGGGGTGATATACTGTGTCCGGTGTTCCCAGTGTGGCCTTCTATATATTGGTGAGACCCGACACAGACTGGGAGACCGTTTCGCTGAACACCTACGCTCTGTCCGCCAGAGAAAGCAGGATCTCCCAGTGGCCACACATTTTAATTCTACATCTCATTCCCATTCCGATATGTCAATCCATGGCCTCCTCTGCTGTCGAGATGAAGCCACACTCAGGTTGGAAGAACAACACCTTATATTCCGTCTGGGTAGCCTCCAACCTGATGGCGTGAACATTGATTTCTTTAACCTCCATTAATGTCCCTTTCCCCTTCTTACCCCGTCCCTAATTTTTAATTTTTTTTTTCTCTCTTTCTCTCTCACAATAACTCCTTCCCTGTTCTCCATCTTCCCTTGGTGCTCCCCTCCCCCTTTTTTTCTTCCAAGGCCTTCCGTCCTATGATACTCCCCCTTTTCCAACCTTGTATCCCTTTTGCCAATCAACTTCCCAGCTCTTAGCTTCGTCCCTCCCCCTCCTGTCTTCTATCATTTCGGCTCTCCCCTCCCCCTCACACTTTCAAATCTCTTACTATCTCTTTTTTCCGTTAGTCCTGACGAAGGGTCTCGACCCGAAACATCGACTGTACTTCTTCCTATAGATGCTGCCTGGCCTGTTGCGTTCCACCAGCATTTTGTGTGTGTTGCTTGAATTTCCAGCATCTGCAGATTTTCTCGTGTTTACATCAAGAGATTGTCTCTTTTTTAACTGAAGGTCACTGTGGAATGGTCAAAATCTCTAATGCAACCCAGAACTATGACTACAAAATACCAAAATGAGAAGTATTGTATTAATAAATGTCCTTAGCTAATGCTTTAAATTATATCCCAATACAATAATTTACTCTATGTCATATATGTCAAACTCAAGGCCCGCGGGCCAAATCCGGCCCGCGGTGGAATTATCTTTGGCCCGCGAGATAATATCTAATTACTATTAAAGCTGGCCCCAGTAATCGAAGCGCCTATGGCGTATGATATGGCTAATGCTGAGTTTATTCAGGTACCAGGTTTTCAGGGTTTTAGTGCTTATTCGGCAGTCTTGCTCGGCAGTCTTCTTCATAAGAAACGGAATTTGTAAAGTGAAACACTTTGTAGTTATAGCAGAGACTGAGACACATGAGAGCAGGCTGAAAAAACAGAGGCAACGAAAGCTGCGTTCGCACGCGTCCGACAGATCCGGCCCGCATGAAGCTGCATTTTGCTCAATCCGGCCTGTGACCTAAAATGAGTTTGACACCCCTGCTCTATGTAATCAAGAGCGGAGTCTGGATAAGTTTTGCAAATTGTAACATCAATTTTGACTGCTCAAGTCTACACAAGTGAAAAGTAAAAAGGAGCATTCTCTGCAGGCAGTCAACTTTGTTCCAGACTTCTTAACATCAGGGCAAATCATTGACTTTAATTCCATTTTCCTACACCATTCTTTTCAATGATTCAAATAGAGTCTTTAAATCCATCAATCTCAGTCTTGAATGGGTGTAACAACTGAGCTACCTCAACCTGTTCAAGTAGAGAATTCTAAAACATCATAAGCTTCAGGATGAAAAAAATCTCCATGTCTAAGTCCTTTTGACAAACTCAAGTTTAAGTTCAGTTTATCATCATTCAACCATTCACATGTATAACTGCCGAACGAAACAGTGTTCCTTTGGACCAAGGTGTATAGCACAGTACAAATAACTCACACACACACAACATATAAAGTAGTATTACCACAAGGTACAGGAGCAGAATTAGGCCATTTGGCCCATCATCCAATTTTCCTCTCAGCCCCAGTCTCCTGCCTTCACCCTGTAGCCCTTCATTTGCCGACCAATCAAGAACCTATCAACCTCTGGCTTAAATATACATAAAGACTCGGCCTCCACAGCTGCCTGTGGTGAAGAGTTCCACAGATTCACCACCCACCGGCCAAAGAAATTCCTCCTCATCTCCATTCTAAAAGGACATCCCTCTATTCTGATGCTATGTCCTCTAGTCTTGGACTCTCCCACCATAGGAAACATCCTCTCCACATCCAATCTATCAAGGGTTTTCACCATTTCATAGGTTTCAATGAGGTCACCCCTCATTCTTCTGAATTTTAGTTAATACAGGCCCAGAGACATCAAAAGCTCTCCAATTTCAGCACATCCATTCTAAGTTAAACCTGCTCACAATACTCTAAGTGAGGCCTCACCAATGCTTTATGAAGTCTCAACATTACATCCTTGCTTTTCTATTCTAGTTAACTTCAAATGAACATTGTATTTGCCTTCCCTGCCATAGACTCTACCTGCAAATTAACCTTTAGGAAATCCTGAACAAAGACTCCCAGGTCCCTTCACGCCTCCGTTTTTTGTATTTTCTCTCCATTTAGAAAATAGTTAACCCTTTCATTTCTTCTAGCAAAATACATGACCATACACTTCCCCCATAAGTCCCATAACAGATCCCTACGGAACACCACTGGTCACCTCCATGCAGAATACAAACCATCTACAAACACCCTTTGCCTTCTGTGGGCAAGCTAATTTGGGATCCACAAAGCAATGTCTCCTTGGATCCCATCCTTCCTTACTTTCTGAAGGAGCCTTGCCACAATTGCCAAGGTCTTTTTCCCTGGTGAATACTGAAACAAAGTATTCACTAAGTACCTCTGCTACCTCCTCCGACTCCATGCACATGTTTCCACTATTGCACCTGATTGATCCTATGTTCACATGGCTCATCCTCTTGCTCTTCACATACTTGTAGGATGCCTTGGGATTTTCCTAATCCTGCTCATCAAGGCCTTCTCATGGGCCCTTCTGGCTCTCCTAAGCTCCTTCCTAGAAACCTTGTAATTTTCTAGAGCTCTAACAGTACCTAGTTTCTCGAATCTTGGATGCCGGCATGAACATCCAACTCACTGACCTCCGTTGATACCCCTGCCCCCCACCCTTACCCCCATCCCTATCTATTATTTCAGTCTGGTTCTCTTTCTCTCTCTTTTCCCCCCTCACTATAATCTCCCCCCAGCCCTACCTTTCTTTCTCTTTTATTTCCCATAATTCCCCACCTTCTCCCTAGCCCATTTCCCTCCAGCCTATCACTTCCCAGCTCTCTACTTTATCCCTCCCCCCACTTCTTATCCCCCCTCAACCATCCCATGTTACTTCACTCCTGATGAAGGGTTTCGGCCTGAAATATCATTATTACCTCCTCCCATAGATGCTGTCTGGCCTGCTGAGTTCTGCCAGCATTTCATGTTTTTTATTTCTTGAATCTTTCGTAAGCTTTTATTTTCTTCTTAACTAGATTTTCTACATGCTCTATACACCATGCTTCCTTAACTCTACCATCCTTCCCCTCCCTCAATGGACCATACCTAAGCAGAACTCCATTCAAATATTCCCTGAACATTTGCCACATTTCTGCTGTGCATTTCCCTGAGAACATCTGCTCCCAAATTCCAGCCTAATAGCATCATATTTCCCCATACCCCAGTTAAATGTTTTCCCTCTCCAGCGCTATGGTGAAGAAGATAGATTTGTGGTCACTACCTCCAAAATGCTCTCTCACCAAGAGATCTGACACCTGACCAGGTTCATTTCCCAATACCAGATCAAGTACAGCCTCTCCTCTAGTTGGCTTACCTACATATTGTGTCAGGAAACATTCCTGAACACACCTAGCAAACTCCACCCCATTAAAAACCCCTTGCGCTAAGGAGATGCCAATCAATATTAGGAAAGTTAATATCTCCCATCACAACAACCCTATTATTATTGCACCATTCCTGAATCTGCCTCCCTATCTGCTCCTCAATATCCCTGTTACTACTGGGGGGGGGGGGGGGGGTCTATGAAAAACACCCAGTAGAGTTATTGCTCCTTTCCTGTTTCTGACTTGTAATTCCTGTACACAGTGGTGATTCAGCTGGTTAGGACACTCTCATTGATGCTCCTGTAAAACTGGTTAGAATGGTGTGAGGGTGAGCCTTGCTCTCTTCAATCTCCTCAGGAAATAGAGACACTGTTGTGCTGTCTTGACCAAAGAGAGGTGTTGAGAGACCGAGCGGGATTATCCATTATATGCACTCCCAGAAACTTGGTGCTCCTAACTCTCTCCACAGAGGAGCTGTTTAAATGCAGTGATGAGTGGTCACCCTGCACCCTCCTAAAGTTCACAATCACTCTTTGGTCTTGTCCATACTGAGACTCAAGATGTTGTGCTCACACCATTCTACCAGCCACTACACCTCCTCTCTGTATGCCAACTCATCATTGTTGATGGCGAGGCCAACTACTGTTGCAACATCAGCGAACCTGATGATTTAGTTTGAACTGGGTCTAGCAGTGCAGTCATACGTCAGCGGAAGGCTGAGTGTGCAGACCTTGTGTGGGTGGGCAGTGGTGCTCAGTGTGATTGAACTAGAAATGTTGCTGCCAACGCAGACTGACTGACCTTTTTGTCAAGACGTCCCAGATCATGTTAAAGAGAGAAGTAGAAACTCTTATCCTGAAAAGAATGCCACCTGTTCTAGTTCCTCCTTCCAAGCATAGCTGTCTCTCAGCATCTAGCTGTCAAGGTCTCTTAGGGTACTTCAGGTTTCAAAGCCATCTTGTCTCAATCTTTTTAATCCCTACTCAAAAGGCAGTTTACTCTTCCTGCGAAAATATGTGGTGGACCTTCACTGCATGCCACCTACGATCTAAGATATAGACTGAAGAGCAAATAACTGCAGACAGGACCATATATGGCCCCATTGATGCAAGGCATATTCAAGTCCTTGCAAAAGTGGCTGACAGATCTTTTACCTTTGTAGTTGCTCACTGCATTGAAAAGTTGACTTTGTGCTACATGTAGGGGAATCCTTTTGAATGCCAATATTTATTAATTTCTTGAAATTTAAAAATATTCTATTTCCTTATTCCTCTGAGCAAAATAACTGTACCTCATATTTCCCAACATATTCCATCAACCACCTTTATTGATTGTTCATTCAGTCTGCGTTCCCCTCTTTCCAGAGGCCTCTATGCAGTTTTCTTTCAACCAAATGCTGTATAATCAGCAATCTTGGATACAGTATATTACATTTAATCAAGATCATTAATATGGACTTTAAAAACTGAGGCCCAACATTAAATCTTGTTGCACACCACCAGTAATAACTTGCCTTTGAAACTAAACTGTTTATTCCTCCTTTTACTCTGTTCAATAGGCAATAATCTACAATTACCAATGCATTCCCACTCATCCCAGGAGCACCTTGTGGGTGGCACCTGATCATAACATTTTTGGAAATCCAAGCTTATTACCTTCATTGGTTGTCTTTTACCTACTCCGATGGATGACTTCTCATATTTTTCAAGCATGATTCCGCTTTCATTAAACCATATTTCTTCTGCATAATCAAATTACTATTCACCAATCACACTATTATTGTTTCCTTAATAATACATTCCAGGATATTCCTGATAATTGACATCAGGTGAGCTAGTCTGTAGTTTTCTCTCCCTCCTATTTGAACAATAATGTTGTAACTGATAGGTTCTAGTCCATTGGGACCAATCTTGAATCTGGTGATTTCTAGAAGAACACAATAAGTTGGTGATTTCAGGTAACTTCTGTGTTTTCTCCCTCCCTCCAATTCACCTCCCACTTTTATCCACTTTCTCATAATCTCCCCTTGCCTCCAGCACCCTCCTATCAACAAAATATGTCCCCTCCCCACCCACTACCCACATTTTTTACCAACTGGATCCTACCCACGCCCCCCCACCCGGTTCCATAGGGCTACCTCCCAGAATCAGAATCAAAATCATGAGTAGTGAAATTTGTTAACTTAGCAACAGCAGTTTAATGCAAAAGGAAAAGAAATAATAATAAAAAAAAGTAAATCAATTACATTATGCGTATATTGAGTAGATTAAAAATTTTGCAAAAACAGAAATATATACCGTAGTAAAAAAGTGAGGTAGTGTTAAAGGGTTCAATTTCTATTTAGGAATCAGATGGCAGAGGGGAAAAAGCTGTTCCTGAATCGCTGAGTGTGTGCCTTTGAGTTTCTGTACCTCCTACCTGATGGTTACAGTGAGAAAAGGGCATGTCCTGGGTGCTGGAGGTCCTTAATAATGGATGCTGCCTTTCTGAGACACTGCTACCAAAAGATGTCCTGGGTACTTTGTAGGCTAGTACCCAAGATGGAGCTGACTAGATTTACAATCCTCTGCAGCTTCTTTCGGTCCTGTGCAGTAGCCCCTCCATACCAGACATTGAAGCAGCCTGTCAGAATGCTCTCCACATTACATCTATAGAAGTTTTTGAGTGGATTTGTTGACATACCATATCTCTTCAAACTCTAAATAAAGTATAGCCACTGTCTTGCCTTCTTTATAACTGCATCAAAATGTTGGGACTGGGTTAGATCCTCAGAGATCTTGACACCCAGGAACTTAAAGCCCTCTATGAGGATTGGTATGTGTTCCTTCATCTTACCCTTCCTGAAGTCCACAATCAGCTCTTTTGTCTTACTGACATTGAGTGTCAGGTTGTTGCTGCGACGCCACTCTACTAGTTGGCATATCTTGCTCCTGCATGCCCTCTCGTCACTACATGAGATTCTACCAACAATAATTGTATCATCAGAAAATTTATACATAGTATTTGAGCTATGCCTAGCCACACAATCATGTGTATATAGAGAGTAGAGCTGTGGACTAAGCACACACCCCTGAGGTGCGCCAGTGTTGATCGTCAGCAAGGAGGAGATGTTATCACCATTCTGCACAGATCGTGGTCTTCCAGCTAGGAAGTCAAGGATCCAATTGCAGAGGGAGGTACAGAGGCCCAGGTTCTGCAACTTCTCAATCAGGATTGTGGGAATGATGGTATTAAATGCTGAGCTATAGTCGATGAACTGCATCCTGACATAGGTGCTTGTGTCGTCCAGGTGGTCTAAAACCGTGTGGAGAGCCATTGACCTATTGTGGGGATAGGCAAGTTGCAATGGGTCCAGGTATTTGCTGAGGCAAGAGTTCAGTCTAGTTATAACCAACCTCTCAAAGCATTTCATCACTGTCATGTGAGTGCTACTGGGCGATAGTCATTAAGGCAGCACACATTATTCTTCCTAGGCACTGGTATAATTGTTGCCTTTTTGAATCAGTGAGAGGTTGAAAATGTCCTTGAATACTCCCACCAGTTGGTTGGCGCAGGTTTTCAGAGCCTCACCATGTACACCATCGGGACCTTCTGCCTTTTCAAGGGTTCACTCTCTTTCAAGACAGCCTAACATCAGCCTCTGATATGAACTTTGCATGCATATGTTTCTATCAGAGTCACTAGAAAACTATCAGAAACAGGAACTGTGGCTAGAATTGTTCCCATACTAAACTGAATAAACTAAGACTTGCATTTCAGATTCAGATTCAGTTTATTGTCATTTAGAAACCACAAATGCAATGCAGTTAAAAAATGAGACAACGTTCCTCCAGAATGATATCACAAAAGCACATGACAAAACAGACTACACCAGAAAATCCACATAACGTTTGGCAATCCCCAATCCAGAGTCCAGAGAGGCTGCTGCGTATTAATATCACGCTACCATCTTAGCGCGTTCCCCAGAAAGGAGATCCAATCCCACCAGACAAAACAAGACCAAAAACTAAAGCTACAAGACCTGCACAAAACCACACAGTTATAACATATAGTTACAACAGTGCAGACAATACCATAATTGACAAAAAACAGACCATGAGCACAGTAAAAATAGTCCAAAGATGTTAAAAGACTGTAAGTTCAAAAGAAACCACCACACAGTTTCCACAAGTCCTCAGGGTCCCGACAGACTCGCCATCCCACACCAGCGGCAGAAGGGAATAGCCCCGCTGTGGACTTCCATGGCGCCGCCTGACTCAGCCTCATGGACGCAGCACACAATGAAAGCTCCGTCGAACCCAGCCTTGCAGACACAGCGCACAGTGAAAGTGCTCTGACCGCAGCGGACTCCGAGTGCAGCGGACTCCGAGTCCATCGAACGTCCGAGCCTCCGACCATCCTCTCTGGCACAGCTTCGCCGAGCACCATCCTTTGCCAAGTGTATTAAGACGCCCCCGCCAACGACCATCGGCAACGCGACCCCGAGGACTGGGGGCCTGTTCTTCCCAGCAGAGAACTGGACCTCACAGCAGCAGCAGCAATGAAGAAGGTCTTCCTGGAGATTTCCAGATGTTCCTCCATGCTCCCACATCCATTTTTCATCTGATTATGATTGCGCACTGCACCCCGCTTCACAAATAACAGATAATCAGCTCCAGAGTGGCCGCTGCAAGCTGCGTTGCGCCGCCATCTTGTGTAGTATCTTTCACATTCTTGGATCATTGCTAAACATTTTAAATCCAATGAAGTACTTATGAAGTGTGGTCATTATCATTACACAACAAAGGTAGTAACTAAACTGCAGACAGCAAGTTCCCATAAACAGTAATAAGATAAAGACCAGATTATGAGCTTATATAATTTTGATAGGTGAATTGCTATTGGCCACGACAGCAGGATCTACTTTCTTGGTTTTCATCAAAATAACGCGGTGGGATTTTCACAGCTCCTTCTCCACATTATTTTATGGGCAGTCTAGGGATTTGCCCAAGGGCAAGAGTGTTATAGACCAAAGCAAGGCAATGACCTTACTCTTTTGGAAAACTAATAGTGACATTTCTGTCATTGAAAACTGTCACCTTATCTCCATCCTGCCTTTACTCACCAAGTTTCTTGAATATATTGTTACCACTCACATGTAAGCTCATGACTCACACAGGTTGGAGAAGTTGGAAGCAAGAAATAATTCTACTGACTCCCCCCCCTACATCACTTACCAAATCCTACAAATTTGTTCTCCCGTATTAAAATATTTCTTAAAACCCATCCCTTTTAATCACACCTGCTTTTTCCTTCTTAGATTTAGTGTCCGTTTTCTTCATTGTAAAATGCCCCCGGTGTGTTTTCACTGTTGCAGACGCTATATACTGTAATGCAAACTCTTGTTGTTGTATGGTTGAGAGATGTAATTTTACTTCAGCGCCATGCTAACATAAAGAAAGTAATTTGCCGGTCTCATGCAATCAACAAACATTAGATCAATTACTATCTCCTGTCTTACCAACTCTTCATATCGATTGTAATATCATTCAATTAAACATTAGATTACATTTTATAGTTCAATAATCACACTCGTAATAGCTATAGTAAACAGAGCAGCATATTGAAAATATAAATTTAGCCATTACCTATTACTTTTCCATGCAACTATTTAAATAATTCATTTGACCATGAATGTACATTTGTAATTCACCTTCATTATAGGATTCTTTAATGTATTAGTCAAGTGTCATTATAAGGACAGACAGCAGGCTCCACCTTCAATCTGGACAGATATAATTTCAAGATCCTGCTTTTTTAGATTTTTTTCAGGGGCTAAAATTTACTTAGCTCTAAGTTAAAACAGATAAACTCAGTGCAAGCTTAGGAATCAGCAGATTTCTTCTTCATTTTTGTACTTTGCTCAATTCTGGCACTATTGACTCACTGGACAACAATTTTTTTCAAAAGTATTGCTTCCTCAGAATTCTTTCTTGTTTATGATAGTCTGCTTGAAGATGAACACAAATATAATTTCAGAATACTTGTATCACGTACGAATTTGGAGAAACAACAAATTAACTTTTAATGAATATAATCTGTTTAATTGCATAATGGTGCTGATGCTTTGAATAGTTCAACTAAGTTAAAAATATTTTGTTAATGATTTTCATTTGTACTCAGTGTCCGAGGCTTCTCGCTTAAGTGTCCAACAATAATTCGCCAGCATTGATGGATTCCAGTTGCCTTGGTATCTTTGATCCATGACCGTAATGTCCTGGTGAAACCTTTCACCATGCTCATCACTAACAGCACCTAGATTTGCAGGGAAGAAGTCTAACTGGGAATGCAGAAAATGAAACTTTAGTGACATGTTGCATTTCATGGTTTTATGTGCTTGAAGCATGCTTTCAACCAGCTGCATGCAGTTTGATGCTCTGTAGATGCCGAGAAAAATTTCAACAACTTCCTTGAATGCCTTCCATGTGATTTTCTCTGGTCCCACTCGAAATTCTTCAAATTGCTTGTCATTGATGATCTGTTTGATTTGTGGACCAACAAAAATGCTTTCCTAAATCTTGGCATCTGTTATTCTGGGAAGCATCTGTCTCAAATATCAAAATACTTCATAGAAATTTTTGTGCCTGGTGATAGCAGATTCCATCCTTACAGTCCTGAACCCAATAATTATTACTAAAACCTGTCCTGCCATGCAGCAGCCGTGCTGCCTAAGCATGCCCAAGCATGCCTGGACAAGATAGGAAACTTTCCAGCTTACATTGTAGGCAACATTTTAATTGACTTGATTTATGAATTGAAATAATAAACATAAGTTTATTAAAAATGGTGCATGGTAGGGAAATTTCATGGTGATTTTCATGATCAATAGCCCAAAATATTGAGGAAGCAAAATCTTTGTTGTCCAGTGTAATTTCAGTCCTTTCATATAATGTCCACGATCTCTCTGAGAGGACAAGCAGGTACTTCAGGATAGCTACACAAGCTGTGTCAGATAGGGCAAGACAAAAGGAAAATTAGCATTTTTGGTGAGAATCCTCAATGATATATTTTATTGATGGGTGATCTGCATCTTTGATATTGAATTACAAACATTTCTCTCATTTTCCTGGCTGCTGGAACATGCTAAACTTTGCTAAAGTTTTGGTGTTGCAAATTTTATTTTCTTATTCAGATATTCATAGATTCCTTCTGTCTACTACCTGTCCTTAATTTCTTGTATTATTCTTTTGTTTTAAGCCGATATCACGTTGGTTCTTTTATTAACCTTCTACTTCCCACTTGGAGTGGAAGGTGTTACAGCAAAGAATGTGTGTGTGTGTGTGTGTGTGTGTGTGTGTGTGTGTGTGTGTGTGTGTGTGTGTGTGTGTGTGTGTGTGTGTGTGTGTGTGTGTGTGTGTGTGTGTGTGTGTGTGTGTGTGTGTGTGTGTGTGTGCTCGCATGCATGTTTTAGTTTGATCACCTCTTGCTACAGCTGGAAAATTTTAGAAATATCTCAAATTTTAAGCTGCAGTGAGTGGGGAGGACAAAAGGAAAGGAGTGTGATAGGATAAATTCTAGAAGTTGAATTACACAAGTAGTGTGTTGTCAGTGGAAAGAGAGTAATAAGGTTATGTGTGGAGGTAGTGGAAATAGCAGGACACAAATTAAATCTGAAATACCCAGCAAGGGAAAATGCTGAATGTTGGAAGTGTGAAATACAAGGCTAAAAATATTGATTATCTGAAATGGCTGAAGTCAGCTTTGAGTCCTGAAGGCTATAAGGTGTCATATCAGAAGATAAGATGCTGTTCTTTGAGATTACATTATTCTTAATTGGAACAGTGTAGAACAAAGATGTAGAGATCAGAGTCAAAGTGAGATGTGCAATTAAGATGAAAGGCAACTAGAAAATCAGGATCACCTTTAGGAATTGAAGAGAGGCTTCTAAATGCAGAGAAGACCATGTCATAAATTCCAAATCTAAAACTGAAAGCATTTCATGAGTACTTGGACTCTGACAGTTTTAGTATTAATTTGCTTATAAATGGGAAATAATGTTTGTAAAATATTTTACAATAGTTCCAGTAAAGCCCTGAGTTCTGAATCATTTGTTGTTCTTTGAATATCTAAATAATGGTTTCTCTGCTTTCTGGTGAAGTAACATTAGCATGTTGCCAGTTTTCAACATAGCCCTAATGGTTTTTGTAACTTCATTTGCAAATAACTTCACTTCATCCTTTAGATGCTAGGATCAAAAATATATTTGTGTAGATGATGACATATTAATTGAAATAATTTTCCTAAACCCCTTCACAGCAGTGCAGATGTACAGTACAATGTAATGCAAGCAGATGATTCGTAAATATTGTGAGAACCAATGATGCATGCAGTTCATTAGCCTTATTTTATCATGCATCATAATAATGAATTTTTTCACTGATGACTTGTAATTCTATTTTACTTCACTTCAAATGATCTGAAGGTTTATTGCAAGGCATGGAATGGCATGCACTGTCAAAGGTATTCTGAAAGCCTCTTGCCTTGGAGTAGTAGAGCAGTAAAATAACCAATGCCCTCAACATCTGCCCAGAGATTTCCATTCAGCCTTCAATAAAGTTCTGAGTGCCAGACTTTATTGTGAAGCTTCAGGGAGTAATGGTTATCCCTGCCATCCAACTTCTGTTTCTTAATCAGTTATAAAAGGCAATTAATTATTTACAGTATGTTGAATATGCTGCAGGACACAACTGACTCATCATGCATGTATACTTGTTATTGGTGTAGAGAGTTGATTATATTAGAAGGTAAGATTAGAAAGATTAGCTTTATTTGTCACATGTACATCGAAACATCAGTGAAATGCATCGTTTGCATCAAAGACCAACAGAGTCCGTGAATGTGCTGGGAGCTGACTGAAAGTGTCGACATGCTTCCTGCACCAACATAACGTGCCCAGGCAACTTACTAACCCTAACCTCCACGTCATCGGAACGTGGGAGAAAACCAGAGCACCCGGAAAAAACATACACAGTCTCAGGGAGAACATACAAACTCCTTACAGACAGTGGCAGGATTTGAACTGTGATTGTTGGTGCTGTAAAGCACAATACTAACCTCTATCCTACCATACTGTATCTTATATGGGAAGTCCTTCAGATTCTATGCCTGTAAGGAAATGATAAACAACTGAGGTATAAAGCAGGGGCTGTATTGTCCAAAGATCATATCATGATAAAGAACTGAACAAGGTGCCTTGCTTTGTAAAAATAAGACACTTTTCTAAGAAGACCACTTCAAAAATAGTAGTGTTTATTAGGAAAAAATGAATATAAAAGTTTCATTTGAAACTGGTCTTCATTCCTTGATCCCATTTTAGAATATCAACATGGAAACAGGTTCAAAACACAAGGCAACTTCAAAAGTATATGTTTTCAGTTGTCAAATAATTAAAAGTAATTAATTTATTTCAGAGTTTGTGTTAGACACTGTGCTTTGGGAATTGAATAAAGAACACATTATTTGATCAGTAATGGATATTTTTGTATTTGTCCTCATTCCCAAATCAGCATGTAGTCTTATGTTGTTTTCTTAAACACATAGATCCACCCTTCACATATAAACATGCATTTCATTCACTTCATTTAAAAAGGAAATATTACCTTAGAATTTCAACTTCACACTCTTACAGTCACTGTGTTTTATCCTTTGTGAATTTCTAAATGTTTATATCAGAATAAACCTTATTAGATCAGAATCAGTATCAGGTTTAATATCACTGGCATATGTCAAGAAATGTGTTGTTTTACAGCAGCAGTGCATTGAAATAAATAATAATGAAAAATCTACAAATTATAATAAATAAATTTTATTTATATATATATATATAAAAATCATTATATAATTAAATTAAATAAGTAGTGGAAAAAGAGAGGGGAAACATACTGAGGCAGTGTTCATGGGTTCATTGTCCATTCGGAAATCTGACGGCAGAGGAGAAGAAGCTGCTCCTGAAATGCTGAGTGTGTGTCTTCAGGCTCCTGTACCTTCTTGATGGTAACAATGCAAAGAAGGCATATTCTGGGTGATGGGGGTCATTAATGATGGATGCCATCTTTTTGAGGCATCGCTTTTTGAAGGCGTCCTCGATGCTGGGAAGGCTTGTGCCCACAATGGAGCTCGTTGAATTTACAACTTCCTGCAGCTTTTCCTGAACCTGTGCAGTGGTTCCTCCATATCAGACAGTGATGCTGCCGGTTGGAACGCTCTCCATGGTACATCTATAGACATTTGTGAGTGTAATAGGTGTGGAATAGTTCAAGAAGGTGACATCACTTGATGTAAAATTCCTAAAGGGTTTGTGTACCTATAACAGAAGTAGGTTACTATAACTTTTAGACCACCTAAAAAAACCACTTAAAAGTTGCAGAAAGTAACAAAAATAATATACTGAATGAAACAGCTTCTTCATTAGACAAGTGTTTCTTTAGGCATTGACTTTCCATATATAACAGCATACAGATCAAGTAACTTTCTGAAGAACAGTCCTAGACCTGAACTGTCAACTCTGTTTCCCTTTACACAACTGTTACCTAACCCACTGAGTTTTTTCTAAATTTTCTGTTATTAATACAGAACAAACAAAACAGAATAAATAATCAGCTAAATAATAATGGATCTAAAATCTAATATATGGTCAAATAATAAGCCACAATAATACAGAATTAAAGAGGCGTAAATGTGAAAAGAAAATCAAACTTATTAGATTTTGTGTGTATTTTTCAAACATGTAGAACGTTTGCATAAAAGGGCATAGGAAATGCAGTTATTTAAAATAACAGAAGGATAAATTATAAGGGTAAGGGAATTCCCTGCCAAAAATATGTGAAACTGCATTAAAGTGAGATATTTTTGGAAGTCCCATATGTATTGCCCTATGCTCGAGGAAACAAGAACATGTTTTGTTCTTTAGACCACCTTTCATATCCACAGTGTACAACACTCAAACCAAACCAAAACCATTTTTGACATGAACTCCTAAATGAAACAGGATGGTTCTGTCCTGATGCCTTAACCAATTCTAATGACTGATGGTTTGCTGAGCTGTGTGAAAAGATATTCTCCCATATTTACTAATTTCTCCAGAGCTTATGCAATATATTCATAAATTAATTACTTCAGAATTGAAGTTGGAGAGGCTGAGAATGCTATGAATCAAAATACTCTAAAAATTAAAAATTACCAGACCTGGTTAAACTATTCTTTTAAATCTATTCAATTACAGAATGCAAACATCACTGGTAATGCCATCATCAAATGCATGTTCCCAAATGTTCCTGACCAAAGGAGATAATTAAGATCATTTTGGTTGCTCTAGAGTCTCATGTAGGCCAGGACAGATTTAAGGTTAACAGATCTCCTTCCTAAAGGACACGAGTGGGATTGCAATCTGGGTAGTTTTGTTTTTTCTGAAACCAATTTTTTAAAAACTCAGTCTTTATTTAAGGCCTTGAATTTAAATTCCCCAGCTGCCATTGGATCCATAATCAATTTACTTGGAGATGTAGTGGTGAAGGTACTCAATTAACAACTGCTAGTTGAGTAACCTAATCACTATGCCACCAAATAAATGGTCGCCACATATTATACATGACAAAAGAAATCTATGCCACTTTAAATCTAGGCCAATTTAAGACAGTTTCTGCTTTATGATACCCTAATAAAAGCAGACCTTATGTAATTCTTGCATTAGATTGCACCTTACCTTGGTACATGTGGCAACAATAAGCCAATAATAAAGTAAAAATAACAAATTTCACGTGTGAATAAAGATTGCCATCCATCCTTACTAAAGCATGTAGAAACTACTAATTCTAAGATACAGATTTTTGGTTTATAATGAATGAATCATTGCATCTTAGAAAGTAAATCATCAAGAAAAAAAATCAGTGGTAATGTCTATCATTATATTGCACTAATATATGATTGCATTTAGTGTTAATATTCAATCGGGTTTGCAGCAAGAAAAGTGCACAATTTGCTGACATGAAGTTTGAATGGTTTTACCTGGTTTTTATATTGAAACAAGTGATCAAAGGATTTGAGCAATTCCCAACACTCATCAGCAACTGTATGTTCAGTTATCTCTCTACTTAGCAACCATGGAATGACACACACCACAAGGCAGCCACTCCGCAGCAACACGTTCTATAGCTACCATGGGGAACATGGAGAGAGGAGTTATCAGAATCACAAGCAGGTTTATTATCACTGACATACAGTATGTCATGAAGTTTGTTGTTTTGTAGCAGCAATACATAAACAATTACTATAAGCCACAATAAGTAGTATATTTAAAAAGTAGTGTGGTAGATAGAGAAATAAAGAGGGAGATCATTCCCACAGTCACTCAAAGGGATATCTAATTGAGAGTCATAGTCAGAAGCAGGGCCTTCAACTCAACTGATCCAAGTCATCCAAGATGCTTCATCCAAGTTAGTCCCATTTGACAGTGGTTCGCCTATTACCTTCTGAAGTTTAGAATCTAAACCTATCCAATCCATGCTGCTGTCCGAAGGTCTTTTAAAAGTTGTTATTGTTGCTGCCTCTACCATATGCTCTGGTAGCTGTTTCCACATTGATACTAGCCATTGTGTAAAAAACATTGCCCCTCAAGTAATTGCAAGATTGCCTTCATTATATCTCTGCTGTCAGATCATGCTCTAGAATGGGCAACTGCTGTACGGTCCCAGTAATCTCCAATTTGCAGTGATCTAAAGATGTTCACAGACACACTAAAGCAGGTTTTTGGCCACCCAGTGAGCAGCCGGGAGGCAGCGAGGTGGCTGCTAGATCTGCTCCAGGGGTTGGATCTGTTGCAGACTTTCCAGTAGAATTCCGGTCTCTGACAGCTGAAGGCAAGTGGAATGCAGAAGCAATCCTCACAACCTTTCACCCTGGCCTCTCTAAAGAAGTGAAGGACGAACTCGATGGAGGAGCTCTTAACCATAGCTATTTGGATTGACAACTGTGTTCATGAGAGGAGGAGAGAATGCCATGCTTCCCATTGCGGTCCAAGTCTATCGTCACTGAGATCACCACCTCTTGTGCTTCCCATTCTAGTCAACAGCCAGAAAACAAATTGATGCTTTGAGGATGAACTCAACTGATGCCGGAGGAGAGGGAGGGATGCATGAGAGAGAGGCATTGCCTTTACTGTGGCCACCTGTGTCTCCTTTAACGAGCAGAAGGCTCCTGTTTGCCATCCCCACTTGGAAAGATCCCAATGAGAAGACCACCGCGCTTGACGCAATTATGGACTCAGGTGCAGCTGATAACTTCCTTGACATCGAATTGGCACAGAAGTTGTGCATTCCCTTTGAGGACTGTCCATCACCATGGAAGGTTCAATCTATAGATGGCAAGCCCATCGGCTCTGGAGTAATCAAGTACAGTACAAAGCCTTTTCGTTTGACTATAGGGAAAACCCACTTTGAGGCCATTTGTCTGTATCTTCTTGACTCCTCCTGAAACTCTCCGATTCTTGGCTATCCCTGGCTGCAGCTTCACACCCCACAGTTCTCCTAGGCCACTGGATCTCTTCGTCGGAGCCCTGCATGTCTGAATTCCTGCACCTCTCCTGTGTCCCCAGTGGTTATGGCGAAGAAGCAGCTGTAGCAGTTGAAGAGTGAGACCCTGTGACTCTCTTGACTACTCATTAGACATTGTGCATTTGTCTCCTGAATATTGTGATCTGAGAGGAGTGCTCTCCCTGGTACTGCTCCCCCTAGAGGTCTCTCTCTACCCCAGAAACCTTGGCCATGGAAGGATATATACAGGACACTCTACAGACTGGTTTAATTCACACTTCCACCTCACTGGCCAATGCTAGCTTCTTCTTTGTTTCCAAGAAAGACTGTGGCCTTTATCCCTGCTTTGACTATCAAGGTCTCAGTAAGATCGCCATTAAGAACCATTATCTTCTCTCACTGATGTCGTCTGCATTTGAGCTTCCACAGAAAGCCACCGTTTTCACAAAGCCTGATCTGTGTAGTGCCTACAGTTTGATGCACACCAGAGAAGGTGGTGAATGGAAGACAGCCTCTAGCATTCCCAGTAGCCGCTGGGAATATCCCACCATGCCACTTGGATTGGTATACACCCCTGCAGTTTTTCAGGTCTTCGTAAATTATGTTCTTCAAGAGATGTTGAACCGTTATGTTTTTGTGTATCTAGATAATATACTAATCTTTTCAAACTCCGTCCAAGAGCACATTCAGCATGTTTGGCAGAATCTTTAGAAACTATGTGAAAATCTCCTCTTTGTGAAGCTTGAAAAAAGAGAGTTCCATTCCTCCAGGTCTCCTTCCTAGGTTATATCGTCTCTCCAGAAAGCAGAGAGATGGATTTTGTTACCAGCCTGTCATCATCACAAGGTAACACTATTATTCTGGTGGTGGCAAACAATTTTGTTAAAGCTGCCCACTTCATTGCCCTGCCTAAACTTCCATCCACCAAAGAATCTGCTGATACTTTGCTACAGAATGTTTTCAGGATTCATGACATTCCAGTTGATACTACGTCTGATCTTGAACCCCCTCCCACCCTCAGTTCATGTCCCTGTGTTGAGAGTCAGAAGGCCTTCCAGTCTCTGTTTGGCTCTTCTATCAATCTCTTTTCAGGTGTCCACCCCGAAGTCCAATGGTCAGATGTTACGGGTCAATCAGGACCTTGAGGAATACCTCTGCTGGTTTGTGTCCTTCCAGATATCCTTCTGGAGCCCATTCTCAATCTGGGTAGACCTGGCACATAACACTCTGCAGAGGCTATCCTGACTTGAGTGCCACTTCGGGTTTCATCTGCCACTTTTCTCCAGTCAGGAAGCGGAGGTTGGGGTTTCCAACTGCAGAGAAATTTGTTGCTCAATACAGGAGGACCTCGGCAGCCCAGAAGTGCATCTCAACCCATCACTGCTCTACACACTGTTGTCACACATCTAGAGAAGAAGGATACTGTTCTTGGATTACAGTTCAGCATTAATCACCATAATTCCATCCAGGCTCGACAGGAAGCTCAGAGACCTTGATCTTGACCCTGCCTTGTGCAGCTGGATCCTGGACTTCCTGTCAGATCGCCGGCAGGTGGTAAGAATGGGCTCCCTCACCTCCACCCCTCTGACTCTCAACACAGGAGCCCCTCAGGGCTGTGTACTAAGTCCCCTCCTTTACTCCCTGTATACTTATGACCGTGTTGCCACCCACAGCTCTAATCTGCTAATTAAATTTGCTAACGACACTGCATTGATTGGCCTAATCTCAAACAATAACGAGGTGGCCTACAGGGAAGAAATCATCTCTCTGATGCAGTGGTGTCAAGCAAACAACCTCTCCCCCAATGTCGCAAAAACAAAGGAGCTGGTTGTGGATTACAGGAGGAATGGAAATGGGCTAACTCCTACTGACATCAATGGATCTGGGGTTGAGAGGGTGAACAGCTTTAAGTTCCTTGGCATCCACATCACCAAGGACCTCACGTGGCCTGTACATACCGGCTGTATGGTGAAAAAAGCACAACAGCACCTCTTTCACCTCAGACAGTTGAGGAAGTTTGGTATGGGCCCCCAAATCCTAAGAACTCTCTACAAGGCTACAATTGAGAGCATCCTGGTTGGCTGCATTACTGCCTGGTATGGGAATGGTATCTCCCTTAATCGCAGGATTAAGCAGAGAGTGATGCAGACAGCCCAGTGCATTTGTAGTTGTGAACTTCCCATGATTCAGGACATCTACAAAGACAGGTGTGAGAAAAGGGCCCAAAGGATCATTGGGGACATGAGTCACCCCAACCGCAATCTATTCCAGCTGTTACCATCCAGGAAACGGTACTGCAGCGTAAAAGCCAGGACCAACAGGCTCTAGGACAGCTTCTTCCACCAGGCCATCAGACTGATTAACTCACGCTGATTTGAGTATGTTCTATGTTACATTGACTGTTCTATTTATTATAAATTACTATGATTACACATTGCACATTTAGACAGAGATGTAACGTAAAGATTTTTACTCCTCGTGTATGTGAAGGGTGTAAGAATAAGAAATAAAGTCAATTCACCAGATGCAAGCCAGTAGGAGATTTGTCCATCCCTTTAGGGCAGGACAGAGGGCTTGGTTCTCAGCTAAGAACTTACTTTTGTGAGATGAGGCCAGAAAATTGGCTCCAAGTTTTTGTTGGGCCATTTAAGATCACTAGATGGATCAACCCTGTCACATACCAGCTGTCTCTGTCTAGATCTATGAGAATGTCCCACTTTTCATGTCTCCCATTTGAAACTAGTGGTAACCTTTCCTCTGTCTCCTCCAGTTCTCATCCGGCCCCCTCACATTGTAGGTGGTGGTCTCGCTTATATGCTGAGGTGGTCACAGCCTCCACTACCTTGTCAACTGGGAGAGATATGGTCCAGTGGAGTGTACCCAGGTGCTAGCATAACATATCTTAGACCCAGACCTGATCCTGGCCTTCCACCACCACCATCCTGATTGTACTGGGACATAAGGAGCCAGCTATAGAAAGGGGTGACTGTCACACCTTGAACTGGCCACTAGAAGGAGACAGAGATGACAAGGCCAACCCCTTCCTGCTCACCTGCCTATGAGGCTGATTATTAATTCATTGTCATCACCCGTGCCTTGTTTGTAGCTCTATACAGTATATGAGGGGTGATTGATAAGTTCGTGGCCTAAGGTAGAAGGAGTCAATTTTAGAAAACATAGCACATTCATTTTTCAACATAGTCCCCTCCTACATTTACACACTTAGTCCAGCAGTCGTGGAGCATACGGATCTTGGACCTCCAGAAATTCTCCACAGCAGGGTGATTGATAAGTTCATGGCCTAAAGTAGAAGGAGATGAGTTATACAGCTCTCGTTACATATACATGCAGTTCAACTCTTTGAGTGATTATGCAGAAGGTTTGAAGTTAATAACATCAGTTAATAACTCTCATCACAGGTAACTGATAAATTCGTGGCTTAAGGTAGAATGAGTTATTAACTTCAAACTTTCTGCATAATCACTCAAAGAGTTGAACTGCATGTGCATGTAAGGAGAGCTGTAAAACTCATCTCCTTCTACTATAGGCCATGAACTTATCAATCACCCCCGCTGTGGACACTTTCTTGAGGTCCAAGATCCGTATACTCCATGACCGCTGGACTAAGTGTGTAAATGTAGGAGAGGACTATGCTGAAAAATAAATGTGCTAGATTTTCTAAAATTGACTCCTTCTACCTTGGGCCGCAAATTTATCAATCACTCCTCTTAAGTTCTTTGTCCCTTTTTTCTTTGCTTAGTTTTGAAAACATCTTTTGTAAGTGAAGATGTTCCTTTGTAGGAATCTCTAGTTAATATTTTTTTTGGATTTTGGCTTTGTCAGGTACACTCCCCTGGACCACATCTCTCCCAGTTGACTGGGATCCTCTACCTGTACCTTGCTTGCTAAGGAATCTAGTAAAGCCTTGTTGGGTATTTTCCACTAATTTTGCATCACTTTTCTCTGCAATTGAGTTGACCACTATTCTGTACGAGGAAAGTTAAAGCTGAAGAAGTTACATAGTTAGCTATGACCATCATTCTTCTAAACTCATGTCAATACAGGTTTTTCAACGCAATCCCTCCTCCTAGACTGGGGTTGGGCAGAGAGAGACGGGGCAGAGAAAGACTGTCGGAGTGGTTAAGTCTGGGATGAGGGTTTGTTGGGAAGTGTGTGTCAAAATCCAGAAATATATACCATGAGGGGCTAGAGGGCTTTCCATCACGAATAGCGTTCTGGCTAATTTTTTTAGATAAGATCAAAGCTGAACTTTCTCTGTAACTGTAACACCCTATTTGGCATTCTATTACCAATTTCCCTTATGCTACCTTGATGTACTATTGTGATAAAATGGTCTGTATGGATGGCATATGAAACAAAATGTTTCACTGCACATCATTGTATAAACCGCAGAGAGGAGGTGCAGCAGCTAACAGACTGGTGCAGAGCCAACAACCTATCTCTGAATGTGATCAAAACAAAAGAGATAGTTGTTGACTTCAGGAGACCACTCTCCGCTGAACATTGACGGCTCCTCCCTTGAGATCGTTAAGAGCACCAAATTTCTTCGTGTTCACCTGGTGGAGAATCTCACCTGGTCCCTCAAAACCAGCTTCATTGTGTACATCCTCAAATCTTTCCCTCGAACCACCTTGTAATCTGTCCCCATGCAGAGCTCAGATTAGAGTGCCTGCTTTAGAATTCTCTGCAGGCATGCAAACAATGTGGACTTGTTCAGAATGGTTGCAGATGTTGACCTGGTAGAGGACACTGATGCTGGTTTACTCATCATCCACTATCCCAAAAACAGTCGTACGTTACAGTCAGATACAATGGCCAAAGTAAGTCAAATCATTAATTGCTTGTAAGAATAAATATGTACTTATCCACAAATCTGTGGGCCCTTATTTTATCTCACTTTCATTTATATTTTACCTTACGATGTGAAGATTTTGAAAACACAGTGTCTCGCATCTACCCTGCAAATTATATCTTCAAAAAACTCAAACTTTTCAAATATGATTCCCTTCTTATGAAATTATGTTAACTGCAAAATCATATAAATTTCTAAGTAATCTTATCAATTCTTAGAAATAGATTCCACCACTTTTCTTGCTAACTGCTGTCTAGCCTACTCTTTACTTGGATATTAACAGAGCGAAAGGAAAAATATGCAATTAGAATAACCTCTCGCACCACTAACTCGCTATGCTCACCAATACGTTTTGTTTGCACTCTGATTGTTTACCCCAAAGAGGCTTTTGTAGATCTAAAGAGGGTTGAATAAAAAGGCTTTTAACTCATGAACACAATGATCAAAGAATAGGTGCAGACAACTGGATAAAACGAAATGTAGGTGGCAATTAGTTTTCCTTAGCACAGTTTTATCCAGTCCCAAAGAATGCTGTAGGAGGAGGAGGAGTTACATGAGGCATGCACAAAGCAGAAACCTTGCAGATTCACAGAAGATACATAGAAAGGGCCATGGGGGATGTGAGAATTAAGATGACAAGACAGTTTGAGAACAACAACAAAAGACATTAGCTGAATTGATTTCAGTATTATTCATGATTTCAAAGTATGAGCAATGATGTGAAACTGGTTTTACTACAGGGACTGGAACACAAGGTGGGGCAAGTGAGGTCATACTCAACCCCCACCACAACCACCTTTTTCCAATTGTTACTTGTTAGTTTGATCTGTGTAACTTTTTGATAACATTTAAATAAACGTCCTGTGCTGTCTTCAGGACGGGGATTATAGTGGACATCATCTTATCTGCCATCTTAACCAGATTCATCTCCAATGGCTGCAAGGGATGAAATCGGATAGTTAAAAACTAAGCGATAAATTAGCTATCCATGACTCTCAATAGAGACATAAGTGGGATTTTTAATTTGACCCTTTTTGGAGGGTCGGTGTGTGAGACTTTTGGACTCGATAAAAGCAGCAGATTGGAAATTAATTCCACTGACCTTTAAAAGCATGCAGCAGCCAAAAGGAATCACACCAAATTGGGAGAGAAATTGGGTAAAGATTAGATCTGCGAATAGCAAACTTTGCAGCAATTTCAGGAGCAGTCAAAAACAAATACTGCAAGAAAACCAAACAAAAAAAGAGCTAAAATAGCTGAGAAGCAATTAGAGAAAGACTTTGGGATTTTTCTCATAGACAGATATTCGAAGACATGTTACATGAGCCAAACGGGAAGATGTGCCAGGTGCATTGAGTGCTTTCCAGTGCAATAGACCAAGCATGAAAAGACAGCTACAAAACAAAATTCTGTTCCATACAGTAGAGAGAAATTACTCACTGCAGGAAGTCTAAGTGGTGTTTCTGTTGGAGTCAAGGTATGTTATGTAGGACTAGATGTTAATATCCCTTATCTGTACTCCTGAGACATGCTGCCTAGACTCTGTGGGGTAGCCAGGTGAGTGGTGGCATCTTCTGGGTTATCAAGTGGGCGGCCTCTTTCCTCAGTGTTTCGCTGATAGGCCCACGACACTATCAGAGGGTTCAGCAGTGAATCCCGGCATCCTGGGCTCACCCCCTAGATGACATTCACTCACTTGGGGGCCCAGATGGAATCCTTTCTCTTCATCCAGACCCACTGACTACTCTTTTCAGCAGCTCTGGAGAGGTCTTTGACTGCTTGTCGGTGTGTCTTCCCTCACACTCCCAACTCCCGGAGTAGCTTTGATGTTGATGTGGCTACAAATCCTCTGCAGCCTGCTTCATTGCTGCACATCGGTTGCAAGCTCAGCGTACCTCAGCTTCTTGTGCTCGTAGGCCTCCTCCACTGCATCCTCCCAGGGCACTGTCAGCTCGATGATGTAAACGAGATGGAGTGAGGCCGACCATAGCACAAGGTCTGGTCTGAGGTTGGTTTCCGCAATTTCAGTTGGGAAGCAGAGCCTCTGGCCTACGTCTGCCACCATCTTCCAATCACGTGCCCCGCCTAGCGGCCCAGTGTCTGGTCTTGATGTGGCCTAGCCGCCCGGTGTCTGGTCTTGATGTGGCGATTCTGTCTTGACCCTCACCTTTCCGGACAAATGCTATTAATGAAAGGGGATGAAGGGGGAGGGAGAGCATTAACGCTCGTCCGCTGACTTTCCAGCACTGCTGCAAGACACCGTAGCACTTGGTTGTGTCACCAGGTGTATCGGCCTTGAGTGAGGCTGGTCTTGCAGCTCACCAGAATGGGCTTTAGTGTTGCTGAAGTCAGGCAGAGGGAGCACGTGGGGTCCTCTCCATACTGAGGCTGAGGTTCACGGGAGATGGCAAGACATTTGTAGGCAGCCCTGATAGTGAAGCTCACTCTGAATGTCTCCATGTCCCACAACTCTCTCCAGGAGATCTTTCCTTTCTCCACTCCCTCCCATCTCATCATTTGCCCTTGCCTTGCCTGAGCGACGGCCTTTGCTCACCTTGCCGCCTCCTCCTGCCGACGTATCTCCTGCGTCTCTGAGACGGAGCAGCCTCGTTCCAGGCTGGTGTACTGTCCTTGAGGCCAAGACCGCTCCTCCCTTGCTGCACTTGGCCCACGATATCCCCGTGCTTGAGTGCCGCCTTTGCTTGCTTGGTTGCTTCTGATGGAGTCCATCTCCTCCCAGTATCCAGGATGAGGGCAGCTTGTGCTACAAACGGATCATTCGCCCCTGTTAGCATCATGTCCAGTCTTACTTTGGCGCACTGGTACTCCTCTGAAAGACCGGAAATGGATAGCTCTAGGGCTCCTTTGCTGTAGAGCCCTATGCTGCTGAGGCACCTGGGAAGACTAAGCCACTTCCTTACATATGAGTTGATCAGTCTCTCCAGCTTTTCCACCTTTGAGACTGGAACTTCATACAGGGTTAGTGGCCACATGAAGCATGGAAGGAGCCCAAATTGCATACACCAGAGTTTCGGCTTGCCAGGGAGTGTGGTTCTGTCGATGCTCTCGAGGCCACTGACGGCATCCTTCCTGAGCTGACCTACCTGCTCTGTGTCTTTGAGGGATGCATTATACCACCGACCTAGGCTCTTCACAGGCTTCTCGAAAACTGTTGAAATCGTCTCATCACCTATGAAGCATTGATCTACCAGCTTCCCCTTGATGATGGAGATGCTTCTGGACTTGCTCGGCTTGATCTTCAGCCAAACCTGCTCGTTATTCTCTTGAAGTTTTCTCAACAGGCGTACAGTACAAGCCTTGGTTGTGGTGAGTGTTGTGAGATCGTCCATGTATGCTCTGATTGGCAGCAGCTTCAGTCCAGTTCTTATACCATGTCCTCCAACCACCCATCGAGATGATCTAATGATCACCTCCATGGCCATGGTGAAGGCTAGCAGAGAGATGGTACAACTGGCCATGACTCCCACTTCCAGATGTTGCCACGCTGTGGTGTAGTCTGATGTTCTCAAACATAGCTGCACATCCTGGAAGTAGGCCTTAACAAGGCTTGTGAGGGCCACTGGGATCCTGAAGAAGTCAAAAGCAGTCCAGAGGAGGTTATGAAGGACTGAGCCGAAGGCGTTGGCGAGGTCCAGGAACACCATGTGAAGATCTGTTCCCTCCTTCCTGGTGACCTGGATCTGATGCCAGATGGTGCAAGCATGTTCCAGACAGCCAGAGAAGCCTGAGATCCCTGCATACAGTAGAAGCAAAAATTCAAGGTACAGTGTTGAATGTGACGAACAAAGCTGATACTATTGATGACTCCTCCAAAATACTTAAAAACATGAACAGGCTTGCAAAGTAGGCTATGAATGACAAATTAAATTTAGAACAGCATTGAGAAGTATGTATCATTTTATTAAGTGGAATAATATTAGTAAAGGGGAAAAACTAAAGAAATTAAGGAGCCTAAAATCCCCAAAATTCCCTGGATCTGATAGTCTGCTTTCTAAAAGAGGCAGTTGCAGAGAAAGTGGATGTATCAGTGGTGATTCTAGACCTTAAGGCCATAAGATATAGGAACAAAATTAGGCCATTTTGCCCATTGAGTCTTCTCCACCATTTCATCGTGGCTGATCCATTCTCCCTCACACTCACAATCTCTTGCCTTCTTTCCATACCTCTTCATGCCCTGACCAATCACAAATCTATCCTTCTCTGGAATTCTCTGAATTCTGGAACAGCCCCAATAAATTATAACATAACAAATAGAGCACTGCTATTAGGGGAAGAAAGGAGAGAGAAAATAATGAACTATAAACCTTATAGACCTGCCAGGAGTTAGCAAGAAATGTGGTGACATCTAATATTAAAAATTGAGAGCAGTTAACTCAGAAAATAATATGATAATGCAGAGTTTAGATGATTTTATTAGAAGGAAATCATAGTTTAAAGCTTAAAGATACCTAGCAATATAACGGAGTGTAGATGGGAGGCCCTAGTGGATGTAGTACATCTGGATTTTCAAAAAACAAATGTCATAAAGTAGGATATAAATAAGTGCTAGATAAAATAAGAGCCCACAGTTTTGCAGGGAAAATATTAGCATGAATAGTACATTTATAGTAGGTCAAATTAAATAGAATAAATAGGTCATTTTCAATATTTACGATACAAAAATCAGGGCCAGGCTTCAGCTGAATAGAAGACAATGTGCAAATTATGCAATATGCTAATAAGTGGAAAAGTGAGCCTGAGAATAAAAAAAATGATATGAAGAAGAAGGTGGCAGATGGAATATCATGTGAGAAAATATGAGGTCTTTCATGGGACTAAAAAGCCATAAATGTCCAGAGCATGATAATCTGCAACACTAAGAGAGGCAATGACAACACAAGAAAATAGCAGCAGGAGGAAGCCACCTGGTCCCTTAAGCTTGCCTTGCAATTCAATCCGATCATGGCTGATCTGCCCCAGGTCTCATACCTTCTTCTGTACCCATTCTTCAACTTTCAAAACTGCACGTACTTCCTCTTTAATAATCTATTCTCCACAACAATCTGGGGCAGAGAATTCAGGACATTCATTAACTTTCTTCATTTGCACCCTTCAAATTTCTACAGATTATGGAATGGTTCCTGCAGATTTGGAGAAATATGATTCCCTCAATGGATGTCAGGTCAAATGGTCTTTCTTTTCTCTCCACTTCTTTCCTAAGCAGTATGTTTACATCTGCTAATTCAGCAAAGGAATTAGACAAAATCTGTATGGATTTATGACAAGAAAATTGTGTTGTACAAACCTACTGATGGTTTTTGAGGATGTAACTGGTTGAAAAGATAAGCGAGAAGTTGCTGATGTGGTGTGTTTGGGTTTTCAAAAGACCTTTGGGTAAGTCTAATATGTAAAATTAAAGAAGGAGGGTTCAGAAATAATACAGTGATGTGGACTGAAAATTGGTTGGCAAACAGGTAAATGGGACATAGCCTAATTCATCACTAAAAAGCACTCCCTGCTATTGAGCACATCTACAAAGAGCATAGTCACAAGAAGGCACCATCTGCCATTGAGGACCTCTCCACCATCTAGGCCATGCTCTTTTCTCACTGCTGACATTGGGAAGAAGGTACAGGAGCCTTAGGTCCCATACCAACAGGTTCAGGAACAGTTCAACTGAGACTCCTACAGCAGCATGGATAATAAAGGGAACTTTGAATAAACAGGCTTATTTGAGGTGGCTGACAACAAACAGAAGGATTGCAGTTACTCACAATGTATAACAATAATTTAATGAAGGAAGCATAATGCTTCTAAGTTTGCCAACAACATGAAACTGTGTGGGAATGTGAGTTGTGAGGATTAAACAAAAGCAGAGTATTATGTAAATTGCAAGTTGGTTGACTGGGCAAATTCTAGCAGATGCAGTATAATGTGAATAAATAAAGGTAACCACTTGCCTATCAAGAAAAAACAAAAGGAAGAGAAATATTATGGATTGGGAAATATCAATATACAAAAAAGTAATTGGTGTCTTTTTTTGCTAATCACTAGAAACAAGTATCCAAGTGCAACAACCAGTTAAGAGGGTAAATAGAATGTTGAATTCCATTGTAAGATGTTTTGAGAGCTAGAATAAGGATGCCTTGCTATAATTACACATGCCATAGTGAAACACACTGGGAGCATTGGCATTTGATAACTGGTTAGTCAAGTCAAGTCAAGTTTATTGTCATTTCGACCATAGACTGCTGGTACAGTACACAGTAAAAACAAAACAATGTTCCTCCAGGACCCTGGTGCTACATGAAACAACACAAAACTACACTGGACTATGTGAGACAGCACAAGGCTACACTAGACTAAGCAAAACAACATAAAAACTGTACTAGACTACAGACCTACACAGGACTGCATAAAGTGCACAAAACAGTGCAGGGCAGTACAATAATTAACAAACAAGACATTAGGCACAGTAGAGGACAAATTACAATATAATAATAAATGATCTAGATGTCAGTCTAGACTCTGAGTATTGAGGAGTCTGATGGCTTGGGGGAAGAAACTGTTGCACAGTCTGATCTTGACAGCCCGAATGCTTCGGTACCTTTTGCCAGATGGCAGGCGGGAGAAGAGTTTTTGTGAGGGGTGGGTGATATGAAGATATGGATCATACCTGCTTGGAACTCCTGGCCCACGTCCAAGTTGAAATTTATTGTCATCCGACTGGACACATATGCAATCAAAGGAAACGATGGAGTGCACACAATCCATACATCACGCACAGCAGATAAAACAAAAATACTACTATAAATAAGTTAACAAAATATAATAATTCAAATGTAAGTGAAGTACACACTTACATGTGAACAGTAAAAAGAACAATAAGCAGTAAAGTGCTCACAAGGCCTCCGTGGTAGTAAGGTAATCAAAGAGATTGTGTGATGGGTGGTAGGGTCCATAACAATGCTCGGGCCCTTCGTAGACAATGCTCCGTGTATGTCACAAATAGGGGGGAGTGGATGATCGCAGTGCTCCTGTTGGCGGACATTACTATCCTTTAATAGGTCTTTCAGACCAATGCCTTGCAGCTTCCATACCACACCATGATGCAACTAGACAGAACTTGTTGTAAAGTGGACAGGAGTATTCAGGGTTGCTGTTATGTTGAGAGCATTGATCCATGCTTTAGGGGGGCCCATTAAGTGTTATAATTGGTGGAAGAACATACCATTTCATAGGCAATTTGCATGGTCTCTCCACCAGGCATCTCCTGCCCTATCTGTGGAAGAGCCTGCACTTCCCTATTGGCCTCATCAGTCATCTCTGAATCCACAAAACAAGTGGCACAGCAGTGTAGTGGTTAGCACAAAGATGTACTGGTTGGTAGGTTGATTGGTCATTGTAAGTTGTCCTGCAATTAGGCCAGGATTAACATTGTGGATTGCTGGGAGGCACGGCTCAAAGTGCTGGCAGGGCTGAATCTCAATATATACATAAATAACCCCCAGGAAGCAAACCATCCTCAGCCCGAGTGATTGACCAGGAAGCAGGGAGACGTTGCATTGACTGCTTCATTCACCATTCTCCTTTGAAGCTTCCTTGCATCAGTTCCCATCCCTTTAAACAATTTAAGCATCTTAATTTGATGGATACTGACTGAAACTGTGCTGTTCTACTTGCTGAAGTAATTATCATTAACGTGCATGATCCAGAATGGAAGCAATTTCATTCACACAATCTCTTTGAAGGCAGGTTGAATGAACACTTGGTTAAATCAGAGATGTATGAATTGATAAACTACTGCTTTTCTAGACAAGTAAAGCTGCAAATATAACTTATCATTGCTTAATATTAAAAAGGGAGATCGTGAAAACTTGACTTCAGTCCTTAATTTTCCAAATTCTCCTTTAAGTAATCTTTCTCCGCTTGATTATCTGCACAGCAAACTGTTTCCATATGGCTAGTCCTTTGTCAATGGCTCCTTTTATTTCTGAATGGCCATGCTTACAAATAGGTCAAATGTCTTATAATGTGGTGGGTGTGTTTTTGTTTTGATTAGTGAGATAGTCTCATGAAATGCTTATTTTTAATAATGTTGGAAAAAACAACATCAAAGCAAGCACATTAGCATGTTGAGAGCTCACCAACACAGTGCACATTTAATCAAATCCTTTGTGGCAAAAAGATCAAAAGGTTCAAAACCCTGAATTTCAGTATATAAACATTAATCAATGAACCCAACTGGGGACACTTCCAATCCTGATCTCGGGAAGGACTGACCTTTGCTCTTTCTCAATGTTGTCTCCAAAGACACATATGCTCCAGGGACAAGGGAAAGTAACTTAAAAGTGAGAGCCAAGGCTGAAGTCTGGTGATAGAGTTGTGTTGAAGGTGGTGGAAACAACAAAAGATGACCCGTTGAACTTGGAGGCAGGGTGTGCTGGAAGGTGAAGGCCAGGGTACCTGCATTCGTGCTCTGTCTGAGAGGAGTGGAAGTGGGAACTGGAGGGCAAGAAATAAATGTGAAAAGATCAAGAGCTCTGTTAACTGTTGGCAAGGGGAAGACATGGCTTAGGAAGACGGAAATACCATGAATCAAAGGAACTAGAAGAATGGAAGGGAGTTTGTAAATCACGAAGAGCAATAGAGGTAGTTGGTGAGCCTTTTGGACCTTCTGCGTGGAGAGAAGAAGTATATAGTTTCCCTGATCCACACCTTTCACCCACTAACTCCTAAATTTACTGGATAATTCTTTACAGTTTCTACCATCTCTAATGAGATTCCAACTCCACGCACACCTGTTCCTTATATTTCAGCATTTTAAAGAGGCCATTCCATTTATAACTCCCTTTACAGTTGCTTGTGTGAACTTACAATTCCTCTGCTTACACCACTATTGCATGTAACCAAAAGGAGATACAACACGTGTCACAAAACAAAAGACTCTTTTCTCTCCTGCTCTAATTCAAAATTCAAAGTAAATTTATTATCCAGGTGTCACCTTTGAGATACATATGCCAACCCTGAGATTCATTTCCTTGTGGGCATTCACAGTGGAGAAGTGTGTATACACCCTTGACATTACATTGAATTGAATTGAATTGACTTTATTTCTTACATCCTTCACATATGTGAGGAGTAAATATCTTTATGTTACGTCTCCATCTAAATATGCAATGTGCAATTTATAATAAATAGTATGTACAGTAAGGTATACAACTGAACAGTCAATATACCTTAGAAATACAATTGTGTCAGCGTGAATTAATCAGTCCGATGGCCTTTTGGAAGAAGCTGTCTCAGAGCCTATTGGTCCTGGTTTTAACGCTGCGGTACCGTTTCCCGGATGGTAACAGCTGGAACAGTTTGTGGTTGGGATGACTTGGTCCCCAATGAACCTTCAGATGCTTTTTATACACCTGTCGCTGTAAATGTCCTGAATAGTAGGAAGTTCACACCTACAGATGTGCGGGGCTGTCCGCACCACTCTCTGCAGTCCTGTGATTGAGGGAAGTACAGTTCCCATACCAGGCAGTGATACAGCCAGTCAGGATACTCTCAGTTGTGCCCCTGTAGAAAGGAGTTGGGAACTCATGCTGAATTTCTTCAATCTTCTGAGATGAAAGAGGCACTGTTGTGCTTTTTTCACCAAACAGCCAGTATGTACAGACCACGTGAGGTCCTCGGTGATGTGTATACTGAGGAACTTGAAGCTGTTCACCCTCTCAACCACAGATCCACTGTTATCAATAGGGGTTAGCCTGTCTCCATTTCTCCTGTAGTCCACAGCCAGCTCCTTTGTTTTTGCAACATTGAGGGAGAGGTTGTTTGCTTGACACCACTGTGTCAGGGTGATGACTTCGTCTCCATAGGCTGCCTTGTTATTGTTTGAGAGTAGGCCAATCAGTGTTGTGTCATCAGCAAATTTAATTAGCAGATTGGAACTGTGGGTGGCGACACAGTCATGGGTGTACAGACGATAAAGGAGGGGGCTTAGGACGTAGTCCTGGGGGGCTCCTGTGTTGAGTGGCAGATGTGAGTGAGCCCACTCTTACCACCTGCCAGTGATCTGACAGGAAAGTCCAGGATCCAGCTGCACAAGGCAGGGTGAAAGCCGAGGTCTCTTTTAGCTGTAAGTCTCCATCCATACTATTTGCCCAGAGAGTTTTCTCATGCCATTACCCTTGGGAGTCTACGTCCCAGATAACACGTTGCTGGCGTGTGATGCCATTCACTCAGTCACCGCGAGTCTACAGATGCTACACCCAAACGCCCTCATAACTATATCAGGCGATTTCAATCATGTCAATTTGGATGTGATTTGCCCACTTACACACAGTGTGCGGACTGTCAAACCAGAGGAAGTAAGACAGTGGATCACTATATGAAAATATTAAAGACCCATATAGTGCCAGAGCCCTTCCCTCTCTTGGCAGATCAGATCATAACCAGGTGTACCTCCAGCCCTTCTATAAGCCTCTGGTCCAGCAGCAATCTGTGATCAGGAAGTCTGTTAGGAACTGGTCACAGGAGGCCAATAAGGTCCTGCTTTGAAGGGACTGACCAGATGTGCTCTGTAGTCCATATAGAGCAGAGATTGATGTATTACATTACAGGGTACATCAACTTCTGTGTGGATAATACTGTTCCAACTAGGACTGTACACTGTATCCCAAACAATAAACCCTGGGTCATCAAAGCCATTCTGATCAGGGAGAAAAGGGCATACAGAGATGGAGATAGGGAGGAGACGAGGCTGGTCCAGAGGGATCTGAGGGAGAAGATCGCCCAGGGCAAGGACTACTACAGGAGGATGCTGGATAGGAAACTACAGCAGAACACCAGAAAGGATTGTGGAGTGGTATGAAAACGATCACAGGGTACAAAAATACCAGAGACCAGGTGATTGAAAGGGACCGGGACAGGGCCAACGAGTTAAGCTGGTTTTTCAACAGGTTTGATGAGGAGGCTTCTCAATAGGCAGGTACACTTAATGTCAGAGAAATGTGTACAATATACATCCTGAAATTATTTTTCTGTTTACCCCTCTACGACCCATCCACCCCCTAGCACCTCCCCTCTCACCCCTTGCCCTCCGTCTCTCTCCAAGGACACCAGTGAGCCAACGACCACAGGCACACAGACTGTCATTGCTGAGCAGGTAAGGAGAAAGCACAGCAGACTTCATCCAGGCAAGGCTGTAGGCCCGGACAGCATCGGCCCAAGAACACTCAAGGTATGACCTACACAGCTGGGTGCAGTCTTTCAATATATCTTTAATCTGAGCCGGAGCCTGGAGAGGGTCCCTGTGCTGTGGAAAGCATCCTGCCTAACTCCAGTACCCAAGAAGACATGTCCCACCATACCCAGTGACTATAGACCAGTGGCACTGACCTCACATGTTATAAAATTATTAGAAAGATTGGTCCAGACACATTCTGAACCATCATAAATTCATCACTGGACCATCACTCTGTAGTTTGCTTACATACCACATATTGGAGTCGAGGACACAATTATCTTCTTGCTTCTATGGGCTTTCACCCATCTGGAGGAGCCAGGTGGCACTGCGAGAATCATGTTCTTTGATTTCTCCAGTGCTTTTAACACCATACGATCTGCTTTGCCAGGGAGTAAGCTCAGGGAGCTGCAGGTGGATGCTCCAAAAGTGTCCTGATTACAGTCTGCCTGACCGGACAGCCACATTATGTGAGATTGCAGAACTGTGTTTCAGACACTGTGGTTAGCAGCACAGGGGCACCTCAGAGGACTGTCCTGTCCTACCTAATGTTCACCGTCTACACCTCGGACTTCAGGTACAACTCGGATTCCAGCCACCTGCAGAAGTTTTTGGATGATTTGGCAGTTGTGAGCTGCATCAGCCGAGGTCAAGAGGCTGAGTACAGAAGATGGAGGACAACTTTGTTGAGTGCTGTGGGCTGAATCACCTGCAGCTCAATATCACTAAGACAAGGGAGTTGGTGGTGGACTTCAGGAAGGTGAAAACACCTGCATTCCCATCTCCATCAAGGGAACGGATGTGGAAGTCTTCCGGGACTACAAATACCTGGGAACTCACCTGGACAATAAACTGGACTAAGAATACAGAGGCTCTGTTCAAGAAAGGACAGAGCCAACTGTTCTTCCTGAAGAGTCTCTGGTCATTCAACATCTGCTGTACAATGCAGCAGATGTTCTACGACTCAGTGGTGGCCAGTGTTCTATTTTGTGCTGTCATCTACTGGGCAGCAGGGTGAGAGCAGCTGATGCCAGGAAAATCAATAAGCTCTTCAGGAAGGCTGGTTCTGTTCTGGGGGTGGAACTACACT
Source organism: Hemitrygon akajei (assembly GCF_048418815.1). NCBI lineage: Eukaryota > Metazoa > Chordata > Chondrichthyes > Myliobatiformes > Dasyatidae > Hemitrygon > Hemitrygon akajei. The sequence goes on from NC_133140.1 coordinate 43,136,582, forward strand.
CCCTGGTGGTTGTGTCTGAGAGGAGGATGCTGCAGAAAGTATGGAGCATTATGGACAATCCCTCTCACCCCCTCCATGACACACTGGACAAAGAGAGGAGCACCTTTAGCAACAGACTGATTCCACCGAGGTGCTCCACTGAACACCACAGGAAATCATTTCTCCCTGTGACCATAAGACTTTACAATTCCTCCTCCATAAGTACACGGTTTCATTGCACATCTGTTTTTTGCACTATTACTTTTTGATACACATATTGTATTCTTTTTCATACCTCAATGCTTACATTTTGTATTTTAAAGGATATATTTCTGACTGAGCAACCTTGCAACAATAATCTCCTTCGGGATAAATAAAGTTTTATCTTATCTTATTCACAGTAACTACAAAGGAATACCATAGAATCAATGAAAAACTACATACAGCAAAATGAACTAAACCGCCAATGTGCAAAAGAGGACAAAATGTGCAAATACAAGAAGAAAACAACAATGATTATAATTAAGTAAGCAATTAATATCGAGAACATGAGATGAAGAGTCTCTGAACGTGAGTCCATAGGTTGTGTGAGTTCAGTGCTGGGGTGAGAGAAGTTGAGTGAAGTTATCCCCTCTGGCTCAAGAGCCTGATGGTTGAGGGGTAATAACTGTTCCTGAACCTGGTAGTATGGGTCCTGAAGCTCCTGTACCTCTTTCCTGATGGTAGCAGTGAGAAGAGAGCATGGCCTGGATGGTGGGGGTACTTGCTTTCCTGGGATTTTGCTTTCCTGCGACACCAGTCCTTGTAGATGCGCTGTGGTGGGAAGGGCTTTACCCGTGATGGACTGGGATGCGTCCACTCATTAGTTGTGGTTAATTAACCCATGAACCACAAGACTTCATTTACAGTTTATGCTCTTAAAGTGGCTTCACCTTGAGACATATTCCCTTTGAATTATCTACTATAGCCCTCCACTAACCATTCTGTAACTAAGACACTGTTTTCGCTCCTTCATGGAAACTAGACCTAAATCATTAACCCTGTTACTTTTTTCACAAATTTTGTCTGATCTGTTCTGTGGTTTTAGAACTTTCTACTTTTATTTCCAATTTCCAGCATCCATGTTTTTTTAAAATTTTCAATTACCACGTTGAATTTCATTTTGTATTAACGTAAAAATTATTTCTTCTGTATAAGAGAGGAAGTTACAGTTTTTTCTTGATGTTGGGAAAGAATACTTCTTAAACCACTTCCAGTGTTAAATTGCGTCATACAAGCAAAGCAGATCCTGAATTTGATCTTATGTCTGCAACGGGTTAGTTGAATTAAATTAAGGAGACATTCACAGGATAAAAGGTAAAATAAAATTAAAAATCTGTATATACAGGGAATCTTAAATAAAATAGAAAATGCAGGAAGTAATATTGATGAGGTAACATTTGCGGAAAGAGAAACAGAGTTTATATTTCAAGTTCAAGATGCTTCAATGAATTGAGGAAGAGGGAAGACAAGTTACTTTTAAGTTGCAAGAGGATGGGATAGGGAAAAATAGACTTAAGGGAATATCCCTGATAAAACGACAGCTGAATTGCTGTAGGGTTAAGGGACGTCTGTTTGATGAAATAGAGAAATAAACTGGAAGAAAAGCTATTTGGGCAGTTAGAAAGTCAGAAATCAAAGGAATATGAAAAGCTATATAATGCAAAGCTCGTAGACCCAGCATCAATTACAAGCATTCACACCCTGCCTCCTATAAGGACTATGTTCCTTTCACCCATTTCCCTTGCCTTGTTTGCATTTGTCTTAATCATGAAGCTTTTTACACAGTTGACTCTACATTTTCCTCTTCCTGAACTGTAACTTCTCTATTGGACAGATTCCTTAACCATTCCTCATCTGTTTCCTGCACTTCTGCTCTCACCCCTTTTCTCCTGGACAGAGGAAAAACTAAGTTTCCCTGGCTCTCATCTTCCATTCACCAGCTCCCTCTGCTTTCAATCCTTCACAATTTCAACGAGGTTCAGGAAACAGTCAGACCTTCCTCTCCTTTGTCAGCATTACAACATGACCATTCCCGTTGTGACTCTCTTTTCTGCTCTTCTATCTCCACCAACCACTTCCATGTTGTGGCATGTTTTGCTGCATGGCATCGAAGACGTCACATATGTCCTTTCACCTCTTCCCCTCTCATCATCCAGGGACCCCAAACCATCCTTTTAAATGAAGCACTGACTTGGTAGGGAGATAGGGTGAGCACTTTGCAGAGCATTTGTGTTTAATAGAACATAGATTAGTACAGCACAGTACAGGCCCTTGGTCCACAATGTTGTGCCGACCCCTAAAACCTGCCTCCCATATATCCCCCCACCTTAAATTCCTCCATATACCTGTCTAGTAGTCTTTTAAATTTCATTAGTGCATCTGCCTCCACCACAGGCTCAGGCAGTGCATTCCATGCACCAACCACTCTCTGAGTAAAAAGCCTTCCTCTAATATCCCCCTTGAACTTCCCTCCCTTTACCTTAAAGTCATGTCCTCTTGTATTGAGCAGTGGTGCCCTGGGGAAGAGGCACTGGCTGTCCACTCTATCTATTCCTCTTAATATTTTGTATACCTCTATCATGTCTCCTCTCATCCTCCTTCTCTCCAAAGAGTAAAGCCCTAGCTCCCTTAATCTCTGATCATAATCCATACTCTGTAAACCAGGCAGCATCCTGGTAAATCTCCTCTGTACCCTTTCCAATGCTTCCACATCCTTCTTATAGTGAGGCGACCAGAACTGGATGCAGTACTCCAAGTGTGGCCTAACCAGAGATTTACAGAGCTGCATCATTACCCTGTGACTCTTAAACTCTATCCCTCAACTTATGAAAGCTAACACACCATAAGCTTTCTTAATTTGCAGAGATGATCTGAAATACTGTATCTGTCACTGTAATTCACCATCCTATTCTGACTTATTTGCTCCAAACTGCTAATTAAATTTGCTGATGATACTACACTGATTGGCCTATTCTCAAATAATAACGAGGCAGCTTACAGAGAAGAAGTCATCACCCTGACACAGTGGTGTCAAGAAACCAACCTCTTCCTCAATGTCGCAAAAAGAAAGGAGTGGGTTATGGACTACAGGAGGAATGGAGAGAGGCTAACCCCTATCGACATCAATGGATTTGGGGTTGACTGGGTAAACAGCTTTGAGTTCCTCCGCATAAACATCACCGAGAACCTCACGTGGTCTGTACATACTGGATGTGTGGCGAGAAAGCACAGCAGCACCTCCTTCACCTCAGATGGTTGAAGAAGTTTGGCATGAGTCTCCAAATCCTAAGGACTTTCTACAGGGACACAATTGAGAGCATCCTGACTGGCTGCATCACTGTCTGTTATGGAAACTGTACTTCACTCAATCACAGGACTCTGCAGAGAGTGGTGCGGACAGCCCAGCGCATCTGTAGATGTGAACTTCCTACTATTCAGGACATTTACAAAGACACGTGTGTAAAAAGGGCCTGAAGGATCATTGGGGACCTGAGTCACCCCAACCACAAACTGTTCCAGCTGCTACCATCTGGAAAATGGTACCATAGCACAAAAGCCAGGACCAACAGGCTCCGGGACAGCTTCTTCCACCAGGCCATCAGACTGATTAATTCATGCTGATATAATTGTATTTGTAAGCTATACTGACTATTCTCTTGTATATCTTACTGTACATACTATTTATTACAAATTTCTATAAATTGCACTTTGCATACTGTATTTAGATGGAGATGTAACATAAAGATTTTTATTACTGAAAGATGAAGGATGTAAGTAATAAAGTCAATTCAGTCAAATCAATTCAATATTTGTCTAAGACCTCCTACATTATTGCAATGACACCCAGTGTAAACATTAAAAGTAGCATCACATCATCCATTCTTCTGGGTTCAGCTTTGAATTCTGTGAATTCTAGGAATGAGCCTGGGAATTAAAGGGTTAACGCATGAGGAGCATTTGATAGCTCTGGGTTTGTACTTGCTGGCTTTTAGAACAATAAAGGGGGGATCTTACGGAAACCTATTGAATACTGAAAGGCCTAGATAGAGTAGATATGGCGAGGCTGCTTCCTATAGTCAGGGAGTTTAGGACCAGAGAGCATACCCTCAGAAAAGAGGAATATCCATTCAAAATAGAGATGAGGAGGAATTTCTCTCAGGAGAATGAGGCTGAGAGTGATATTAAGCCAGCCATAATGGACCAAATGGCCTCATTCGACAGATGTAGAGCATTCTAAGTGGCTGCATGATCATCCAGTATTGGGGTGGGGACATGCTACAGAACAGGATTAAAATAAGCTGCAGAGACTTGGAAACTTAGTCAGCTTCATCATGGGCACTAGCCTCCATAGTGTCCAGAACGTCTTTAAGGAGTGACACCTCAGAAAGGTGGCATCCATCATTTTGGACCCCCATCACCCAGGATATGCCCTATTCTCATTGTTACCATCAGAAGGAGGTACAGGAGCTTGAAGACACACACTCAACGATTCAGGAACAGCCTCTTCCCCTCTGCCATCCGATTTCTAAATGGACATTGAACCCATGAAAAAAACTACTTTACTACTTCTTTTTAATTTTTAATTTTTCCGTTACTTAATTAATTTAATTATTTTATGTATATACTTACTCTAATCTGTTCTTTCCCTCTCTGTTATTATGTATTGCATTGTACTGTTTCCATTAACACAACACATTTCATGACATGTGCTGGTGATATTAAACTTGATTCTGATTTTGACTCAACATACACAAAATGCTAGAGGAACTCAACAGGTCAGGCAGCATCTGTGGACATTTTGACTGAGACTCAAATTTTCAAGATTCAAATTTTCTCTTGTTTCTGATTTTGATTACTTCTTATGGTCTTGTGATTTTCTGGTATCTCTGTTTTATAGCATTCTCTATCTCATGTCTGATTTATTTTCATAACGCTTTGCACTTGTCTGAGTTAAATTTCATCTGCCATTCTTTGGCCCACTTTCCCATTTGATCTAAATCCTGTTGTAATCTTAGATAACCTTCTTCACTGCTCATTGTGCACCACCTTTAGAACCTTAAAGGCTAAATGCTTGATTGATATTTTCAAGATGTTAAGGGGAACCAAGAGGAAGATGACAGCAAGTTCATCATCTAAAAATCAGAGACCCAAGAGACTGTTGATGCTGGAATTTGGTCCTAGAAACAATCTGCTGGATGAGCTCAGTGGGTTGGACAGCATCCGTGGGTGGTATGGAATTGCTGACATCTCAGGTTGAAACACTGTAGCAGGACCTTCTAAACATTAGAGTTAGACCTTATAGGTGCAAAGTTTGGGAACAGTTCTAAATGTAGAAAGAGATAGTTTTTACTGCAGAAAACTAAGTTTAAATACTAATTATAGATTTTTTTTGTGAATCAAAAGTTTTAAGAGATAAAGACAAATGGCAGGTGGATGGAGTTGATCTAGTGGTCAGAATAAGTGCAAAATTAAAAACATATCGGATACCCAAGCAATATTTGCATACTTGGATACCCAAGAAAAATGCTCCAAGTCTGAGTGAAATCTCTTATCACGCTAGTCCTCCACTCCCTGCCTGACTACGAACAATGGGAGGATTGTACTGGCTGGCATTAGAGTCAATATGAAGCTGATTCCCAGGCATATGCTTCCTGCTCATGGCCCAATGTTCCCCATCCATTCCACTGTGAAATCTTGCACTCTGTTACTGAAAATTGCCTTCCCATCCCAGGGGAAAAACTCATCCACTGCTGTGATGAGTGTTGAGTTAACATCGCCACCTCCCACTGGTACTGAGCCAGACTGGTCTAGACAAAGTCTGAGACAAGCCAGGATGGCATTTACACAAATATTTTGCCAGAACCTAGACCTGACATATCTAGTGGAATCCCTTTGTATTGAGCCAAGAGGCCAGGCACTGCCAAGATCTCAGTGAATGATAGAACGGGCACAAGTAGAAAGCAGCCTTCTCCTTTTCCAGTTTTCTAGTATGAAATCCTTCAATGAGCTTGGTCAAGTGGTGTACGCCTTTTGTAAAGCCATCAGTAATATTACATGCGCATTTTATTTTAAGTTTAAAATGAACAGTTAAGTTCTCAAATAAACCAGGGATTGCCTTAACATACAACAGTTGGCAAAAAAATAGTTATGCAGCCTAAATGATGCACCACCACATAACTTAAAACCTGATAATCTAATTGGTTGGTTGTTTGACTGGCAGCTTTTTTTAACTGCATTTTTTAAAATACCTCCCAAATGGCTATCCCAATGATCAGTGGATTACATGGTGTAAATCATTAGTTCGAAAAGACGGGGAGACTTCTGCAGTGGAGTTTGATAAGCTTGACTAGCTGATTTTTGCTCCTCTACAATGAAGCTCAAAATTTTGGACTTTAGTTTTATCTGCCTGCACTTGACACGTGAGGGGCAGGAGGCAATTTAAAATTTGGCCTGAGTTCTTATTTCCCTATTTCAAGGGTTCCCAACCTTTTTTGCGTCATGGACCAATGCCATTAAGAAAGGAGTCCAGGGACCTGGACCCCAGGTTGGGAACCCCTGCCCCATTTTCTCTGACTTAATGCTTGCTGCCAATTTATGTTCTTTACTTCAGAAGATGTGTCTAGCAGAAAAAGGCCAAAACTATAGACGCTCAAGAGCATATTCCATCATTTGAACCTCAGTGTCATGTTAACATCTAATTATCACAGCGTATATCAATGATAATAAACTGATTCTAATTCTGATTCTGACATGCAAAACCAAAAATCTCAAACAAATCTGAAGAATATTTTGCCCAGCAAAATACCTCCTTTCAAAACTGGCTTCTTCAGGTCTAATCCTCTGGTGTCCATCTCTGTGTTGCTGTGCCCTTGCCCTGCTCTCCCTTCCCTGCGCTGTACTCATGCGCTGAGTTTAAAGAGAAGCTATAGCATTCACCAAATCCCCATGCTGTTCCAATACCTTATCTACAATATTCAGGTTGTAAATGCTAATCCTTTTGCTCAATTTGTTGCAAAATTTTGTGGAAATGCCGGTTTAAAAAAATACTTCCCCTGTGATGCAAAGCTTTTTTAGGGCATTTCACTTCTAAATTTCCAAACAAATTAATATTACATAACTCACTTAGCACGCTTCACTAACTGTAGCAAACACTTCATGTTATTTTTAACACGTGCATTAGCTCACTTAATAAAGTGGGTTAGCAAGAACAGAGATTGGAAACCTCTTTTATGCCATAGACTCCTACCATTAACCGAGGGGTCCATGGATGCCAGGTTGGGAACCCTGTCTTAACCCAACCGTAGACACTTGTAAAAGATATAGGAGATGTGGGGGAGGAGTGCAGAGTGCTTTCAGTATGGCCTAAATAAACATGAAACAGATAGGTAAGTGGATAACTTGTTTAATTTTGATTAATCAGGTTGAAAGGTTTGGATGGCTGAACGTTAGCTAATGGAGGTTGATCACTTACAGGGAAAGAGCAGTGTTCAATGATAAAGGAGCTGAAGGCTGTTTTTTTTTGCCCTAGTGAGCAGAACATGTTCTCTGCCCTAGCCTCCACACATTTTTTTGAGTGTGGCTTGGAGGTTTAGGAGAAGAAGAGCAGTGGAATTTCTTACTTATAGCAGACAGATAGATGGCTCAGTGAGCATATCCCAAGGTGACAGACTTTATCACTATTGCTGTTAATTTCTTGGCTCAGGAATCTCAATGATTCAACCAGACTGCTAATAGTAAGGTGCCCATTCATAATTTTGTTGTCATTGCCAACTCAGCACCAATAAAACGTCAACACTCCTCACTTATCCTTATTCTACAGTGCCATTCAGTGGCCCAGGTCCAAATTTAGCCACATTATTAATACATTGCCTTACACACAGCTGCTACTTTTCATGGTAGCAAACTATGAGCTACTGTTTATTGCTGTGCTATACATCACTCAATAATGTATTGCCTTTCCTCTCACAAAACATTCTGGAGATGATTCGCATTGTCAAGTAGGCATCAATGGATGTGTGGCCAGAGGATTTAGCAAAGGGTTCAGCAGGAAGAAGTATACTACAAGGTGCTTGGATCTATAAGTATGTTCCCAATATTTAACTATCACTCTCACTTGGCATAAGTTCAACCCATTTCTTCATCTATGTCTTTTGAGAGTAGTCCTTGTTGAGTGCGATCGAGTTACCATTGACTCATGGTGACCCAATGGATAGTGTAGTTGTCCACAGGGTTTACATGGCATAGCACTAAATTGTCAGGAATCTATTGTATATTCATCCTGATCGACTTCTGCCCATGCTGTTGCCATTTCACATCATATCCATCTATTTATTTCTCCCCCATGTGAATATCATCACTACTGAACTGACAGGATCACAGATAAATGTGGAAGTTTGGCCCACCATGTTCTAACCAACTCTATAAAGCAGGAATTCATCTACTTACACTTCCTGGTCTCACCACAAAGCACTGCATATTCTTGCAATTCAGACACAGTTCCAGTTCCCCTTTGAATTCTACAATTAAATCTGCCTCCATTAGTACCATCATTCCAAAACCTGTCTATTTTGTTGTGTAAAGCAAATTTTCCTCCCTGTCTTTTTTGGTATTTTTGCCAGTCACTTTCATTCTGTGTCCCCTAGTTCTTAACTCCATCAATGAAATAATTTTCTCTCTGCTTTGTCTATGCCCTTCTTGATGATAAATACCCCCATCAACCTGAATCAGGTTGATCAAGGAAGTCTTGAGGAGGACTTCATAGAATGCATCCATGATGGCTTTCTTGAGCAGCATGTTAGTGAACCTACAAGGGAAAATGTTATCTTAGATGAAATGTTGTGCAATGAGACAGGTAAGATTAACGATTTTGTAGTCAGGGATCCTTTTGGAAAGAGTGATCATATTATGAATGAATTTCGTATGCAGATGGAGGATGAAATAGTTAGATCTAAAACTAGTGTATTATGCTTGAATAAGGGAGACTACAACAGGATGAGGGAGGAGTTGGCTGATATGGATTGGGAGCACAGGCTATTTCGTAGGACAGTTGAGGAACAGTGGAATACTTTCAAAGAGATTTTTCACAGTGCTTATCAAAAGCATATTCCAGTCAAAAGTAAGGACAGTAAGTGTGGGAAGAGTCAGCCTTGGATAACTAAGGAAATAAAAGATAGTGTCAAATTAAAAGCTCATGTGTACAAAGTTGCAAAGAGTAGTGGGAAACTGGAGGATTGGGAAAACTTTAAAAAGCAACAAAGAACAACTAAACAAGAAATAAGGAAAGGGAAGATAGAGTATGAAAGTAAATTAGCACAAAATATAAAAACAGATAGCAAAAGTTTTTATAAATACATAAAGCAGAAGAAAGTGGCTAAAGTCAATGTAGGTCCCTTGGAAGACAAGAAGAGGAAATTGATATTGGGTGATGAGGAAATGGCTGAGGCATTGAATGACTATTTTGTGTTGGTCTTCACAGTGGAGGGCATGTCTAACATGCCAAAGAATGGTGCTATGGACTGATGCACCATCAATAACTCTTGGAGACGTGAGGCAAGATATAGGTTTTTATTGGCTGGAAGAAAGAACAAGCAGCAAGTGACCACCACACAACATCCTGGAGACTGAGGCCGGGGCTGTGTCTCCAATCGCCTTTATACCAGGGTCTGTGGGAGGAGCCACAGGAGCAGTCAGCGGGGGGGTGTGTCCAGACAGGTATATGTAGTTCACCACATGGATGAAATGGGAGGTGAGGACCTTGATAAAATCACTGTCACTAAAGAGATAATAATGAACAAACTAGAGGGCCTGAAGGTAGATAAGTCCCTTGGTCCTGATGGGATGCATCCCAGGGTGCTAAGGGACTTGGCGGAGGTTATAGTAGACACATTGGTAATCATTTACCAAAATTCTCTAGACTCTGGGCAGGTTCCGGCAGATTGGAAGACAGCAAATGTCACGCCCCTTTTTAAAAAAGGATGTTGGCAAAAGATGAGCAACTATAGGCCAGTTAGCTTAACATCTGTAGTCGGGAACATGCTTGAAGCTGTCATTGAGGAAGAAATAGCAAAACATTTAGAAAGGAGTGATTCCATTAGACAGATGCAGCATGGATTCAAAAAGGGCAGGGCCTGTTTGACAAACCTACTGGAGTTCTTTGAGGACATAATGAGTGCTGTGGATAAAGGGGAACAGATGGATGTTGTATACTTGGATTTCTAGAAGGCGTTCGATAAGGTGCTGCACAAGGGACTTATAAATAAGATACGGATGCATGGAGTCAGAGGAAGCGTATTGGCATGGATGGTGGATTGATTAACCAATAGAAGGCAGAGAGTTGGTATAAATGGGTGTTTCGCCGGTGGTGAGTGGGGTGCCGCAGGGGTTGGTGCTGGGCCCGCAGCTGTTTACCATTTACATTGATGATTTGGAAGAGGGGACTGAGTGTAGCGTAGAAAAATTTGCTGATGACATTAAACTGAGTGGAAAAGCAAATTGTACAGAGGATGTGGAGAGTTTGCAGAGGGATCTAGATAGGTTAAGTGAGTGGGCCAAGGTCTGGCAGATGGAATACAATGTTGGTAAATGCAAGATCATTCACTTTAGAAGGAATAATAGGTTATTATTTAAATAGTGAAAGATTGCAGCATGCTGTTATGCAGAGGGAATTGGGAGTGCTTGTGCATGAATCACAAAAAGTTGGCTTGCAGGTACAATGGGTTATTAAGAAGGCAAACAGAATGTTGGCCTTCATTGTTAGAGGGATTGAATTCAAGAGCAGGGAGGTCATGCTGCAACTGTACAGGGTACTGGTGAGGCCAGACCTGGAGTACTGTGTGCAGTTCTGGTCTCCGTACTGGCTTTGGAGGCAGTGCAGAGGAAGTTCACCAGGTTAATTCCAGAGATGAAGGGGGTTACCCTATGAGGAGAGGTTGGGTCGCCTGGGATTATACTCTCTGGAATTCAGAAGAATGAGAAGGAATCTTGTAGAAACATACAAAATTTTGAAAGGGATAGTTAAGATAGAAGTAGGAAGGTTGTTTCCATTGGTAGGTGAGACTAGAACTAAAGGACATTGCCTCAAGATTCAGGGGAGGAAATTTAGGACGGAGATGAGGAGAAACTGTTTTTCCCAGAGAGTGGTGAATCTGTGGAATTCTCTGCCCAGGGAAGCAGTTGAGGCTTCCTCACTAAATATATTTAAGATACAGTTAGATTTTTACATGGTAGGGGAATTAAGGGCTATGGGGCTAAGGCAGGTAGATGGAGCTGAGTTTACGGACAGATCAGCCATGATCTTATTGAATGGCGGGGCAGGATTGATGGGCCGGATGGCCTACTCCTGCTCTTATTTCTTATGTTCTTATGTTCTTATCATATCCTGTTACAATATGCTCTGTTGCATGAACAAGAACCCCTGATTCCACCGATTATCTGCAGAACGAAAACAGACTTCCTCCAAGGAAATACTCTGCAGCTTCTCTATAGGTTTTTGATCTCACCTCGCATATGGCACCACAAATCGAACACTAGTTGTAGCTGAGCATATGGCATATAAAAGTTCTTCATGACCTCTTGCTCCGTACCCTATTTATAAAGTGCAGGAACCTTTTAAAACCACTTTCTCAACGTGACCTGCCACTTACCTCCAGATCTCTGTTCTTAATTTTCTTCTAAAACTTTATCTTCAATTTAATTTGTCAATCATTGTTTCTCCTACCAAACTGTAATATTTCTCTGCTTTATCTTTTATGTCATATGTCCACTCATTCCATCTGTTTCTCCTTGGTCGATTTCCGTTCTTCCCACTGTTCACTACCCCTCCAAGTATTATGCCATCATCATATTTAGGAAATGCATCTCTCTACATTAATCCCCAGATCCTCCAAGGCCTGGATCAACAAACTGATGTTGTGTGGAGGCTTGTATGCTTCAAGGACTCCATCAGGCGATGTCAACCCATGTTGGAATGGCTATGGATGAGATGCCAGATGAGGACAGATCCAACCCCAACTCCTGAATGGACAGACTTGCATCTGCCTCTCCTGGGCCAGGCCATATGAAACAACACCACCAACAATTTCCAAATGTTTATTTATATTAAGAAATGTAATGATCCCAGTCTCATCATCACGCTAAGCTCCTCCTTGGTCTGAAAAACAGTATTTTACGCTCGCACTCTATTTCCTATTCTTAAATGTTGGAACTGAAAGGTGTTTAGAATGTACTATAAATGCTGAGTCCAAACCATTTATTTAATTTCAGCAATGTATCAGTTCTGATGCCCCATCTGTTGAAATCTCCCATCATATATGTCTTAAATTCTACTTATTTCATATATTTAGCTTAATTTCTCCACGTCCACCCTTTTGTTATGATTTAGTTGCTTGATTCCTTCCTCTCTTATCACATCCCATCCAACTTTCTCCGTCACTTTTGACTTCTTGCGTAATACTACTATTAATTTATATCTGTTTAAGTCAAACTATTCTTTTACCCCCAATTTCCAACCACATTATGGCCTGAAATATTTAGCTACTAATCCATCTGAGTTCACATTTCCATTACACAAATTACATCTTATGATCACTGGCTCCAGTTTCTCCATTTTCATGTTGGTGTTCTTGTCATTGTTACACAGTCAGTTTAAGATTAAGTAATTATAATTGATTATTTATTTCAAACAATTATTTTATTATTTGTTATATTTATTATTTTCAATCTATATTATCTATCTGTTCTCTGTGTACTTATTATCTATATCTCCCATTGGTTTCCTTATTTTTGTATTTTATTGGTTAGATTATTAAAGTACTCACCTGAATTCTCCATCCTCTCATCTGCATCTTTAGTTGAAAGTTCTTTCTTCTGTGCTAATGGACCTTTCCATTGGAGTTACTTTGCAGACCAGACACCATCTGCAGAGAGAAGAGCAGTATTAGTGCTTAAGGATCTTGCCCTCGATGAAGTCAGAACCTATTGGTAGAAGAGGGAGGAGGTTGGGGAAAGGGGGGGGGGGGAGCAGGTTAACACAATTGGAAATAAATCTTCACATTTACAGTTGTAAACAGTATCTCAGGAACTGGCACTCTGCAATCTTTAGATAGCAGGGATAGCATTGGGCATATATATAGGAGCAAGCAGAAGAAAGGGAGAATGACAAGGTATAACTCATGAGAGGTCAGTCTCGATGGCGCAGGACGTGGCCTGTACAGGCCATCATGATGGCAAGGCCCGTGACAGAGAGGGGAATGAACCAATATGTGACCATTGCTGGAGAGGACTTGGAGGTGATTCCATGCGGCAGAGCTGAGGTGAGGCAAAGTCAAGGTAGAATCCAGGCCTGAGAGCGAGGATAGGTCTGAGATTTGATTGATTTAAGTGCTGTGTCGAATTGGAAAGGTCGAGTGTGGGCTGAATTGAGGCGGCGGGGCACCGGCTCAGGAGTGTATTGAAGTGGCAGGGCCTGAGTCCGAGAGTGAGGAATGGCCTGATTTAAATTGGACAATTTAAGCACTGGACCAGATTGAAAAGTTAAGGGTGTCAGGATGGGAGCCTAGAGACAGGCCAATTCTACTCACTGCTCCGCGATGTTTACTTGGCTCTACACTGAACTGAGACTGTGGCCTGCTCCGGCTGCTATGATGCCTGGCTTCAAGTCTGTTGACTCACTTTTGTAAAACTTCACTCCTGAATGCTGCTTGCTCACTTTTATTGTTTGCAAGATTTGTTCCTCTTTTCTCTCTGCACATTGGGTATTTGATGGTCTTTTTAAAAAATGTGTTCTATTGGGTTCCTTTGTTTTCTGTCTGCCCAAAAGGAGAGAAATCTCAATAAAGTGTACGTACTTCTATAATAAATGTACTTGAACTTTGAAGCTCTAACCCCCACCCAAACACACATTGTAACTACCTGCAGCTTTGAAAAGGTGAACATGAGCAAATCAGTAATTGTCAGAGGAATATATAATGGAGAATTCTACATACAGTTTGGATGTAACACTCAGGTACAATATACAGACATTGTAGTTTATTTGAAAGTAAACATGCTTGCATGTGGCCAGCACCTTTCAGAACCACGAATGCTTCTAACTGCACTCCAGCCAGTGAAGTGCCTTCAAAGTAGTTATTGTTGCAATGTTGGGAATGCAGAGCAAGACGTGACAAGCAGCAAAGTCAAATGACCAGATCATTGGTTCTTTTCTCAGCAATGTGCTGAAGGAAGGGTGTTGGCAAGGACAATGGAGATGATCTAATTTCATGGGATTATTTTACTGAGAAAGTACACAGACCTCAGTTCAATATCTCAAGCGAAAGACAAGTGCTCTGGAAGTGCAGCATTCCTTTAGTCTGCATGAACGCACAGTAAGGCAATCAGCACTCTCAGACTCAGTGTGCTCAAGTCTGTGCAATGTGATCCAAAGCCAAAACATTATAATTCAGAGCAAAAAGCACCAGCAGATGAGCAATTGAATATACAATGATCTTTCAAGGCAGTAGAAAAGAATTCAGAGCATTGGATATTTTCAGTAGGTCAAGAAGCTGGAGAGAGAAATCAATTTGTGTTTTAGGTCAAAGCTCCTTTTTCTGAATTGGAAATTTGAGAAAACAAGTAGGTTATAAGTTACAGAGAAAGAAAGGATGGAGAGAACGAAGGGAATGCCTGTGGTAGGATGTAAACCAAAGTGAAATAATGCTTTTTGGACGTTACTTGTTAATAGGTAAATGATGGGGAAAAACACAAAACAAAATAATACTTGCTAGTACGTTTTGAGCCCCAAGAAATCTGAACCAAAAGAAAATTCTGAACATACCCAGCAGATCAGGCAGTAACGAAGAGAGAAGATAGTCGACTAAATGCTTTAGTGTAATAGGTGGATGACCTTATATTACCATTGATCAGTTCTGATTAAAACAAGAAAGGCTGGTTGTCAGAAAATGTTGAATTCAATATTGAGCCTCAAGGGTTGCAACTTGCTGACACAGAAGATGAGACATTCTTTCTTGGGTTTATTTTCAGCCTACATTTCCTGTTTTTATTTCAAATTGTTTCACCTGTAGCTTTTGGATTCTTAGAAACTGGACTGATTCCGCTAAGCAATAGTAGCTGACAGCATTGGTAGCATTTTTCAAAGATATAAACCTTGTGATCAAGAAGGCATTTCCTCCACCTTTCTAACTTAAAAAAAAAACATAATGTAGTCTGCTTTCAATAGGTCCAGGGGAGTGCAAAGTCTGTATTGTGTGTGAGTGGCACCAAGGGAGAAGTATGTGATTTGCTTGGGATCTAGAGCCATGTGATCAGTCATGACCGAGGAGGATAACCCATATTCCCCAAGAAACAGGGTGAAAGAGAGTATTGTTACAGGATGAAGACACTACATCAGCTGCCAGGAAACCCAACACTGACTTACATAATTTATTGCAAGTTGTACTGTATATCAACTGGGCATTCAGTGAAGAGAACATCTTCCTATTGATGTACAGCACGGTATACTCTGGGTCTTTTATTGGAGTATGTGAGATTGTGTGTGCAAAGCTGATAATGGCCCGTATTTCCCCTTTAACAATAAAACTCAGCACCTTCTATTCCTGCTTTATAGACAGTGGGGAAGGATGATAGAATAAACTCTGGTAAAGAGTTCATTGATCACCTGGCAAATTCAAATTATGGTAGGCTGATGGACCAAGACCGGGCCATAAACATTCATGATCTCTTTATCTCAAAAAGGACTGAGGAAAAGAAAGATAAAGTAAGCTATAGAATCGAAAAGAAGATTACCTAACAGCCTATTGAAACTTCACATGATTGCTGAACAGGTGACTGACAGGTAACAGTGACAGAGGGGCTCGAGAAATCCCAGAAATATAGTATGTACATTTCACATGCTGCTTTCTGGTGTTTCAACAACCGGAACATTAATGTTGCTGACCTTTGAGAAATTCCTCACTGCCTGATCCTATGACACTTCCCCACCAACGCTGAGTATTGAGGCTTGCACGATGATTGGGCCTTCCAACATATTGTGCCACAGGTTATAGTGGGTATAGAGTTCAGCAGACAGAAAAGCCCCACGGGACAGCCTGTTGGGACAAAGGTTACCCTGTGCTTTTTTACTGTCTGTAAGAGGTTCCACCATTCCAGCTGAGCATTGATAAAGTCACGTTTGTAGGTGTCAATGTGCCTGTTATGTTTTGTTCATCTCTTTGTGGAGGAGGAGGGATTTGGGGGTTGATGTGCCTGTTCTATTCTTGCGTGCGGGAGGAGGAATTGTGGGGGGGGGGGAGATTGGTGTACTTGTTCTGTTTTTGTTCTTATTTTTATGTGGGGAGGTGGGATTTTGGGGATTGATGATCACGTTGCCTTTCTTTTCTTTCTTGGTTTCATGGCTACCCAGAGAAGAAGAATTACAGAGTTACAACACACACAAAATGCTGGTGGAACACAGCAGGCCAGGCAGCATCGATAGGGAGAAGCGCTGTCAACGTTTCGGGCTGAGACCCTTCGTCAGGACTAACTGAAAGGAAAGATAGTAAGAGATTTGAAAGTAGTGGGGGGAGGGGGAAATGCGAAATGATAGGAGAAGACCGGAGGGGGTGGGATGAAGCTAAGAGCTGGAAAGGTGATTGGTGAAAGTGATACACTGGAGAAGGGAAAGGATCATGGGACGGGAGGCCTCAGGAGAAAGAAGGGGGGGAGAGAAGCACCAGAGGGAGATGGAGAACAGGCAAACAACTAAATATGTCAGGGATGGGGTAAGAAGGGGAGGAGGGGCATTAACAGAAGTTAGAGAAGTCAATGTTCATGCCATCAGGTTGGAGACTACCCAGCCGGTATATAAGGTGTTGTTCCTCCAACCTGAGTTTGGATTCATTTTGACAATAGAGGAGGCCATGGATAGACATATCAGAATGGGAATGGGACGTGGAATTAAAATGTGTGGCCACTGGGAGATCCTGCTTTTTCTGGTGGACCGAGCGGAGGTGTTCAGCGAAACGGTCTCCCGGTCTGCGTCGGGTCTCACCAATATATACAAGGCCACACCGGGAGCACCGGATGCAGTATACCACACCAGCCGACTCACAGGTGAAGTGTCGCCTCACCTGGAAGGACTGTCTGGGGCCCTGAATGGTGGTGAGGGAGGAAGTGTAAGGGCAGGTTGAGCACTTGTTCCGTTTACAAGGATAAGTGCCAGGAGGGAGATCGGTGGGAAGGGATGGTGGGGAACAAGTGGACAAGGGAGTCACGTAGGGAGCGATCCCTGCGGAAAGCAGAAAGGGGGGGAGGGAAAAATGTGTCTGGTAGTGGGATCCCGTTGGAGGTGGCGGAAGTTACGGAGAATTATACATTTGACCGGGAGGCCGGTGGGGTGGTAGGTGAGGACAAGGGGAACCCTATCCCGAGTGGGGTGGCGGGTGGATGGGGTGAGGGCAGATGTGCGGGAAATGGGAGAGATGTGTTTGAGAGCAGAGTTGATGGTGGAAGAAGGGAAGCCCCTTTGTTTAAAAAAGAAAGACATCTCCTTCGTCCTGGAATGAAAAGCCTCATCCTGAGAGCAGATGCGGTGGAGGCGGAGGAATTGTGAGAAGGGGATAGCATTTTTGCAAGAGACAGGGTGGGAAGAGGAATGGTCCAGGTTGCTGTGAGAGTCTGTAGGCTTATAGTAGATATCAGTAGATAGGCCGTCTCCAGAGACAGAGACAGAAAGATCAAGAAAGGGGAGGGAGGTGTCGGAAATGGACCAGGTAAATTTGAGGGCAGGGTGAAAGTTGGAGGCAAAGTTAATGAAGTCGATGAGCTCAGCATGCGTGCAAGAGGCAGCGCCAATGCAGTCGTGGATGTAGCGAAGGAAAAGAGGGGGATGGATACCGGTATAGACTTGGAACATGGACTGTTCCACAAAGCCAACAAAAAGGCAGGCATAACTGGGACCCATACGGGTGCCCATGGCTACACCCTTGGTTTGGAGGAAGTGGGAGGAGCCAAAGGAGAAATTATTGAGAGTAAGAACTAATTCCGCTAGACGGAGGAGAGTGGTGGTAGAGGGGAATTGGTTAGGTCTGGAATCCAAAAAGAAGCGAAGAGCTTTGAGACCATCTCGGTGGGGGATGGAGGTATATAGGGACTGGACGTCCATGGTGAAAATAAGGTGGTGGGGGCCAGGGAACTTAAAATCATTGAAAAAATTCAAAGCATGAGAAGTGTCACAAACATAAGTGGGAAGAGATTGAACAACGGGGGATAAGACAGTGTCAAGGTATGCAGAAATGAGTTCAGTGGGGCAGGAGCAAGCTGAGACAATAGGTCTACCTGGACAGGCAGGTTTGTGGATCTTGGGTAGGAGGTAGAAACGGGAAGTGCGGGGTGTGGGAACTATGAGGTTGGTGGCAGTGGATGGGAGATCCCCAGAGCTGATAAGGTTGGAGATGGTATAGGAGACAATGGCCTGGTGCTCCTTAGTGGGGTCATGATCAAGGGGTAAATAGGAGGAGGTATCAGAGAGTTGTCGCTGTACCTCAGCCAGGTAGAGGTCAGTACGCCAGACAACAACAGCTCCCCCCTTATCAGCAGGTTTTATGGTGAGGTTGGGATTGGTGCGGAGGGAGCGGAGAGCAGAGCGTTCGGAAGGAGTTAGGTTGGAATTGGAACACGGTGTGGTGAAGTCAAGTCAGTTGTTGTCCTGTTGGCAATTAGCAATAAAGAGATCCAGAGCAGGCAGAAGACCAGAGTGGGGTGTCCATGAAGAGGAGGAGGGTTGAAGATGGGAGAAGGGGTCATCGGTGGGTGTAGGAGAGTCCTTGTCAAAGAAGTAAGCTCGGAGATGGAGCCGGCAAAAGAAGAGTTCAGCGTCATGGCGTACGCGGAACTCACTGAGGTGTGAGCGAAGGGGGACAAAGGTGAGGCCCTTACTGAGGACAGAGTGCTCTGCCTCAGAGAGTTGAAGGTCGGAGGGAATGGTAAAGATCCGGCACGGATGAGAGATGGGATCAGAGGAGGGAGGGAGGCTGGTAGTGTCAGTGGAAAGGGAAGGGTTGGGGTGAGAGGAAGATGGAGTCTCTGAGGGCCCAGGAGCTGACGATGGGATCTGAGGGAGAGGAGATTGCATAGTGGTGGTGGGGGAAGGGGAGACGGGAGTATACCATCTCGGTGGGGGATGGAGGTGGCGGAAGTTACGGAGAATTATACGTCAGACCTGGAGGCTGGTGGGGTTCTCTAACTTCCGTTAATGCCCCTCCTCCCCTTCTTACCCCATCCCTGACATATTTAGTTGTTTGCCTGTTCTCCATCTCCCTCTGGTGCTTCCCCCCCCCCCCCCTTTCTTTCTCCTGAGGCCTCCCGTCCCATGATCCTTTCCCTTCTCCAGCTCTGTATCACTTTCGCCAATCACCTTTCCAGCTCTTAGCTTCATCTCACCCCCTCCGGTCTTCTCCTATCATTTCGCATTTCCCCCTCCCCCCACTACTTTCAAATCTCTTACTATCTTTCCTTTCGGTTAGTCCTGACAAAGGGTCTCGGCCCGAAACGTTGACAGCGCTTCTCCCTATCGATGCTGCCTGGTCTGCTGTGTTCCACCAGCATTTTGTGTGTGTTGTTTGAATTTCCAGCATCTGCAGATTCCCTCATGTTTGCTCTTAAAGTTACAGAGTTATATACTTTGATAATAAGTGAACCTTTAAACTGTTGTTTTTTTGTCATATATATGTATATATATCTAAATAACTTGGATGAGTATGATTAGTAGATTCGCAGTAGTAAAGTGATGGAGTTTCAGTGAAGAAGATTGTCGAAGGATTAGAGACGGACATCGAGTCATAGAATTAAGTAACATAGTGGCTCAACCCACACATGCTGACCAGGGTGCCTTACTCAGCTAGTGCCATTTGCCTACATTTGGCCCCTATCTCTTTTCTACTAATAAACCTGTTCAAATGTCTTTCCTATGTTGTAATCGTACCTGGCTCTACCACTTCCTCGTTCCACATACCCACCAGCTGTGTGCAAGAGTTGCCCCGAAGGTTGCCTTTAAATCTTTTCCCCTTCATCTTAAACCTATATCCTCTAGTTTTAGATTCCTCCATGCCGGGAAATTAACCATCCACCTTACCCAGGTCCCTTATGGTTTCATAAACCTCTGTAAACACACCCTTCAATTTCCTTCAACCCAAAGAAACAAACCCTACCTATCCAGCCTCCCCTAACAACTCAAGCTCTCTGGTCCTGGCAGCATCTTCGAGATTTTCTTTTCTGAAATCTCTTTAGCTTATTCCCATTCTTCCTGTGGTACGGTGGCCAGAGCTGCACATCGGGTGAGTGGAGCAATGACAGAAGAAATTTAATCTAGACAAATGTGTGGTCATGTGTTTGCGATGTTGCACGCTGGCAGGATATGCAGATAGAACTGTAGGAATCTCAGGAGTTTTAACATACAGAGAGACCTTTGGGTGCGAGCTTACTTAAAATGGTGGCACAGGTGCATAGGATAGTGAAGGAGGCATTAGGCGTGCTTGCCTTCATAGGGTGAGGCTTTGAGTACAAGAATTGAAATGTCACGTTGTAGCTGTACAAAATACTGGTTGGACCACATTTGGAGAATTGTGCTCAGTTCTGGGCACCACACCGCAGGGAAGATGTGGTGGCATAGGAGGAAAACTGCAGAAGAGATACACCAGGATGTGGACTGGAATAGAGGGTTGTAATTAAAAAGATATATTGAAAAGGCTGGGTTGCTTTTCAGTTGAGTGCGCATGCGCTGTTATAACATATCAAAGGTATCAGTCTTGGCCGCCAATACTTAAAGGTTTTATTGCAACAGCTACTTCTTGATGAATGGCATGCCACATAGAGCACTTGGAACTCAGCTCAAAATTTGGATTCTCCACAGAGCTCCACTCCGGTGGTGCTAACAACGGTAAAATGCTTTAACACTTTAGCTGCTGATTGACATTGATGTTCATTTTTGCAGCTAATACAACTGCCAATATAAACACACAATGTATTTAGCAGATTAGGGAGATGTATTGAGGCGCTGACAATTCAAGCCAGTGAAGTCCACATACATTCAGTGATGGGAAGGTCCTGTGGGAATCACTTGGAGAAATGAGGTTCACTTTCAGGGAATGGACCAGTTAAATATCCCAGGACACACAGTCGGAAACCATGGACAAAATCCCCACTGAAGGAGAGTCTGGTTTCATTCTTTCCACAGAAATAAGACCATAAGATATAGGAACAGAATTAGGCCATTTGACCCATCGAGTCTGCTCCACCATTCAAACATGGCTGATCCTTTTTTCCCCTCTTCAGCCCCACTGCCCACCCTTTTCCCTATAACCTTTGATGCTGTGTCCAATCAAGAACCGATCAAGCTCTGCCTTAAATTCACCCAAAGACCTGACCTCCACAGCTGCCTGTGATAAAAAATTCCACAAATTCACCACCTTCTTGCTAAAGAATTTCTCTGGATCTCTCCTTTCCAAATCTACTCTGTCTAGGCCTTTCAACGTTTGAAAAGGTTTCAATGAGATCCCCCCCTCATCCTTCTAAATTCTAGCGAGTGCAGACCCAGAGCCATCAAATGTTCCTCGTATGACAACCCTTTCATTCCGGAATCATCCTTGTGTACTTCCTCTGAACCCTCACCAATGCCAGCACATATTTTCTTAGATGAGGAGCCCCAAACTGTTCACAATACTCAAGGTGAGGCCTCACCAGTGTCTTATAAAGCCTCAGCATCATATCCCAGCTCTTATACTTTAGACCTCTTAAAGTGAACGCTCACATTACATTTGCCTTCCTCACCACTGACTCCTGACTCTACCTGTGAGCTAACCTTTAATTTGTTCTACACAAGGACTCCCAAGTCCATTTGCACCTCAGATTTTTGGATTTTCTCCCCGTTTAGAAAATAGTCTGCACATTTATTTGTTCTACCAAAGTGCATGACAATGCATTTTCCAATGTTGTATATCCGTTGTCACTCTCTTGCCCATTCTCCTAATCTGTCTAGGACCTTCTGCAGCCTCCCTGTTTCCTCAACACTACCTGCCCCTGCACCAATCTTTGTATCATCAGCAAACTTGGCAACAAAGCCATCTATTCCATCATCTAAATCCTTGGTATATAGCATAAAAAGAAGCGGTCCCAACACCAACCCCTGTGGAACACCACTAGTCACTGGCAGCCAAACAGAAAAGGATTCTTTTATTCCCACTTGCTGCCTCCTACCAATCAGCCAATGCTCTAACCATGCTAGTAAATTTCCTGTAATGCCACGGGCTCTTAACTTGGTAAGCAGCCTCATGTATGGCAAAGGCCTTCTGTAAGTCCAAATATACAACATCCACTGCATCTCCTTCAAGAATTCTAGCAAGTTTGTCAGGCAAGGTTTTCCCTTAAGAGATCCATGCTGACTTTCTCCTATTTTGTCCTTTCAAGTACTCCATAACCTCATCCTTAACCACTGACCTCTTTCTAACCACTGAGGTCAGGCTAACTGGTCTATAATTTCTTTTCTGCTGCTTTCCTCCTTTCTTAGAGAGTGGAGTGACATCTACAATTTTCCAGTCCTCTGGCACCATGCCAGAGTCCATTGAATTTTGAAAGATCATTACTAATGCTTCCATAATCTTTACTGCTACTTCTTTCAGAGCCCTAGGGTGCAGTTCATCTGGCCTGGGTGACATTCAGCTTTTTGACCACCTTCTCCCTTGTAATAGTAACTCCACTCAGTTCCCTTCCCTCACACCCTTGAACTTTTGGCCCACTGCTAGTGACTTCCACAGTGAAGATTGATGCAAAATACTAATTTAGTTCATCTGCCATCTCCTTGTCACCTCTTATTATTTCTCCGGCCTTATAAGATTGGTGTGTTGCACGCATAGAGTCATTTCTGACTAACGTAGCCTCACCTTTTAGCTCCGTGCATGAGTGAAGACTTCTGGATTGTGTGACTGTCTCATTGTATTGTGCTGCTTTGTTCATGCCCGTCATCCTCCATATTGAAGAACACACCGAGTGGGTGAAGAGGTCAGAGATTCACTTTACATCAGAAGCTTTATATCATCGGGATTCATTTGCATCAATCATTTCACTCTCTTCTTGCATTGCAATCTGTTTTACTCGAAGGGCCTCCTAGAGCAGGTAGCAGCAATCATGTATGAACTCAGAACGTGGGACCTTGGCATGCATGCAATAGCAGCATTTGTGAGTAGGAATGTAACCAGCTGCTACCTTCTGACTTCTGACTTCTTGTGGGGATTTACACATCCTAAGTGAAAACCAAGTAAAATATTATTTATAATAAAATGGAAATAATAAAATGAAGTCAAAGAAAACATTAACTGAAACTTATAATACGTGACTGCCTCATAGGTAGCTTCATGTTACAGAGTCCCTTCTGCGACTGCAGTCTGTCTGCTGGAAGGCTGCTCCCTTTCCCTTTGACTCGAGCTCAGGTGTTGAAGACTTATACGAAGCTATTGCCCTGGTGGGCTTATTCAGCCTGTGGCCCTCAGCTAATGGAGATAGCAGTGTGCGAGGAGGTAGAATGTCAGTGATGGGTGACAGTGGTGGCTGGTTTAGGAGAGGGTGGTGTAGGTGGTTTAGGATGGTAGTAGGTGGAGTAATGGGGGGGGGAGGTGTGTGTGTGTGTGTGTGTGTGTGTGTGTGTGTGTGTGTGTGTGTGTGTGTGTGTGTGTGTGTGTGTGTGTGTGTGTGTGTGTGTGTGTGTGTGTGTGTGTGTGTGTGTGTGTGTGTGTGTTTTGCCTGCAATCAGGCAAATGTCCTGCATGAAGGAATATGCTACAAGTAGTATACATTAAAAAATAACAGAAGTAGACTTCCTGCTGGGCAAAGCTCAGTGGCCTTGGCAACGGCCAATAGGGTCTTGCCATAATCATCCTTCTGACTGAGAAACCATATCATGGAGGCAGGAGGCCTGAAGCAGAAGCGTCAAAGCTGCTGAGGACAAATGTGGCCATGTAGCTCAAAGACTGCCTGCAGCTTTCTGGAAAGGGGCTCCTCGATTCGTGAGTAAATGGGTGGATAGCTGGCTGAAAGAAGGACAGTAGAGAGAAGGACAAAAGGCTCAGAAGAGAGAAATGGGGCCCCAATAGGTTCAACGTTGGAACCACTAGATGCATAATTGATATGAACAGTTTTAACTTCCTATGTAAGTGTGAAAGGTGACCTCAATGAAACATTCAAAATACTTACTTGACTTGACAGGGTGGATCCAGGCATTGTGTTCCCCTGGCTGGGACGTCTGGACTGACATGTCAGAATGGGAATGGGAAGTAGAATTGAAGTGGGTGGCCACTAGAGATCCTGCTTTTTCTGGTGGACAGAGCCTACCTGCTCAATGATGTGGTCTCCTAATCTATGTTGGGTCTCATCAATATACAGAAGGCCACACCAGCAGCATCAGATACTCACAGGTGCAGAGTCACCTCACATGGAAGGCCTTTTTGGAGCCCTGAGTGGTAGTGAGGGAGGAGGTGTAGAGGCAGGTGTAGCACTTGTTCCACTTGCAAGGACAAGTACCAGGAGGGAGATCTGTGGGGAGGGATGAAAGGACAAGGGAGTTGCATAGGGAGTGATCCCTGTGGAAAGCAGAAAGAGGGGGGAGGGGAAGGAAAGATGTGCTTGGTGGTAGGAGATGGCGGAAGTCAGAAAGAATTATGTACTGGATGCTGAGGCTACTGAGATGGTAGGTGAGGACAAGAGGAACCCTATCCCTGGTGGGCTGGCAGAGGTATGGGGTGAAGCCAGACATCCACTTACCTGAAAAGTGTTTTTGTGGATCTGGGCTTGGGGAAAGGTTGTGGAAAGATGGGATCAACCTTGCACACTTTATGACTTCTTGGGAAGGAAAGAACATAATGGTAGTGGTTGATGATTGGAAGAAAAGTGTCAGAGAGAAATGATGTCTTTGAAATACTTCAAGGGTGGGAAAAGGCTGGTGGCATTGTATTGGAAATGCTGGACCATGATCTGTTGAGTGTAAGGCTGGTGGAGTCGAAGATGATTTCTCTTTAATGGTTCCGGGAGTGAAAGCAATGTGTGAGTTGAGTCCTTTTATGGTGATTTATAACTGAGCTTTCAAAAAGAACAAGGATAGGTTGAGTGCTTTACTTGCAGGGAATTAAGTTTATTGTATATAGCTGTCAATTTTGTACATGGATGAATGGATAAACAAACATGAGATAAACCCAAAAAAATCCAGCCTTTCTCCAGTGTTAGAATATTGAAAGCACAACATTTCTGCCATAAGAATAATCATCCAAACAATCTACAGAATGTGAATTCTGACATCTAATCAAAGAATTTATCTCAGCATTGTTCTTATGTTGTTAAAATACCACATGGAGGTGGAAATTGTGACAAACCATTAATTTTCCAGATCATGACATCAAACTAATGGACAGATGAATCAATATATGTAACTTGATGGTCTCTATACTGAGACTAAAGATAAAATATTTGTGGTAGGCCATGTTATTGATAAGCATCTTACAACGAGGTGACAGGGATGGTTGCATTAAATCTTCTCCATACCTTATGTTAAAATAAATCTTCTGCAATTGAAAATACTTAAGTGACTTATTATTGCAAATGGCTATGCCTATAACATACTAAAATATATTTTGCTGGTCCTTTAGTTTTAGAGAGACAACACTGAATGCTAAGGTTGACATAAGAGATATTCCATTCTATTTATTTTTCTCTTTTTTTCCTGCAGCAGACTATTCACAGGCAGAAGTGGCATTTCAGTCTCTAATTCTTTTAGTTTTACTATGATCTTTGTAAGCAGGTTTTATTTTTGTCTGGATTGACTGTGGAAGCAACTATTGTCAAGTTCAGTCTTTTCTCACCTAAGATCTCATGCGCAAGCTTGTAGGAGCAGGCAGAACTTGGTAAACAACACAAAGATCCCTAAATAGAAATTCCACCCCCCCCCCCTTCATCTGAGGATGCAAACCAGTTAAGTTGTCTCTTGGTAGTTCCAGATGAAATGGGTAACAGTACAGATCCAAATTCAATGACTCATGAACACAATAAATGGCTCATTTACCCACTAAGCGCTCAAGAAGACTTCTCTACACTTTCTATTCTTGTTTATCTTGAAATTATGGAGTGTGAAGAACAGTGCTGTATGTTTCATGTATATACTTTTACTGCAGTATCAGGTTAATATTTTTATAATTTATTTCATTTTAACTGTTCAAGAGAGAGGACATTTCAATGTTGATTATTTGGTTCATTATCTGTATGCTGCTGCAAGGTTTTAATGGATGGATTGAAAAGGAAATGATTGTGATCTGTATTGAAAGTACTTTTCATGTAACATTTTATAAAATGATTTAATATAATGTATATGTTCAAATTTATAAAGTTTTCACTAATTGAAACTGATTGGATCAGGCATCTAAAGCAGCCCCAAATGTTAAAATTAATACTTCCATCCTGTTTAGAATTTCTACAGAATTTGGGATGCTGTTGGGATAGTGATATCAGTTAAATGCTTGAATTGTAAAGTTTAAGTTATTCTGTGGCCTTATGAGTTTTGTACAATGTGTTCATGATATACTGCTTTTAATAGAACAAATTAGAATACTTCAATTAGAGCGCACTTACTGAAGTTTGTGGAATGAGGAGCACAAGCTAATTTTTCAGTGTAATTAAGCATGTAACATAGGTGAATTTCCTGAATTGTAATAATGAGGGGGACTCACTGACAGATGTGAAATCAGGTGCTGCTATTAGGTTTAATGTGTTGCAATGGGGAAAAAGAGCTCAAATAGTATATCAGTTTTATAAGACAAAAGATGTTTTTGATAAAAGGCAAATGCATGGAAATTATTTTTTTGGTAGCAAAGAATGCAAAACTCTAAGAAGACCAGAACAAGGTGATCAGGAAGTGTCTTTCAAATGCATGGAAACATTCATCATATTGCATAGCATTGGGAAGAAATCTATTGACCTCCAAGCCAAACAAGGTAGGAACTGGAGTCTACTGGAGTTTAGTGTAAAACAGGAACTTCCTGTAATTATTTTCCATATACTCTGAGGAAATTGTTCTCCCATCCTCTGCCAGGTTTCTCATTCATTTTCCCTTTACACATATCTTCCTTCTCTACCGATAGCGTGTGATCCTGTATTTCTTCCATAAAATTTGTTCTTTCACTCTTGTTTTTTTTTGAAGTAATACTGCTGCTGCATTTTTGGATTTGTACAGTAGATGGTTTCTTATGTTCTGTACTCCTGTAAATACATCTCACTCCTGTGGTTTGTTGAAGCCTTTGCTGAATAAACCATAGCAATAGTCCAGAATCATCAGAGAGAATTTTTGCGGCACCAATTACTGGAATGTGTTATTTGTTGCTATTATCATTTTTCCTTCCTCAAAAGGCAGATGGGATAATGATCCTCTCAAACTGATTGGTCAGGATTTTGTATCAGTCTGTAGTGCAATTTACATAAAACAGATGAACATTGAATAAAATCCTAAAACACATTAAAATATTGGTATAAAGTCATGGAGTTGTACGTCACTGAAACAGTCCCTGTGACCCACAAAGCCAAAGCTGACCATCAAGAACCCATTGTTACGAGGATTACCCTTCAATAATAATGACCAGATAGGCACAGAGAGAATCTGTTTTTAATGACAAGTACAGTTCACATAGACATGGATTTACAAACTAAATACCTGTGTGCACTTCCACTAGGTTCTCCGACCTTCCATGAGCAGTCATAGAAGAGAAAAGTTAATACCCGGGAAAGGGAGTCTTTGTTGGCCAGGTGTTCTTCTTGATCTCGATGTAATCTCCATGTTTCAGATCTTGGGTCATCCACTTATTGTGCTGGTTGATCTCCACAGAGCTGTGGCTGCCTGTGCTCCCAACATCCTCCATTCTTAGTCTTTCCCTTATCGGATCAATCTATGACGTTTGAGTTTTGTTGGCTCAAGATCATCTGACTGACCTGTGTCAGCTTCTGACTGTATGGGCCCAAGGCTACACGTGGCGACCCACTTCCCAGCGCACTCGAACCGGCTCACAAAGTGGCGCGCGCCGATATTGAGGTCGGTCCCAAAGAGGGCGCCAAGCCTGCTTCACCAGCAAGGGGGAAAGCCCGCGCGCAGGACGGGACTGTGAATACGCGCCCCCTACAGCATTCCCGCCCGGGGAGGGTGATGCACCATCAATAACTCACGCAGAGACTTAGGAAGTGAGATATCGGCTTTTATTGACTGAAGAACAACACTACATCCTGGGAAAATGAGGGAGAGCAGCAGACCACAGTCGCCTTTATACAGGGGTCTGTGGGAGGAGCCACAGGAGCAGTCAGCAGGGTCTGTGGGAGGAGCCACAGGAGCAGTCAGACAGGTATATCTAGTTCACCACAGAGGGCGGGATCAGGAAGGCTTTAAAGCGAGGCCGCCAAGTTTGAATAAACCTCTTTTGTAACTGCAGCTCACCGACTCCGTGTCGTTATTGCAGCGCTGCGTGTAGCACACCGCTACAAACAACCTGTTTTGCTTTTTGACCCTCCCTTCAGCCTTGTGCTTTAGGTGATTTCTTTTGTTCTTTCTAACTCAGACTGGTTTAAATCATTCCAACAAGATCAGCCAAACACTGGGCTCAGACGACCAGATCAGCCTGTTCCTTCTGCAAACCTGCCATTTTATGTAATAAACAGCTTCTTCTCTGAGAATGGACTCAGGATTAGCAGAACATTAACAGAAACTCCTTGTGTCCATTTTCAACTGCTCTGATTAAGTTATCTCAGAGCAAGAATCAGTTCAATCAATTCACAAAATGGTGGCTGCAAAAACACTCACGTAAAAATATCAGACAGGAATTTGTGAAGAGATTGCATATCATTATAGCAGAGGAAATGCACAGCAACTTTTGTGAATATACATGCTCGATTAATATCCAAAATCTTTAGTCACAATAGTAGAAACTAAATTCATTATCAAAGTGCTTATACTGTACAACCTTATGATTTGTTTTCTTACCGGCATACACAGTAAATCCAATAAACATAATAGAATCAGTGAAAGACAGCATCCAATTGAATGGAAAAATAACCGAAGTGCAAAGGATAACAAACTATGCAAATACAAAAGAGAAAAAAAATCAATAAATAAGCAATAAATATCGAGAACATGAGATGAAGAGTCCTTGAAAGTGAGTCCATAGGTTGTTGGAACAGTCAGTGCTTAAAGGGAAATTACAGGTTGCAGATTACAATGAGAGTAATTCAGTTACAAGTTTTTTATGCAGCACACTACATTTTGGCATCTGGCATACAACAGTGATTCACAACAGGGCACGATTCCCGTCTTCGTTAAGGTGGCAATGCAGATTCTGCGATGTAAATTAAACTTCAACTTCTGACGCACTAATCCTGCCGTAAAAACCATTTCAAATGCCACACTTTGTGGAATGATAATTGGATTTTAAACAGTGTTGCTGCTGAAACATTACCTTGACCCTGTAGAATGTATTTTATATGCATGGAGTCTAATTTTCTCAGAATATTTATTGCAAAATATGAGGGATTTTACAGTAATCAAAAATCTTTCAGAATTGGTTTGTGCTACTTCATTCTCTGATTTGGCAAGCCAGGTTTAAGATAAGGTGGCTGCTGAATTGTGAGTAAATCAGAGTTATAGCACTAAAGAGCATGGTCTGGGTGACCAGGATTTTTGATGATGGATACTTTATACAACAACATTTCATGTAGATGTGCTCAATGTCTGGGAGGGCTTTATCCATGATACACTGGACTAAATCCACTACCTTTTGTAGGATTTTCAGCTGAAAGGCATTGGTGCTCCTGGACAAGGCTGCAATGCAGCTAGTCAATACACTTTCCACCACACACCTATAGGGATTTGTCAAGATGTTTGATGACATACTGAATCTCCGCAGACTCTGAAGGAAGTAGAGGCGCTGTCGTGCTTTCATTGCAATTACATTTAAGTTACGGATCCAGGACAGGTCCTCTAAGACAGTAACACCCAGGATTTAGTTACTGACCCTCTCCACCTCCGATCCTCTGATGATTATTGGCTCATGGACCTCTGGTTTCCCTCGCATGAAGTCCACAATCAGTTCCTTGGTCTTGCTAACATTGAGTGAGAGGTTGTTGTTATTACACCACTCAGCCAATTTTTAAGTTTCCCTCCTGTACGTTGATTCATCGGCACCTTTGATACGGCCCACAACAGTGGCGTTATCAACAAACTCGAATATGGTTTAGGAGCTCATCTTAGCCACACAGTAAAGCAAGAAAAACAATTTTTGGTGTTATATATTTGATGATTTATCTTTTTAAAGATCATTAGCTGGTATTTGTCAACATCATTAAATTGAGAAGAATAGTTTTGATCTTCCCTTGCTGTTAGTTTTCGATGGATACGACAAGAACTGACATTTCACTGAAAATCTATCCATCACGAGGACTCTGAAGTTCCTGTTCCTTGTTATGTTGACACCCAGATTCAATCACAGAAATGCAGTTCTTAGAGAACCAGTGTTGCCGAAAGTGTTCTGTTAAATGTTTTATGTTCTCATACAGTTTAAAATTATTTATTGCCCCTGTTGTATTCAAGAGCCATATTTAAAATGTATTTCCTCTTTAAATTGTCGGCAGATCTGTTGTTGCCAGTAGATCAGAGAAATTGTAAAGGCCAAATTTCGATCTTTGCAAATATATGATCCTAGCTTCATTATCAAGAAAAATGGATAGAGTACCTTGGCTATAGTGCTAGTATTGTAGGCAGTAAATCTGTAGTGCCTAGAATGAAGAATTATTCTCAGGTGTTGTATATATTTTGCTGACCTCAGCTGGAATATTTGTAGAACTGCAAACTCCGTGGTTAGGATATATAGGATGACAGTTGCTTTTGACCCTGCACAATTTTGCTGTTAAAGACTGAGTGAGTGTTATGGCATGAGAATTTCGTTAATTCTTTTAAACTCAGAATTCTATCAACATATTTTCAACAAGTTGACAGAGCAACTAACCAGACTGACAAAGACAGGGAAGTTCTACAATGGGTAGTCAAAACTGCCCAATGTATCACCAACAGCAGCCTACCCACCATCAAAGATGTACATACAGAAAGGTGTCAGAAAAAGCCCAGTAATATCATAAAGGATCCCACCCACACTGCTATTGGACTGTTTTGTCCACTCCAGTTTGGGAGGAGGCTATGTAGCATCCATGCCAGGTCCACCTGGATAAAAACAGTTGCTATTATGTTTGTTCTTAATGGAGACAAACTTGCAAGGGTAAAAACTAACACACACACACGCACACACACACACACACACACACACACACACACACACACACACACACACACACACACACACACACAGACGGATTGAAAGTAGATGAGTGAATAAGGGACTGTATTTGTTTATTACAATTGAAGTTAATGTAAATATCTTTGTCGAAAAGCATTTTTGTTTCTTGCAGGTTTTTGAGGACATACTACTGTGTTTGTTTTCTTTAAAGGAAGAAGATATGTTATTATGTGTGTACATTATAAAGAACTTCAGTTTCCAATGTGTAATGTGGATGGTTCACCCGAAATGGGAAGTGATGTTGGTGAATGAGTCACACTTACTCTCTTGGTGGGCTGGAGTGTCCTGAGTAAAATGTGGTTGAGCTGAAGCCATTCTGTAAATAAACAATGTTAGATTTTAACCCACACAAGTTTGTCTTTATTAAGAACAAATATAACAATATATATTTCCCCAAAAAGACAGCAAAGCTGCTCAACACCATCTCCCACCAACCCAACACCACTACTTTATCATATCCTGTCAGAGTCACCTTATGTACAGACACTCCCCCTCCTGTCTCTAGTGTTACTTTATGCACATACAACTAATGAATATAAGCTATGTGTTTATGTTTATTGTGTGCATATTTTACTGTGTTCTTTATCTTATTGTGTTTTTTTGTAATGCATCGGATCCAGACTAACAATTATTATGTTCTCCTTTTCATTTATGGACTGGAAATGATATTAAACAATCTTGCATCTTAAACCAGAAAAAGAAAAGCACTCACTTCAAAAATATTTTACAGGAAACAAAATGAAGATTGGGACACGGTTCTAGATTTTGAGGCCAATGCTGAAATATTAAAAACAAATTGATTCTCTCTCTGCTACAAACTGAGGCGTGGCCGCCTCGGTAATCCGTACTGGGAAAAGTTCCTTAAAAGAATGTGTCCTTCAGTTGTTCTTGTTGCCCTCTGGTGGTTGGATGTTGATAAAATATTAAAGAGCTTAGTACAGAGTGTGTATACACAGGTATATCTATCTATCTATATATGTATATATTATAGAGAGAGAAGAGAGAGAGAGAGAGAGAGAGAGAGAGAGAGAGAAGAGAGAGAGAGAGAGAGAGAGAGAGTGAGAGAGAGAGAGAGAGAGAGAGAGAGAGAGAGAGAGAGAGAGAGAGAGAGAGAGAGAGAGAGAGAGAGAGAGAGGGAGAGAGAGAGCAGTGAAAAGCACTGAACTGTGATTGTTCACTTTACCTGATGGCTGCAATCCCTGAGTAAGGTGATGAGCACTAAAGGAGATTAGCTAGGTTAGTTAAATGCTTGGCTTTCATGATATCTTATGATTATTTGTCTCTGTAGCTATGGAACTGCCTGATTTATTGATACTGTCAGATTCACTGATACATTCTTTTGTGTTTGCACTGGTTAGGTTTTTACAAAGTAGGAATCGAGATGTATAATTTAGACACTTAAATCAAGTCATGGATTGAACATTGGAAGGGATGGAACACCTGGCTTTGCTGAAATAGAGAAACACCGAAGTTAAGATCAGCAGTAGGTCATTTAGCTCTTTGAGCCTGCTGTGCCATTCAATATGATCATGAATGATCACAGAAGTTTATTTCCCTGTTTGTGTTTTCTTTGCACATTCCTTGATCCCTTTAGCCCCTAAGAACTGTATCTTGGGCAACCTGACCATCTGGAGCACCCTTCCTGCATTTGGTTTGCCCAGTCCTGTTAAAGTTTTGCGTGTCTCAATAGGATCCTCTCCCATTCTTATTAATACCAGTGAAGATCAACTGAATCGGCTCAATTTTTCATCATACGTCAATCCCGCCGTCTTTACAATCATCCTAGTGAACCTTTGCTACAGAAAACAGAAATCCATTTTAAACACAAGGGATTCTGCAAATGCTGGAAATCCACAGCCCCCCCCCCCCCCCCACATGCACAATTCTGAAGGAAATCCATTTTGCTCACGTCTGAAGGGGCCAATATGTTGTAACCTCTCGCCCGACCCCCCGAAGTGTATAGTGTACTAAACAATTGGCATATGATTTGACTGGTGGTGGGGCACAGATAAGCAGACACAAGACTCTGTGAAAGAACGTAAGCAACATCAAGAGCAGTTCAAGAATCGACCTGTAGCTCCTTCCAGTCCCTGGCCAAACAAATAGTGGTCGAGTGTAAATGAACATGATGATTTATGGGAAGAGTGGTTGTCAATATAGGAGATGCACATTCAATGTAACTAGAAACAGTGACAATAAAAAAATGTACTTTAAAATGTTGAGAATGATCGTTGTTATACCTGAACATCTGGATTTATGATGCAAACAACTCATGAGTG
Organism: Hemitrygon akajei; assembly: GCF_048418815.1. Taxonomy (NCBI): domain Eukaryota; kingdom Metazoa; phylum Chordata; class Chondrichthyes; order Myliobatiformes; family Dasyatidae; genus Hemitrygon; species Hemitrygon akajei. The sequence goes on from NC_133140.1 coordinate 43,170,264, forward strand.
GTGAATTTGCCAGATTTTCCGGAAGGAACAGAATCATTACTGCTGCATATCTGATCCTAAGAACATTCTGTAAGCTCATGCATGAATTTTAACACAATGTTATTTCTGAGCTTTGTTGTTGTTGTTGTTCAGTCGGTTAATTGAGTCTGACTCTTCGTGACCTCATGGGCCATAGGGTTTTCATGGCAGATACGGAAGTAGATTGCCAGGCCTTTCTTCCACACCTGCTGCCCAGGTTGAGACCCGGCTGGGTTTGAACTCAGGACCATCTGCCTTGAAGTCCAGAGCTGATGTCACTGCACCACCAGCTGGCCCAATTTCTCTGTACTAACCCTTTAATGTCTCTCATTTTCCATTAATCCATTCCTCTCAGCCTCAAGTGGTTTGGTGGAAAGGATGGGTCAAATTGTGGAGGGTGCATTGAAGAAGATAAATGAAGCTGAAATCAAAGAAAAGATTGCACATCCTTTTTCAGTTCCAAAATATACTACGTATAATTACAGCACAGACAGCTGCTGGGTTATTGATAGGCAGATGTTACACAGGTTGGTGGTCGATGTTACAAAAAAGCATTATGATGACAATTCAGGGCCCCAAACAGCCCTTCCAGGTGAGACGACACTTTATTCAGTACTTTCAGTGCGGCCTTCTCTACATCACTGAAAAATGATGTAGGTTGGGGAATTGCTTTGTTGAGCACCTTTGTTCTGTCCACTACAAAAGGCAGGAATTCCTGGTGGCCACCCGTTTTAATTCTACTTTCCATTCCCATTCTTACATGTCGGTCTATGACCTCCTCCACTGTCAGGTTGGAGGAGCAACACCTGATATTCTGTTTGGGTAGCCTCCTACCTGACAGCATGAACATCAGTTCCTTAACTTCCAGTAATTTCAACCCCTCCTACCTCTCTGTTTTTCCGTTCCCATTCTGGCTCCCTTTTGCCCCTTCTCGTTTCCTCACCTGCCCATCATCTCTCTCTGGTGCCCCTCCTCCTTCCCTTTCTGCCATGGTTCTCTCTTCACTCCTATCAGACTCCTTCTTCTTTAGGCCGTTACTTCTTCCACCTGTCACCTCCCAGCTTCTTACTTCATCTCCCCTCTCCCACCTACCCACCTTCCCCCTCACCTGCCAGCTTGTACTCCTTCTCCCTCCTCACTTTCCTATTCTGGCTGTTTCTCCCTTCACTTCCAGTCCTGGAGAAGGGTCATGGCCTGAAACATTGACTATTCATTCCTCTCCATGGATGCTGAGTCCTCCAGCATTTTGTATGTGTTGATCTGGGTTTCCAGCATCTGCAGAATATCTTGCGTTCAAGGTAAACAGCGATTATGTTCTCCATTTTGAATGAGATTATCCTGTTTTTGAAAACAATGTCATATGAAGAACCTGTGTATGGGGAAATGTCATTGATTGTACTTCACTGGTTTCTCTCTCAGTTCATCTGGATGATGATTACCTGATGATTCATCAAGACTGCATATTATAATCCTTAACTGAGCCAGAAGCCAGCTGAAAATGAGCTGGAACAGGATGCTCCCTCGCCTACAGAAAATGATGCAGTGAAAAAAACATGATAACATCTGCTGGAGATGTCCCAACAAAGGAAGGCAGTGACATTTACAGCAAGCCAGGAAGCTGCCAGGTGGATTGAAGATACACAATGGAACTCTTAGTTGCACCGTTAGGTATTTATTTTAGCACTGGATGTACTTAATTGCATTTACTGGTTGTGTGTTTGTATATTAAGTGGGAAGAGATATATTATTTATTTCTGGACGTGGTACTTTTCAGAGGTGTTATCACTTCCATCCCGTGAAAGGGCGATGGCACAAAATAAAATAACTTCTAACAGTGAAAAAGCAGAACTGTGAGTACTATTCACATATTCTGAACAAACGGAAAAATCTAGAGATGCATCTGGCGCAGTAGTGTGGGTGTGCCACCCTGTCAGAAATGCCACACTTCAGAGGAGATGTTTCCATCTATTCCTGACTGAAACCAAAGTGAAAATGAAATGTAAAAATGCTCTGAGCCCCTATCACTTCAACAGTCAATGTCCCATGACAGTACCTTGAAGATGAGCTGAGGAATTACCTCATAGTTCTGGCCAATATCTATTCCTCACTCATTACTAAAACCAGATAAACAAATTAAAGTTTATTGGAGCTTCCAGTAAGCAAATAAACGGTGTGCTTCCTACATTACATTAGTTATTTTGAAAGGAAGATAGTCTTCACATATCACATCATTATTTTTGAAAACAAGGAGTTCAGCAGTAATTTTGGATTTTTATGCCATTCAATTTCTTGGGCCAACATCATGTTTTCAGTATTTTTTGCTTTAACAACAGTGTTAAAACAATTGAAATATACTTCATAACACTGATTCTGTCTAGACTATCTGCGTAACCTGCAACAACATATCCTTTTGAGGAGCAAGGTTTTCACTGACATGAGCTGCCGATTTATGCATCTAAGCCATCTATGTGGAGACCTCAGAGTTTACTTTGAATTTTAAGAAAATTGCCAGCAAATACTGACAGTTTGCAGTGTTAGGATTATAGATATCAGGTGTGTAACAAACAAAAGTCCTGTTCATATTGCAAAAAGAATGGACAGAAATCCATGCTTTTGTTCCCAAGCAATGATCCCAAGGAAATGGACATTCATATCTTCTTTCTCCCACACTTACTTAACCGAAAGGCTAATATTTAGTAATTATATTTCTCCAGCTAGAGCAACTTCTGATATATCATTTATTTATTGTTATTTAGTGTTGATAAACTGTATAGAGATCAACATGTTCTGATCTAAGGGTATTGATGATGCTAGGATAGTCTGACTTGAGGAAGATACACTTTATCAAGAATAGACAGCATAAATATTTAGCATTGTTTGCTAAAAGATTGGAACAAATGGGAAATTTATTACATTACAAAATCTCCAAACTACAAACATGGAAGTGTAAAGTACCAGTGGCTGCAGTCAAAATGTGTTATGTCTTTCCTGATTTGGTTTGTTATTTTATTTCTGATTACAAGCTCTCACTCCTTACTTGTAAGTTCACAGCTGCTGTTGATTACTTATTATTGGATTGTTAAGCAATTAAACTTTGTCACCAGATTGGCCGTTTTTATATTGTTTGTACATTTCATTTAGCTGCTATTAGCTAGAAGCACTTTGTTAGGTGTCAAAGGAATTTTAGTTAATCTTTGAATCTCTTTTCTGAGAGAACTCCTTGTGTACTGTAAGGCATTGGTGAATAATATTACTGCCTTCAAACTACAACTATATGGGACTGGAGTTTATCTATCTGCCTAGCTTAAGCAAACAGGGAAACTCTTTTACAAGGGTATAATAATGTGAATTTATTTGATAGCAATAGAAAATAAATACTCTAGAATGATTCAGATTGATATAAAGCTGGAGGTACATTTCCTTGTCTCCATAAGGAACGGACTTCTGGCTTGGATTTTTCATTCTCTGTGTTATTTGTCACTATCTCCCTGGTTCTTTTCCAAAAGTTCTGTTCTCCCAAATGTTTTTCAAAGTGCAGCTCACCATGTCAAAGTTTGGTGCCCAGTCCTCCTCACCTGCACCTCCCTGCACAGGTTTTTCATCATGTTCCAGCTCATTGACAGAGTCCTCCTGATTGCTCATCTTCCCAGTATGGTGGCAACAATGCTGCAGGAAATAAAAAGAGACCAAGAGAAAACTGAATAGAAAAACAGAACTCAAAGCCCTGACGCTATCAGAATATAACCATTAGTGCAAGTTTACCCACATGCAACCTGATCATCCTCTCACCAAATCTTGCTGAATAGCCAATATGTTGAGCCTTGGATACCACCACATTGATCTTGGAAACAGAATTTCCTACTGATTTGATCCAAAACATTGAGTCTGCTTCTAACCAGATGCTGTCTGAATGGCTGAGCTTTCCCGACACTGTTTTGACTTATGGTTTTCCCTTAATCCACTCATCATGAAATAAAATAATAACATGAAAAAATAGGCCTTCTGTAACACAAGTCACTTCAGTTGAAATTTATTCCTAAAAGAAATCCTGAAATTGTGAAAGGCACGGTTATATTGTAAGTTGTTGCCTTCTTTCTTTAGCTTGAGGCCAAACTGGCAGATAAAACATTCCCCATCTGTATGTGAGTACGAAACCCTCGAGGTTTTGGAAAGAAAATCTGCAGATAGGAGTGAGAATGGACAGAACCTCCCCATCTTTCTGCTTCATTCCATTCATTAAGGTACTGAGAATAACAATGAAGGTGCTGAAATAATTTGCCATGGCACTCCTACAGCAAGTGATGCAACCTGCTTACTCATAAAGAAGCTCTTGTTGTTTTGGCATCTCCATCTCTTTCTGCAGGTTTACCAGTAGCTGCTAAGTTGCCGCATGTTCACTCAGCACACCTTCCAATCATTAGGTTGGAAACAGGAGCTCTATAGGATTGAGACAGTTGACTATATTGACTGAGATATTTCATGTGGTTCAGGACTCTGGCCCAGGAGGTACTGGGTTCTCAGTGTGAGGGGGCCAGGGTCATGACTGAGTAATAGGGGTCTCAGTGTGAAAGATCTTGGCTGCCTGTGGGTTTGTCTGAACAGTGTCATCTCATGTGTGCCTGCATGTGGTTCCCATCTTTCAGGGGGAAAATCTGTGTTCAGTTTACACCATGGTTGAATCACAAGCACTTTTTCTTAAAATATAACAACTGCACATTATTTGTGGTTCAAAGCTGCTGTAAAAAAAGCAGCTCCAGCCCATTAATGCTGAGTAGCTCTAGCACCAGTTATATAGTTGCCATAGGCTCAGTTTACACAGATGACCAAAAGTCATTAATGTTTACGGCAAAACTCAAACCAAGGTAAAATTAAATAGAGTACCTTGTAAACTGCAGAATGCCTTACCCAATGAACCTGAACAGGTATGTTTAAAAAACAACAATGCACTTTGCTGCTTGCCTTGGTTTCAGTTGCTATGTTGTACACCTCAAACCCTGTTGGATTGGCAGTTTTACTCGCTACCATAGAATCGCACGGCCTGCTCACTGCAAAAAGGAAAGGCGTGATATTTGGCTGCACATTTACAGGGAGGATTCAAATTTTCTAGCAATATTAGCTGAAAACATTTAACATGGATTTGGGCAGCTGTGATTGTCATACACAAGCAGCAAGAACACAGATGGTCTGCTGTAGCGTGAAGAACACCGTCTCGCTGGACGGAACTCTCAAAGACCAAACTCATTCCTCAGGAGAAAAGCACAAAGGTGATTCCACCATTGAAGACCTCACTGTGGATAACCAATCAAATGAGCAGAATGTAAATCCTGAAAGCTGGACCAATTCATTGAGAAGCAGCAGGAAGGGCGCAATTAATTTGTTTTCAATGTAATTTCATTCATTCACCCTTATTTGCCCGATCTATTGCCAGGCAGGGAATATTTGAAGTGTTAATTTCTGATTGCTTTTTTAAGATGAATTCATTTTATTCTTCAAATTTGTGGGTTAAATTCAGTGAAGGGATCAAATTTATATGAGAAGGATCAATCGTTTCCATAGGCAAGATGTCCCATTGCCACAATGCAAACAATTCATCATTCCAAAATAATTTCGAGCATTGAAACTTCCAGACATTGATCGATTAGAATGGTACCAGCAGAACGATGTTTTAAATTGAGTCACATTGTGTCGAGCAGCTTGTGAAGAGCTGAAACTGAAGCCCTGTTACAGACTGTCTTTTTGGCAGCTTCCACTTTGAAAAATACTGAAGATATTAAATTGAAAAGATTCTGTACTTGGGCCATATAATTCATCTTGTAACAATTATTCTGCAATGGACCCCAAAACATCTGTCAATATAATACTATATCCAACAGTGGTATGTATAGGAGGGGCCAAATGGCCTCATTTGGTGTTATACATTTACATGGTTCTATGATGCACATTTAATCAAAACTACTTTTTAGTAGCCATAAATCTCTGTGCACGCGATTTTCTGACAAATATTTCACTGCATTGCACTTTAGGTAATTTGTTTTTGCTGTCTGAATCTGAACTTGCCATTTCTGCTGTTTATCCATCTGAGGAGAAACATAGGACAGCACAGGAACAGGCCCTTCTGCCCTTGGGGTTTGTGCTGACCACAATGCTAATCCAAATGGATCCTAGTCATCCGCACGTGCCTCTATTCCCTGTCTATTTGAATTACTATTGTGTTTGCTCTCACCACTTCCTCTGGCAGATCTACAACTCCCAGTGTAAAAACAGAAATTGCCCTGTAAATCTCCTCTAAACTCCACCCCCTTCCTGTCTTAATGTTGGCTCTGTTCCTTTTGCACAGCCTGACCTGCTGGCATCTTCATTCTGCAGCTTTCTTACATTCATTTCTTTGTATTCTGTCTCTCTCACTGCTCCCATTAAACCGGCAGCCGCCTGACCTCTGACATTTTAGTCAGAGATGATAGATGTTTTCTTTCTCTCAGAAGGACACGAGTCTTTGGAATTCTCTTCCTGTAAAGATGGTAAATTGCCTCTGAATATCTTGAAGGCAGAGAAAGATGGATTCTAGATAAGGGAAGGGGTAACCGTAGGGAGATAGGGAGCAGAGTTGAGATAATTGTTCGATTAGACACAATTTTATTAAATAACAGTGGACTGTTCCTGCTTCTAACATAGTTCAGTCTCAGAGGGAAGATTCCACACAAGGTGAAAAAAATGTTTTCATCTGGCTAAAAAATGGATAATAGTAATGGAAACTTTGTAATTTTACATTTTAAAATAAATGTAAGTAAGACATAGCTCTCATGCTGGTAGGTTTTGCTAAGGTCAGTGGTGGCCTACATTAACAGCTTCTGCATTACTTGTTACTGCTGGAAGCTGTGTGCCAGAAATCTCAGTCCAGGACCTGTGCCAAAGCTACAAAGCGGAGAAAGCACAGGCCTCGCGGCTGCTTCCTGCAGCACAGGCCACACAGCGTATGTTGATGCAGCACATTATTCAACTATAATTAAAAGGCTTATTTTGTGCTGCTATGTATTCCGCTGAATCCTACAATCAAATCCTCTTTTGTCTCCACAACACAGCCCACAAGGCGGCCAGGCCAGACAAAATCCCAAGCTGGGTGCTCAGGGAGTGTGCACACCAGATCACTGACATCTTCAACACTTCACTCACTAGCTGCTGTCCCCAAATGCTTCAGCTCAGCCACCAAGCCACCATTATCCTTGTATGAAAGAACTCTACTCATTCAGAACTAAACAACTACTATCTGATGGCACTGGCACCAATCATCAGGACAGCCGTAATGGTACACATCAAAACTCTATTCCTGCCACACTGGACACTCACCAATATGTTTACCAACAGAGCTGCTCAACGATAGGTGCCATAGCACCTGGCATCGACACACCTAGAGAACAAGGACACTTATGTCAGACTGCTCTTTCTGGATTTCACTTTGGCATTCAGCACTATGGCCACGCAGACTTTGGTGCACAAACTCCTGCTCCTCAGTCTAAATACACCACTGTGCAACTTCCTAATCAACCGACCTCAGACAGTAAGGATGCACAACTCCTCCTCCTTCCCCATCACCCTCAACCTGAGTTTCTCCCATGGCTGTGTGCTGAGCCCACTGCTGTACACTCTGCATATATATATACACACACACACGCACACACACACACACACACACACACACACACACACACACACACACACACACCACACACGCACACACGCACGCACCGCACGCACACACGCACACGCACACACACACGCACACACTTCTTCTTCGGTTGTCCATCAGAATCCAATGACGACGTCCACTCCTTTAACGGTGAGATCTTTGATGACTATACAGTCCTATCCTGGACCCACGAGTTCTATTGCAGGTGGGACATGTATATGTGGTAGTGGTGGTAGTGATGGCAACCATGGCTGCATTTCTCCTGGCTCTCTTCTGCTGTCTTTTGGTTCTTTCCATCTCCAGAATACGAATCCCATCCCTACACAGCTGTTGCCAAGTGTTACGGTCAGCAGCAACATCCTCCAGGTCCTCAGATCTGATCTTGCACGTCCTTAAAGCATTCTTCATCTGATCCTTGACACGCTTCTTTGGCCCTCCAGCTGAGCATTGACCATGATGTAGCTGGCCGTTATAACACTCTGTGGGGTAGCCGACATGGGGGCATCCTTATCACGTGCCCCAGCCACTGCAGGTGACGCTGGGTGATCGTGGCCTCAATACCTCTGCAGTTGGTCTTTACAAGTATTTCAGTGTCAGGCACCCGCTCACGCCAGGTAATTCCCAGGATGCGCTGGAGGCAGCTTATGTGGAAGCGCTCCAAGGACCTGATGGGACGGCTGTAGGTTACCCAAGCTTCACAGCCATAAAGGAGGATGGTGACACAGACCGCTTGGTATACGGTGACCTTGTGGAGGGACGAAGGCTCCTGTTCTGAAAGACTCTACGCCAAAGTCTCCCAAAGGCAGCTGATGCCTGTTTAATGCAGGTCTGGATGTCACTGTCAATGCTGCTATCCTCGGAGAGAATGTTCCCCAGATATTTGAAAGATGGCACTACTGACAACTTTACACACACACACCACACACACACACACACACACACACACACACACACACACACACACACACACACACACACACACACACACACACACACACACACACACACACACACACACCCCCCCCCCCCCCCCCCCCCCCCCCCCACTGCACGGCCAAGCACACCCGGGTAATCACGTTGTCCAGTTTGCTGATGTCATGACTGTGGTGGGGCTCATTGCCAACAACTATGAGAAGGCCTTACAGAGAGGAGGTGGAAGAGCTCGAGGCCTGGTGCCAGGCAAATAACCTCTTCCTTAATGTCAGCACAACAAAGGAAATAGCCTGCTTGAGTCCCTCCAGCGTTCCACGCGTGTTACAAAGGAAGTGGTCTTCGACATCAGGAGAACTCCCACCACTTACACCCCTGTTCTCATCAGCAGCACAGCAGTGAAGCCATGGGCAGCTTCAGACCGCTGGGCATTTGCTGCATTACTCCATTGTATGGAAACTGCTGTGTGATGGGCAGTCAGAATGCCCAACACATCACCGCTATCAACCTGCTCTCCATTACGGATACTACACAGAAAGGTGCTGGAAAAAGGCCAGCAATATCATGAAGGATCCCACCCTTAGGTAATCTGGAAGAAGCACTTCCAAAAGGGACGGCAGAGGGCTTCAGTATCTCTGTGTGAGGAAGAAAGATGCAAGTGTCTACTAGACATTGTTGGAAAGACCATATTAATGTCTTTCATACCAATACCAAATGATGTACATCTGACAGCCTGGGGAGGGTTCACTGGGAGTTCCGTGGATTGGCTTTGAGCTGCCTACTCATTTCCACGAGAAAAGCACCAGCCAATAACTGTGCTGTTTTTCAGCTTGTTGCAGTAGCAGGGAGTCAATATTTTTGGCGAGTAGCACCCAGTTAGAGCCGATGAGACTTGCTTCACATTAGCTTTAATTTTTGCAAAGGAATAGCTTTGTGATTGGGTAAATCCTCTCAGAGACTGGGGCTGAGAGGAAAATTTTATCAGGTACGATGAAGTGGCGGAGCAGACTGTATGGGCCAAATGGCTGCATTCTCCTCCTACATCTCATGGTCTTACGGACAACACACAAGCAGTCACCCTACAAATACCTGGCTTGGGAAAGAATGTTTAACTGCTGAAGTGGATTCCAAGCATTTGAAATGTTCCACCTGAGGTCTTGCAGGAGGAGGTGGAGAGTATGAAAATTGTCCTGGGGGTCTTCCAGCCATGGGTTTGGGGGCCATGGGTGGTTGCAGGCCTGGAGGTCAATACCAACAGTCAAGCCCTGAAAACCTGGAGATACAGTGACATATGCAAGAAGCTCTACAATCTCACATGAGTGGTCTGGACCATGTACCACCAACTGGGCAACAAGTGGCAGATGTTGTACAATGCACTAGACTCCGATTGGCCACCAACAATCTCACCAGTGAAGCTTCTTGCCCAACGTTCATAGATTCCGTTTCATCTACACACATCCAGCACTGCTGCTGTGGGGTAAGGTAATTGGTGGAAACATACATAATTCACAACCTCCAACATTGAGTTGAGGCTCATTTTAAGAGGCTGGTCTGATGTAATGACATAATTACCTGAGTTTCTGTTACCTTGCTTTGTGTTCAGTGTTTGGAGTACCTCCAGTTGTTAAACATAAAATGCTTCCTGCTGTTTTATTTGCAAAAACCCACGTTGCTGACCCCCAATGATCTAGGACAATTCCAGAGCTACTGAACATGTCGGCCAATGCAATAGTTTTGAAACTGCCAGAGTTGGGAACGAAATGCTGTTGCTTGGTTTGTACGAGCCAAGACCTAAGTCATGCTGTGAGAAATCTCAGCTGACGACACCACATTTAACATCACTCAGCAACTTTGGGGCTGTGGGAGTGGTGAATCTACTAGAACACCCCCCTGAACACAATAAACACTGATCGCTGAAAACTCACTTTGTACAGAATTTTGGACTATGGGAATCTGAACACACCAAACAGTTATCTCTCCTTACCCACTCTTGGTAATGTTAAGCCGTTGGAGCTAATGGACCACATTCTTTCTCTCCTGGGAAATCACTATCCTTGCTTTATTTTTACAGAACTCCTCATGTGGCAAATGCCTGATCAAGATCATGTAGCCCTTGCTAATGCACCCGTTAAGGACTAAAGGGAACTTGCTAAAAGGGTTGATAGTCTACACTCAACTAGGCAGCAGCGCATCATTCCTCCTCCTTTCTCTATGTCAATAAGCCTGGTCAGCAAGGCCCCCAAAATAAGGATGCTCGCAGTTGCGAAACAGACACCCTGGGGTCTGTGTTTTTGTCATGTTCACTTTGGTATAAATGCAGAGAAGTGCTAACTGCATTGCAGCTTCAATAGTGTCAGTGCATTGGGGCATCAGAGTTCTGTGAATGTCATGGGTTCCAGCTGCCAGGGACTCCTGCTGTTCATTACAGACACCCTTTCAGGGCGATGCTTCCTGTGGTGACATTGCTGCTCAAGTGCGTGTGCTGCCAGCATCACCTATTGATGAGAAGACAAAGAGTGACCAAACCTTGCTGGAGGCCGCCAATGCCAACAGGACAGTCTTATGGGACAAGAGGGGTGATGCTCTGCTTCAGTGGGTGACGTTATACGTGGGGCTTTATCCTGGTTAAAGTGGCTAACCTCAGCTTGGTGCAGATCTCCTGCATGCCCAAGGACTGTTCGTTGATCTTTAAGAACTGCCGGCTTGTGGATATCAAGGACTTTGGGTCGTTATCCTGCTCCCCCACTCTGTTAAGTGCACGCCCCACCATTTGTGAGTTTACTTGACTGCTGGGCAAATTCCCAAAACTCACCAAGCCCGCATTCTCCACTGCAGTCACAAAACATGGGGTCGAGCACCACATTTCCATGTAGTACACCACATGTGTAGACTGGACCCAGAAAAGCTGGCAACAACAAAGGCTGATTTGGCCAACAAGGAAAGACTTGGCATTGCAGGCTGGTCAAATAGCCCTGAGCTCCACCTTCCATATGGTCCCCAAGTCTGACGTTGCCATGCATCTGCTGATTACCAACCCCTTAATGAAGTCATCACCCCCCCCCACCCCCAATCATTACCCAGTCCCACACATCAAAGACTTTTTGGCCTCCGTGCAAGCTGTTTGGGTTGAAAAATGCAAAAAAGGCTTTCCAACGGCTGATGACTCTGTATTAAAAGACTTAGATTTTCTTTTTGTTTACCTGGATGACGTACTTGTCGCCAGTGCATCCAAATCCGAACACGTATCTCAACTCCACACATTTTTCTAGTGCTTTAACCCTGCTAAATGCTAGTTTGGGTTGTCAGCATTGACTTTCTTGGCCATTGCATCTCCGATTCCACTACCATACCCCTAGGATTACAACATGACCATGAATATGTCAATACACCTGTGGATGAGCCAGAGGCACCCATGGGACACAGGACCCAAGCCGGGTGGCGTGTCTAAGCTCCAGGCAGGCTCACATTGATGGTTTCAGTAAATTCTGTGGGGGGGGGGGCTGTGTAGGGTAATGTAATTGGTGGAAATGTCCATAATTCACAGCCACCGACATCACTTTAAGAAGCTGGTCTGACAGATAGGCGGAATTACGCGAGTTTCTGTTACTGCGCTTTTTGTCTTCAGTGTTTGAAGTACAATAAGTGAGTTGTTATGGTTTTTCCTTAAACATAAAATGCCTCCCGCTGTTCTATTTGTGAAAACATACACTGCCAGCCTCACAGCCTCAGCTTGCCCACTCTGAGGCCTCCCATATTGTGTGTGATTACATGCTGCTCCCTGGTGCTTCCCTTTTCCCTTGCAGGATTTGGTGCAGCATCAGCGAGCTGTTAGTAGTCAGACAAGGTGGTAATTGGATGGGGAGAGCAGCGACTGCCCTGGCTGAAGTGATGGCCCGCTGACACTTCTCCCTTGAGGTGGGATTCACTGTTTGCTTCTGTGCCCTCATCAATAGGGCAGCTGCATGACTTAGAATCATAGAGCACAGCACAGGAACAGGCCATTCGGCCCATGTAGTCCATGCTGAACCATTTAAACTGCCTACTCCCATTGGCCACAGCCCTCCATACCCCTACCATCCAAACTTCTCATAAACATTGAAATTGAGCTCACATGCACCACTTGTGCTGGCAGCTCGTTCCACGCTCTCCCGACCCTCTGAGTGAAGAAGTATCCCCTCATTTTCCCCTTAAACTTTTCACCTTTCACCCTTAACTCATGACCTCTGGTTGCAGCCCCATCCAACCTAGGTGAAAAACTTGACCCATTGTTGTGTGCTTTTGGCACAGATACTGATTCGGAGCCCTGACTGTTGATCTGTAAACTTCTATTCTTTCACTTTTAAAATACCCAGGAGTTTATATCAGAGCATCCTCTGTTGTTTATTTTTGGGGAAGAACTACATGCTGTGCACCATAAGATTAAACCTCCTCAATAATTGCACTCAACTCAAATAAACATGACTAAGTGAAAATATAGTGAATCAGCAGTCTTCATGAAAATGGTATGGTAATGTACAGAGTTAAAAAATTACCTTTCTGTTTCAGCTTTCATTATCTCAGGAAGCTCCACAGTACTTATTTGGCAATGAAGTGTAGGTGTTGTGATAATGGAGACAACACAGAATGAATCAGTGTGAAACCAAGTCCCAATTATTGCAGGGAGGTCAATGATCAATAATCTTGTTAGGGTTGCTGGGGGAAAAGATTAGCAGAGTGTTGGGAGCACTACATTTGTAAGGTCTCTGGGTTTGGGTGGATGGGAAATGAATGGGTGCAAAGCCTTGGGTTGTTTACTGTGGAATATGGTCCCAGTGTACCACTCCATGGTTTTCCCTTTGCCTGTCGTTGATTTACGCCTTCAGGGAAAGGTCAAGATGAGAGGTGATTGCCTATTGGTGGCACAGAATGTTCAGCAATATATGCAAGGCAAATATGATTGCTTCTCACATATCTACACGGATAATTCAAAAGATCCATTAAGAGGTCGTTCAGGTATTTCTGTTTATGTTCCAAAGTTTGAGGTGACTATGAGGAAAAGATTACAGACAAAGTATCAGTATTCACATCTAAGATGGTTGCTATTATTTTAGCCTTGGAATGGATCCAAGTTCACCCTGATTATGTACTTCAGTGCTCTGATTCATTCTTGGGTTGGGCATCTATGACAACAGGTATTTCAAATTCTTCTTGAGATTGGTCAACACCTGTTGAGGCTGCAGGGTGCAGGCTGGTCTATACATTTCATATGGGTTCCTGCCCACGTTGGGGTTGAAGGAAATGAGGTGACAGACATTATAGCCAAGCAATCTCTTAAAATTAAGGATATAAATGTGGTGGTGCCTTTGCATAATGGGGAGATGAAAGCAATAACTAGAAAGTATATTTGATCACTGTGACAACAAAGTTGGGATAAGCAAAAGAAAGGACAGCATTTATATAAAATTCAGAGGATGGTGGGAACCCAGCTGGGAGATGGGTATAAAAGAAGGGAAAAAGTTATACTTACATGTTTACGTATTGGACACACGAAGTTAAATTACTCCTCGTTCAGAATTAGTATGCATAATATGCATTTGTAGGACTGCACTTGTGAAGAGACTGTGCAGCATATCTTGTTTGAATGCGGTTTCTATGAGGTGCAAAGGAAGTATTTAATTGCTAAATTGAGATCTTTGGGACAGTCACAGTTTAACATAGGAAGTTTGTTAGAATATCACTACCATCATAATGTATAGAAGTGCCTATTTGACTTTCTGAAAAGCATTATACTTTTTGATATTATTTGAGTTTTTGTGGGGTGGGAATTTAGTGGGTAAACTTCCTGTCTCTTTGCTCCACACTCCAACTCAGTAGGTGGCGGTAATATACGTTATGTTGGTCTGTCAATCGCCACTAAACTTTACAAGAAGAAGAAAAAGACACTGTGGCCTGTTTGAACTGATTTGAGAGTTGTAGCTTCAGGGGAACATCCTCTCAGTTCTACACAGCACATGTTATAGTGCCCAAGTTTTTCCAAGAGAGACTTAAATCCTCAAAAGTGAGACTATTACCAACTAAATTACATCCTTAATTAGACTAAAGTAGTTGAAATTACGAAATCAATTGAGTTGTAAATAATAATGGCAAGTCTCTAATTTTTCCTAATTCCAAACATTGTTTTTAATATTAATAGCTGTGACTATTCTAAGAATATTTAACTCATCTTGCATTCATAAAATTGATGAGTTTTCCCAGATAATCAATCTCCTTCTTTGGGATGACAGGGAAATACAGATTTAAAAGAAGAGAAACATAAATAGTGTAATTTAACTTCAGATCAAAAAAGGAAAACAGTTTTCCTTTGGGTATGATGTGTCTTCATCAATCAGTTTAAAAATGTGATCAGTTTACTTTGAAATTCATTTTTCATGTTACATATGTAGTTAATGTTATTAACAAAGGTGGTCAAAGATCAAAAAAATAAATTCAACACAAGGGAAGTATTAGAAAGGTCATTAAGGTTAATTTATTCTCCTGCTCCCGGATATTCCAATGTATTGCTCTGATTTACATGTCCTCGAATCATTCCACCTATTATGTCAGGTAAGCTACTCATTGTTCACTGGCCCATTAAGGCCAAGAGCTCCTTGAAGTCCTTTTGTAGAGCCACCTCCAGCCTCCTTCCTCCACTGCGAGCCAATAGCTCATCCCCTACCCTGATTCATTGTGAAGGAATAAGATGACAGGTGAAGTCTTGCAGAAGACAGCTACCAAAGGGTTGTGTAAAGGCGCATGTTTAATTGTTGTTTGTATCTTTGCTTTTGTTAGACGGAAACATATGGTCTGGTATACAGATATGGTTTGATGATATTCATTAAATGTGGTTAATTAGAGGCTACATTAGTTCAGACTAGAGAACATTTTAGTTGACATTGGTACCTGCATGACAAGATCACTTAAGACCATAAGGCACAGCATCCAAATTATGCCATTTAGCCCATTGAGTCTGCTCATCTGTTCCATCATGGCTCATTTATTATCCCCCTCAACCCCATTCTCCTGTCTTTTTCATGTAATCTTGACACCTTTACTAATCAAGAACCTATCAGCCTCTGTTTTAAATATGTCCAATCACCTGGTTTGCACTCTCTGGCTAAAGAAGTTACTTCTCATCTCTGTTCTGAAGGAATGACCTCATCTGACAGTTTATCTTTAGCATGTCTGACATTTTCCTGGTATCTTTCATACATCTGATATGGTCATGTTATGCATCACAGTCTTTCATCCTTGCCAACATAAATTAGAGCTCTTGGGTGCAGCTTTCATCTTTGTTGAATGTTCACAGGAGAACTGAGATTATCTTGTACTCCGTTTCACTTTGAAGGAAGGGAAACCTCATCAGACAACAGGGCATCTGACTGAGCAGCTTCAGAACTCACTGAGCTCAGGCTGTGTTAAGTATCATCACAACAAAGGCACGACAGGGCCTCTGCTTACTTAGAAGAGTGCGTAGATTCAGCACGTCATCAAAACCTTCAAGAAGTGTCTGTAGATGCACGGTGGAGTGTATCCTAACTGGTTGCATCACAGCCTGGCGTGGAAACAGCAATGCCTAGGAATGGAAAAGTGATGGATTGGCCCAGTCCGTCTCGGGCAAACTCGGCCCCACCGTTGAGTGTATTTACATGGAACTCTGTCATGAGAAAAAGCAGCATCCATCATCAAAGATCCCCACCATCCAGGCTCTGCCCTTTTCTCGCAACTACTATTGAGCGGGAGGAACAGGTCTCACACCACTGGATTCAGGATCAGTTATTACCCCATAGCCATCAGGCTCCTGAACCACCGCCATTCTGAATTGATTCTATGATTTACAACCTCACTTTCAAGGACTCTTTTCAACTCGTGTCTCACTATTGTTTTTACTTAAAAAGTTTGTCTTCTTTTGCACATTGGTTGTTTGTCAGTCTTTGTATAGCTTTTCGTAAATTCTATTGTACTTATTTCCTGTAAGTGCCTGTAGGAAAATGCTTCTCAAGCTAGTATATGGTAACATGTATGTACTTCGACAATAAATTTACTTTGAAGGTTAACAGAGGGTGTTTTCTCAGCAAATCAACACAACAGAGAAATGTTAGGACCTAGTAAAGTTCACAGCTCCCATTCAGTCCCAATTATCACTGCATAAGGAAGGATGTTACTTGTCCTAAACTAAGGCACACTTTAGCAGTGTTCAGAATCATTCATATCATAGCAGAGAAAAAACATTGGGATTTACAACAACAAAACTTTTCTCCCTTTCCCATCCATTGTCTCCTCTGTGGAATTTGATGTCATAGCACTATGAGTCTAGCTGGTGGCAAGCTACCCCTTTACCCTTTGAGTTGCTCATGAAAACCTCTTGCCCTCGATGGACTGGCTTCCCAGTGCCACATGAGGAAGTACTGTAGCGTGTCTGTTGTGTGAGACGCCTTGCCAGGTGGTGAATTGATGCCATTGTTATGGGGACATTAATGGTTAGAACATCCACACAAGGCCATATCTCAGGAGTGCTGGGTAACAATCAATGTCATCATCATATCATCTCTCTCCTTCTCCTGCTCCATCTACTCTTCTAGGAAGAGGGTTTTGGGGAACCTGTTCTATTTCCTCACAGGGATAAAACAGACAATAGGCCTGCTTGCTGTGGCAAGACCTGTAATAGTATGCAACAGCAGAAATTATAACGGTAGTGTCTATTACATTGGATATAGTGACTTTAATGAAACGTTGCTAGTTGGTATACCTGGCACATTGCAAACGCTACGAAGGTGATTTGGGATTTTTGTAATGCCTTTGTATGAATCCAAAGGACAAGGAAGTTTGCACATCTGCCCTGGCTGGGCTGTTCTACATGGAGTTAACAGAATGGATTCCAATGAATTTGTGCATTTGACAAACAAACCTAAGTTCCTGATTAGTGTGCATAAATGCTGGAGGAACTCAGCAGGTCAGGTAGCATCTGTGGAAAAGAGCAAACAGTTGATGTTTCGGGCCGAGACCCTTCTTCAGGACTGGAAGGGAAGGGTGAAGGAGGTGGGGATAGGGGAGGGAAGAAGTACAAGGTGGTGGGTGATAGGTGAAACCGGGAGAGGGGGAGGGGCTGGGAAGTTGATTGGTGAAAGAGATATAAGGGTGGAGAAGGGGGAATCTGATAGGAGAGGTAGAAGACCATGGAAGAAAGGGAAGGGGAAGGAGCATCAGAGGGAGGTGATAGGCAGGTAAGAAGAGAGAGTGTGAGAAGGAAACACAAATGGGGAATGGTGAAGGGGAGGGAGGAGACAGTTACTGGAAGCTCGAGAAATTGATGTTCATGCCATTGGTTGGAGGCTACCCAGATGGAATATAAAGTCTTGCTGCTGCAACCTGAGTGTGACCTCATCGTAGCAGTAGAGGAGGCCGTGAACTGAATTGTCGGAATGGGAAGTAGAATTGAAATGTGTGGCCACCGGAGATCCTGCCTTTTGAGGTGATCCGAGCGAAGGTGCTCCGCAAAGCAGTCTCCCAATCTACGTCGGATCTCACTGATACACAGGAGCATTGGGTACAGTAGATGACACCAACAGACTCACAGGTGAAATGTTGTCTTACCTGGAAGAACTGTTTGGGGCCCAGAATGGCTGTGAGGGAGAAGCTGTAGGGGCAGGTGTGGCGCTTGTTCTGCTTGCAAGGACAAGTACAGGGAGGGAGATCAGTGTGAAGGGGCAAATGGACAAGGGAGATATGTAGGGAGCAATCTCTCCAGAGAGTGGAATGTTGGGGGGGGGTGAGGGTGAGGGAGTGATGTATTAGATACAGGGGCTTGTGGGGTGGTAGATGAGGACAAGAGGAGCCCTGTCCCTGGTGTGGCAGTGGGAGGATGGGGTGAGATTCCTACTCGACTATCAATAAGTTAATGATGATCTCTTGAATAACACACGCGATGTAACCAAACATCAGGTTATTTGTGTGATATTAAAGTGGGTATGAATGCATCCTCTGAGTCACACCAAACCTGCAATCTATGTACAGTGACTTCTGCTTTGAAAATTCTGCTAAAGTCAGAAGGGGATTTCAATGTAAATTAATTGACACATTTCTGGTTTAGTGAATTTCCACCCTGTGGTGATAATAATAATCCTGGTTCAGTTCTAATAAAAACAGATCAAAATGTACAGGAGCAAGATAGACCAGCTGGTTGAGTGGTATCTCAGCCACAACCTTGCATGCAATGTCTGCAAGACCAAAGAATTGATTGAGGACTTTAGAAAGGATAAGATGAGGGCGCACGCACCAGTCACCATCGAGGGATCAGTGGTGAGCAATTTCAAGTTCCTGGATGACAACATCTCTGCTCAGCATATTGATGCAATTACAAAGAAGGCATGACAGTGGCTACAGTGTACTTCTTTGGGAGTTTAGGGAGATTTGGTATGTCACCAAAGACACTTGTAAGTTTCTACAGATGTACCGTGGAGAGCACTCTAACTGGCTGCGTCACTGTCTAGTATGGGGGAAGGATCAAAAGAAGTTGCCCAAGTTGTGAACTCAGTCAACCCTATTACGGGCATGCATGAGCCTCCCCAGCACCCAGGAGTTCTTCAAGGAGAGATGCCTCAAAAAAAGAGACCCCATCCATCATTAAGGACCCTCATCACCCAGGACATGCCCTCTTCTCATTGCTACCATTAGGGAGGAGGTACAGGAGACTGAAGGCACACACTCAACTATTCAGGAACAGCTTCTTCCCCTCTTCCATCAGATTTCTGAATGGACATTGAACCCATGAACACTACCTCTCTACATTTTTTTCTCTTTTTGCACTATTTATTTAATTTAACTTTTTTAATATAATTGTTTACTGTAATTTACAGTTTCTATTGCTATGTATTTAAATGTACTGCTGCCACATTACAACAAATTTCACAACATACGCCAGTGATATTCAACCTGATTCTGGTTCTGTTTCTGATTTTGAATTGAAGGAAGCAGTTCTGATTTTGAATTCAAGTAGCATTGAAAATGCCCGGCCAAGATTTTTGCAGAAAATTGCCACGTATAAACTTGAAGAAACACTGCTCTCCACTGCCCTCTTCCATAGCCCATATTTCTTCAGACTTTCAAATTAACTCCCATATCAGATGCTTGGCTGCAATCTTCTCTTCAATTCTTGGATGGGTCTCTTGTCTTTCCAAGGATGAGACAAGACTGGTGGATGAGACCAAGGGCAGGACAGTTTCAGTAGTATTCCAGTTGTTCCAATGATTTTTGCACCACCTAGGTTGGACATTTGATTCCTAAATTTGTTTCAACTCTTCCTTTGACTATTTAAACCCCATTTGAGGAGTGCATGCATTGTTCATTTTCATACTTATTTAATCAGCATTTGAAATTAAGGCATTTCACATATTTTCTAAACATTTGCAAGGATAAGGTAAAAAAAAACACTACAGAAAGGGTTCTGTCAGAATAATGCATTAGACTCTGTAACAAAATGGAGAATTTAAAACGGAACTGTGGAATGCCAGACTTAACTAGTTTAAAAATTGAATGCTCTTGAATATCAAGATTAGTTTTTCAGATATGTTTGGAATTCATAGGCAGCCTTTCAGCCTCATCTCCAAGAGGACATCAACCTTGTTGTTGTTTGGAGGCTTAAATGCCTTGATGACCCAGAGAGCTATGTTGGCCAGTCAGGTCTTCTTGCTTTGGCTCTTGGTAGGGTCGCCCTTGCCAAACAGGTCACAGAGTAGAGGTCAGACAAAGAGCAGCCCACCAGTCCTCCAGGTTCAGAGGTTCATTTCAGGGCTAATAGCCCTAACTGGGAAAACAAAATTGCTACGGAAACAGCAATGAGTGCACCTGAGTGTGACAACATTCCGGAGTCTCCACCCGGGACTTGCGTGACCAACAGCAGTGAAAACCGAGCTCGTGACATCATGAAGGGAGCCCTGAATACCGGCAGGGAGGAAAGACCTTCATTGCTGCCCTAAAGCACCAGCGGCGCAATGGGCAGGAAGTAAATAAATTTCAGCCTTCGTATGTCAGAGGAGCTGCTGAATTAGTTGGGGGCAGGTGGTCCTTCATTACTGCAGTTGGTCTAGTCGAGGGAGTATTCAATGTGTTTGACTCACACAGAGCCAGTCACAGCACCGGTAGTGATGAATGAGTGGAGTAGGGCTGGGGGTTGGAGAGTTGAATGAGGTAGGAGGCAGTTTTTCTCTCTCCATTATTGCAGTCAGACATTCGTAGTTGCAGCCCTGCATTTCACAATTTTTACATTCTTTGTGTGTCATCTCATTCTCAATCGGTTCCCATCTTAAAGCCTTTATGAGCAAAGGATCATGTTCTCTTTTTCTAACTACCCTCATTAATCCATCGGCCAGATCACCTACCTGCATCTTAACCCCTTGGCAACCCTGACAACGTCCTCTCAGAGATACTTCCTTTGTCCTTTCCATCCATTCTCCACCCTCCCTCCAACCTGAAATAAATTTATTTTCTCTCCCTCTCGGTTCTGATAGAGGAACTTGCAGCCTGACACATTAACTCTGTTTCTTTTCCCGCAGACGTTGCCTGATCTGCCGAGTGTTTGACACATTTTCTGTTTTTATTTCAGCTTGCACATGGTGCGACATTGAATTGATTTTTTTTTCGAGCCACAATGACCGGTGTCTGGGAGCCAGGCAGCCGTGATGGCAGATGAAAAAGTCATGCTGAGCTCAGAAAATTAGGGTCCATGGTCAAATGTTCTTGTAAATAATCGTCACTTAGCTTGGAGCTCATTCAAAACTGAATTTGTGGTGCTGTGGTGAGGGAGGCTCCTCTGCACCACCTAGTGGTGTGCAGCAGTATGGCAAGATTGCTACAGAAATAGAAAGTGTTCCACTCTTTTCTATAAGTGTATACCTCAGATAAATACTTTGTGGAGATTTGTGATATATATGATTATATGATATATACGTACAATATCTGAAATACATCTTATGGAAATGTTTGTTTGATGATGAACTTCAATAAAATTAAGTTACAGCAAGTGTTGGAAATACTTACCAACTCAAGCATTGCTTCCAGTGGGTGGTCTTAGTACAGTTACCAAAATTCAAACAAGTTTGAAGTTATAGAGAAAGAGAAAACAAAAAGGAGGGTTTGTGATGGGATGTAAAGCAGAAGAGAGTACATGGAATAGGTGATGACCAGAAGAGGGTGTTAAGCAGAAATGGTGTGTTACAGGGGTGTAAGTGGCAGGATATGAATGATATGGTGGATTTATTAAGATTTTCTGAAGGCATTTGATAATATGCCACATCAAAGGTTATTGCACAAGAAAATACTCTTGGCTTAGGATGTAATAGACTACTGCTGACAGAAGACCGCCTTAATAATAACAACAGACAGTGATGCATAAATGGCTCTTTTCTTGGCAAGATGCAATATGCAGGACGACAAAGTGAACTGGGTCCTTAACATTTCACAATTAATATACATAAAACACAGATAATAGGACTGAAGCTGATAAATATGTTGATGACTCAAGAGAGGTGAGAAAGCAAACTGTGAAAAGGATAGAAGGAGATTATGGATTAAATTTGGGTGAAGATCTTGTCCATGGAATTTTATCTGCAAAAGTATGAAATTGACTATTTTGTCAGAAAAATTTAAGGAAGAATGTTATCCAAGTGTAAGAGATTGCAAGACTTTGTGGTTCACAGTGATCTGCGTGTCCAGGTAAATGATTCGCAGAAGGCTGGAATGAGTGTTTAAGGAAAGCTGGCTGAATGTTGTTAATTAATAACAGGGCAATTTCATATAAAATAGGGAGGTTATGCTTCAGATCGATGGCATTGGTGAGCCCACTTTTGAAATACTGTGAACAGCACAGGTCTCATATAAGGAGTGATGTAAATGAGTTGGAATCAGTTCAGAGGTTTTTTAGAAAAATCTTTGAAGTAGGTGGGTTGTCTTCTGAGAAGAGGTTGGAATGGCAGGGCTTACATCGGCTGAGTTTAGCAGAGAGCAGTTACTGGAAATTTGAAATATAGAGAGAAAATGCTAGAAATACTCGGTGGGTCAGAACTAATAAAATTGATTAACCTGAAGCATTGACTGTTTTCTCTCTGCACAGATGCTGCCTGCCCTGCTGCATATTTCCAGCACTGCTGAGTTTTATTACACTTTTTATTTAATTGTAAGTGTATGCACTTGTTCCAAATTCACAGTATTTTCTCCATAATTATGTATTGCTATGAACTGCTGTTGAAAAGACAACTAATTTCACAACATATGCTGGTGATATTAAACCTGATTCTGATATGAATCAATATTAAATTGAAAATTTGCATGAACATACAATGACCAACAAAAAAAATCCACAATTAGCAATGAGCAGATACATTTCTGTTTTATATTCGTTACGTGGATGGGCTTTCACTCAGCAAACTCCACACCACTTCTTGAACCCCTTCCTTCTTTGTGTCACAGCAAACAGCAAATCTAAATGAATTATTCTCACTTGTATGTACGAAACCAACATGCCTATTTGGCATGTTCTGAAATCTGCAGTGAATCAGGGAGGGAGGAGGCAGAAAATGTTAGCTTGACACAGCATCAGTTCTTAGTCGAATGTTATCTCTGTTATTGCACAATGTACCACTTGAGAGCAGTAAAGTTACAGGGAAATGCACATATTCTTTTGAAAGGCTACATCAGTTTAGATTAGCTCGATCAATGTACAAGACATAACTCTTTCTGACACAGTCAGACTATGAAGTAACCGTAGTTCACAATTCAAAAATATGTGTATTTTTTAACCATGATTTTGATCACTTGAGCAAAAATGTGTAGCTGCTCACATTAATTTATGATGCAAAGGCACAAGAATGCCTGAGGCAGTGGCACAATTGTGGCACAGCGTCAAAACAAGTTTTATGTCATTGCTATGTTAAAATAAGTACCGAAGAACTTCAATACAACTAATTAGCAAAGAACACGGGTTTAGTTGTGGAAATATACCACAGAAATGTTTGTATTTTAAATAACAAGTAAAGTTGAACAAACCAGGTAAACAGTTCGAAACAGAACAGAAATAGCATACTTCAAAATTTGATACATGAAGTCACTCAATGTGCAATCACTTCAGATTTCTGTCAAGACATGGACATCTTTCTACTTTGTTAATCTTGCAATGACTGATGAATGTTAGAACCCTTATCACTGTGGTTTATTCCCCTGCATCTCCCTCTGAACTCACTCACCTCAATAATAAGCAAATGCTTTGAGAGGCTGGCCAAGAACTACATCTACAGCATGCTACCACCCACACTGGACCTCCTACAATTCACCTACTGACACAAACAATCGACTGATGACACAATAGCCACAGCTCTACACACCATCCTTACACATCAGGAGAAGAAAGATGCTTATGTGAGAATGCTGTTCTTGGACTACAGTTCAGCATTCAACATCATAGTTCCCTCCAGGCTTGACAAGAAGCTCAGAGACCTCGGCCTTCATCCTGCCTTGTAATAAAGTCAATTCAAGTCAATTTGACTCCTATGCCTTTTGAGGTGCTCATCAATAAGATAGCATGACATAGCCCATTGACCCAGCAAATAGCATGGCTCAGCTGCTTGGGTGAGCTGAGATGGCACAGCCTAGTTCATTGGGTGAGGTGAGATGGCATGGCCCAAGAGGTGGGCATAAAGAGAACGCATTATGGCTAGGTCATTAGTTGAGAGGAGATAGCCCAGCCAGGTCTTAAACAGCAGCACATGATATTGACCAGGAATGTATCTATATAAAAAAAAGATGTTCCCTGTATTTAGAGATTATGATTGAACATGGAAATAAATGGAATTCAATCCTGATACAATATGACATGAAGACATTTAATTGACAAATAATTGAGAAATGCACTATTTGGTAAAGAATTCCTCTCCTGCTGCTAGATCCTGAAATTCCACAAGGGTTCTTCTTGTTTCAGTCTCTAATTGATGTCAGATCAGTGGAGGTCCTAGAGAAGCAATACAAAGGGTACGTTTCATCTGGAGAGTTTTCTAATGAAAATACCAGTAGGAGATGGGCAGATTCTAACGGCTCTTGTCTGTTCTGTAGATTCTTTTACTGTCCCTTTGCTAAAAATATTTCAGTTACATATCGATGACCACCGTTTCAGATGATAATGGTCACAGCACCTGGGACATTCGGAATTCACAATTACTGAGTTTGCACCCTCAGCGATGTTGAAGGCCTTGTAACATCCACTTCCAATGTCATGCCGCTTGCACACTTAATGCCCCGGCCAGGTCACTAGACAGGAGGTGGTAGCCCGGCCAGGTCACTAAACAGGAAGAGTTAGCCCGGCCAGGTCACTAGACAGGAGGTGGTAGCCCGGCCAGTTCTTGGACAGCAATATTGACTGGAATGTATGAAAGATGCTTAAAGACTGGCTAGTTTCTTTGAAGTCTGGTTAATTTCCTCATGCACACTTCAGCAGCTAGTGGTTACAGAATTTCTACCCTTATTTTACTTCCAGTAGTCATTGACATTATTACATTAAAAAAAACATCAAGAAGGTAATGAAAAGTTCAGGAAGATATTGAATGCATACAGGGAATCATTCCAAAGTGAATGCAGTAAAGAACCATTGTGATCATGTTTTCAAATGAAGCACTAGCAAGCATTTCTTTACCTTGCCTTGAACACACTTGATGGATTGTTAATGGATTTTTAACAATTACTTCTTCAGGTGTATTAGGCACTGAATATAGATCACACTCAGTGTTAGTGTTGGTAAATGAAAGGGAGTGAAGTCATGGAGACATAACACACAGACAGGCCCTTCAGCCCATCATTTCTATGCTGACCCTTTGGCCACCTACACTTACCCCTTTTCCCACATTAGCTTCATACCTTTCATGCCTTGTCTTTTCAACTGTCTGTCTTGTTATGAGTGATGAACAGACCTGATGGAAATGGGGATGCAGAGTTAACCATTCCCCCCCCCCCGAGAACTATGAACTATTGCTGTTGCTATGCTGCTACTGAGAGAGAGAGAGATGAAGCCCAGGCAAGAACATCTGATACAGATAAGAGGGAGAGAGAGACTGTTGATCTATTGTATTTTGACTCTTCCTGGATTATTTATCTTTCACTACAAGGACTTTACTTTGCTCGTTAACATTCCTCAGGAGACAGCAGGAGTGGCCTGATTTGATGGACACAGTCATTCAGAGTTGATGGATAGCTGAGACCATATATATGCCATAACTGAATCTTGAATCTTGCATGCTGGTGGGTCCTATAGTCTTCTGTCTCACCACTGATGTTTCAGGTTAGTGAAGGTCTTGGCTCTCAGATTTGGTTTATCTTCATGCTTCTCCTTCCCCTTGCCATTGCTCTTGCAACATAATTTGACTGAAGTAAAAACGGAAAACACAGGGACCACTCGGTTGGTTAGGTAGCATCTGTGGAAAGGGAAACAGAGCTGATGTTTCAGGTTGAAGGACCTTTGGGGAAAGAAAGGAAGAAGATCTAGATTTAAACTGTGGAGACAGCATGGAGAGATGGATGGATGGAAGGAAGGAAGGAAACAGATTCACCTTACCCCATCCACCCCTTCCCCGTACAGAGATATTCACTTTGCTCTGTCTCCCCCTCCCAGATGCGGATTGAATTGGATGTCCTGAGGGACAGAAGTATTTCAAAGTGGAGCCTGATCCTTGGTTATGAGGATCCTGTGAGAGTTGCCACAAACTGTAACAGACAGGCCAAATGCAGCCTGATTCAACAAAACCAGAGTGTGATAGGAGAGTAATTCCTCACGTGAATGCCAAAGGAGGGCACTAAACCCACTTGAACTGGCCAGCAGGGATGACAAGGCCAACCCCTTCCTGCTCTCCTGCCTATTAGGCTAATTAGGCTAATTCCATTCCCATTCTGATATGTCTATCCATAGCCTCCTCTATTGTCAAAATGAACCCAAACTCAGGTTGGAGGAACAACACCTTATATACTGGCTGGGTAGCCTCCAACCTGATGGCATGAACATTGACTTCTCTAACTTCCATTAATGCCCCTCCTCCACTTCTTACCCCACCCCTGACATATTTAGTTGTTTGCCTGTTCTCCATCTCCCTCTGGTGCTCCCCCCCCTTTCTTTCTCCTGAGGCCTCCTGTCCCATGATCCTTTCCCTTCTCCAGCTCTGTATCCCTTTTGCCAATCACCTTTCCAGCTCTTAGCTTCACCCCACCCCCTCCGGTCTTCTCCTACCATTTCGCATTTCCCCCTCCCCCCACTACTTTCAAATCTCTTACTATCTTTCCTTTTGGTTAGTCCTGACGAAGGGTCTCGGCCCGCAACATCGGCAGCGCTTCTCCCTATCGATGCTGCCTGGCCTGCTGTGTTCTACCAGCATTTTGTGTGTGTTGTTGTTTGAATTTCCAGCATCTGCAGATTTCCTCGTGTAGGCTAATTATTAGTACATTTTATCACGTGACTTGTTTATAGCCCCATATAAGGTCCTTGTCCTTTGGTTCTCACCTTTTCCTTTCTCGCCCTTGCCTTTGATGGCTAGTTTCTGAAACTCTAGTTAATATTTATTTTTGGGATTTTGACTTTACCTGTGAGCTTCTTTTTGGACCCTTTGCTTGCTAAGGAATCCTAAACCTTGCTGGACATTTCCCCTCTAATTTTGTGTGACTTTGCTCCACAATTTGGTTGACCACTATTCTGTGTGAGGGAAGTTAAAAATGAAAAACCTACCCAGTTACTGGGGGCACCACTGAGTTGATGCTGGTTTTTGGAACAGTCCCACCAGTTGCACTTCCAGACTTATTTATCTGTAACTCATTTTCTCTGAAAATAGAGAGCCTTGGAGGTGGTGGTGTGAGGAGGACTTTTTGATTTTAAAAAGAGGCAGCTGGAAAATGTAAGGAGAAAATCTTCAAAAAAAAAGCTAGAAGCACAAAGATGGAAAGTATGAAGAAACAATCAAATAGAGATGATTGTGGTTGAGTTCAAGGTGTCCACTAATGTGTCAGTATATAATGTCAGCTACTGTGCCAGTTGATAAAGTTTGTTATAGCCATGTTCATTTACATGGCCAGTAATGTTGGCATATCTAATATAATCTATTCATAATTATATTGAAGTAGCAATTAGATAATAGATGTGAGATTGGATATCTCTCTGATAAATTGATTGGTGAATTTCACTAATGATACTCTAAAAGAAACATCTGTAAATTAGTTAATTGATCACTCACCAATTAGCAGCAGCAAATATATTGGAGATAAGTAGAGCAGCTGTTTTGGGTTGTGTCAGTGTAAGAATGAGGAGATGAGGCTTTGGTGTGTGGAGTGAAAATATTTCTCTTTTTTTAAATAAAAAGAGAATGTACAGGCAAGGTATAATTTTATTCATCCTTAGTTCTTGGTTCTGCATAAGCAGGATGGTTGTCAGGACAGTGTAATGCTCATCATGCAAGATGCAGAAAACTGGGGAACCTCCCAGTCTTTCCCAACATCTGTGGGAAATGCACCCAGGAACTGGCATTGGATATACTCATCTGGGAAGTTGAGAACCTCGATGAGCATTTTACTGAGGCGATCGCACCCAATGTGCAAGCTTTGGATAGATGGCTGACCACCAGCTGAACTTGGAGGAATGGATAGACAGGGTATGGGGCCCATGTGACCATTCCTCTCACTAACAGGTACACTTTGGATACTCTTGAGAGGGATGTTCATACAGGGGCTAGCAACAATTGTCAGGTCTCTGGCACTGTGACTTGCTAAGACTTAAAGGGTAAAGGGTGCATTCAGGGTGATAGTGATAGGAGAGCTGATATTAAGGGGGGCAGACAGAAAATTCTGTGGCCACAGAAGACACAATGGGATGACCCATCCTTATTATTCTTCCCATTGCTTTCTCCAACTTCTGGTAATTTATCCCCCTCATTCCTGCTCTCTTTCCATCCCCTTTTCTGGTTTTACTCTCATACCATCTTTTCTCCACACCTGCCCATCTCTTTCCCTTGGTTTGTCCCTTTCTTCCATGGTGAGTCTGTGAAAAATAGGGCTATGTACAGCAACCAAAGGGTAGGGAACCTACTGGAGGGAATTCTGAAAAACTTGCATAGTGAAGGCCTGTGGTGAACTACATATACCTGTCTGGACACGTTCCCCCCCCACCCCCCACCGCTGACTGCTCCTCTGGCTCCTCCCACAGACCCCTGTATAAAGACGATTGGAGGCACTGCTCCTCCCTCAGTCTCCAGGAATTACTGTGATGGTCTCTTGCTGCTGATAGTGCTCTCTCTTCCAGCTAATAAAAGCCTATCTCTCGCCTCATGTCTCCGAGAGTTATTGATGGTGCATCAAGGCCTAATTGGGAATAGTCAACATAGTTTTGTGCACGCAAGACTGCCTGATGATCTTTGAAATTTTTTTCTGAAGAGGTAACTAAAGAGATTGATGATATGACGTTAGAAAGGCGTTTGACAAGGTCCTGCATGGCGGACTGATCTGGAAGGTTATATCCATAGGACATAGGAGCAGGAATAGTCCATTCAGCCCATCAAGATTGCTTTGTATTCCATAATGGCTGATTTACTATCTCTTTCAACCCCATTCTCCTGCCTTCTCCCCATACCCTTTTAGCACTCTTACTAATCAAGAACCTATCAATCTCCGCTTTAAATATACCCAGTGATGTAACCTGCATAGTCACCTATGGAAATAAATTCCACAAATTCATTACCATCTAGGAGGGAACTAGCAGGCTGGATCCAGAATTGATTTGTTGATGGGAAGCAGAAGGTAGATTGAATCATTATTCTCTGACTGGAGATCTGTGACTAGTAAGGTGTCCCAGGGGTCAGTGTTGGGACATCTGATCTTTGTTATTTATGTAAGTGGTTTGGATGTGAATGTACATGGCACGTTTAGCAAGTATTAAGGGGTTCTTGTTGACAGTGAGGTCAGTTGCAATGAATGCAAAGAGACCTTGATCAGGGAGATAGAGTGAGGAATTGTTAATGGATTTCAACTTGTATAAGGATGAAGTGATACATTTTTGACAATCAAACCATGGTAGGACAGTCAGGGCACTGAGTTGTGGAACAGCGGGACCTGGGAGTACATGTTCAAAGTGCCTTTATTATCAAACTATATACATTATATAACCTTGATTTGTCATTTTATAGTCAGCCACAAAGAAACCCAAAAGAACCCATGAAAAGACAATCAGCACCCAATGTGCAAGCAGGGTGGGGGTTGTAAACAAATTGTGAACTATAAAAGTAAAGAAATAGCACTCAAAGCGAAAGTGAATCCTCAGACACAAAGCCTGGAGAAGCCAGTGTAGGCCTCAGCCTCAGTTAGGCATAGAGCCAAGTAAACATCACGTAGCAGTGAGCAGAACTGAACCAGCTTGATGCTCTCCTCTCGTTTCGATGCCCGGCTTTTTCAATCCATCTGGCATGGTATTTAAGTCAACCAAACATCAGGTCACTCCTCACTCTAGGGCCTGGGGTCTGTCACATTGATACACTCTGGGCCTGGAACCACTGCCACCATTCAGCCCATACCCAACCTTTCCAAATCGGCCTTGAATGGGCCTCTAATCTACCTCTACTCTGCTCCCACTTTGTTCTGCTCTGCATACTCTGACCTCACTCTCCATTTTTACATGAAAGTGCTATTAATAAGTTATTTAGTTGTGTTCTTTGTTTTGTTTGCTGCCAATAAATGGTCGCTGGGCATCACCAGCACCATCTAAAACCAGTTTACCAAAGCAGCTGTGTAGTTAGACAGGGTGGTGATGAAGACATTTAGCGGTCTGGCCTTCATCAGTCAGGGTGTGAGTTTAGGAGAAGGGACGTTGTAAAAGTAGTTGTGAAGCTGCACTTGGAGTATTGTGTACAGTTTGGTTACTCTGTTATAGGAAAGACATGGAGAGGGTGCAGAGGAGAATGCAGTCTGGACTGGAGGTTCTGATCGGTAGGGAGAGGTTTGTCCAGCATTTTGTGTGTGTTTGTCATGCTGGATCTTTTTTACCCTGGAGTGTCAGAGAATTAGGTGTGACCTCATAAGTTTACAAAATCACGAGAGGCATGGATAAGGTGGACAGTCAAAGTCTTTTCCCCCTAAATCCAAAATTTGGGGCACAGATACAAGATAAGAGGGGAGATATTTAAAAGAGGCCTGAAATGTAGTTCTTTTTACACAGAAGCTAGTGAGTACCTGGATTGACCTGCCATAGGAGGTGATCGAGGCAGGTACAATTGCAATACATAAGAGGCATTTAGATAGATTTGGAGGGGCTTAGAGGGTTATGGGCTGAATGAGGGCAATTGTGAGTAGCAGGTAGGATGTTGTGGTGAGCATGGACCAGTTGGATCGAAGGACATCTTCCCATGTTGTATTACTTTGTGTACTTGAAGCCGCTGTGGAGAATTGATCCATTGGAATGATTGGTGCATGGAGTGGATTTTTCAGTGATGTCGGTAGAATAGTGAAGTGTTGTTCTGTCAAGGCTAGTTGAATGGGTGTATTTATAATTGGACATATAATATGTGTAATATATGTGTAATTCCATATATGTAAGTAGTGAACTGATTGTACTATCATGCTGTAAAATGGCTGATTTTGTGTTCCTTATTATTTTTGAACCGGATGTAGTGTGATGTATAGAAATGTAAGCGTATCTTTTTAAGATCTGAGTGATACTTTTGATACATTATTGTTTTAGATAATGCTGTTATGTGAGTGGTACAGGTTGAGCACCCCTTATCTGAAATTCCAAAATCTGAAAACCTCCAAAATCTCAAATTATTTTCAGCACTGACATAATGTCACAACTGGAAAATTCCACAAGAGCCTGGGAAGGTACTGTTGGGTCTGGTGATTTCTGATCCAACAGATTACTTTAGGAGTCCAAGAACGAGTTGAAAACCTGTTGCTTCACGATCATCTATTGAAAGTTTAAAACACAGCAGGCATAGAGCTCATGGCAATAATTTCACTATTAGGAGATAAAAAGAAACTAAAGAACAAAGAACTAAGATGGTGATTCTTGCAGAAACAGACATTTTTATACTGAGTAAAGGTAAATTCCTGAGATGACGGAGGGCCTATTGGAAGACAGGTACAGCATGTTTAACCCAATGAAAAAGTGAAAGGTGGTAAAGTGTTATATAGTTTTGGAACCAGTAGGTGGAGTCTAATACCACATTGTGAAAAATGTAAGTTAAAATACAAGTAATGTTAGTGAAACTACTAATTCAGTCTTGCTAAAAACTCACTAATTGAATTAAATGCCTTATTTAAAAACATAGAGAACAACCGATTCCATCAATCCCCTTTGATTCTAAATCACACATTTAGAATCATTGTCTGAAAGTTCAGATGCAGTAAAACTTAAAGTATCTTTATTAAGAGTAATGACACTAGAGTTGTATATATGCACGCTCTTAGCATTTATAACATAATATCATAATTGGACACATCAGACACATTTGTACTAGTTTAGATTATTCTGGTGATGATCAAACACCAAACAAATAAATTATGATGCATATTAATATGAATATTACGACTTTTAATACTGAGTAACCCCAGTTTCCAGGACTGAAATGAATCCAGTTTAAGAAACCCCATCCATCAGAAGTTAATGAAAAATAGAAAAAACACTGCATAAAGTGAAGATCTCAATTGTGTATTGAAAGAGTGGATTCATCTGTTTTCCCCGAGCACCTATGCTCTGTCTGCTAGAAGAAGCAGGATCTCCAATGGCCACCCATTTTAATTCCACTTTCCATTCCCATTCTGGCATGTCAATCCATTGCCTCCCCTACTGTCGTGATGAGGCCACGCTCAGGTTGGAGGAAGAACACCTTATATTTCATCTGTGTAACCTCCAAACTGATTGCATGAACATTGATTTCTCGAACTTCCAGTATTGATACCCCCCACCCTGCCCTCTCCTTCACCAGTCCCCACCCCCTTTTCTGTCTCTCACCTTATCTTCTTGCTTGCCCGTTGCCTCCCTCTGGTGCTCATCCCCCCTTTTCCTCTTCCATGGCCTTGTGTCTTCTCCTATCAGACTCCCCCTTCCTCCAGCCCTGTATCTCTTTCGCCAATCATTTTCCCAGCTCTTTACTTCATCCCTCTGACTCCTGGTTTCACCTGTCACCTTGTGTTTCTCTCTCTCTCCTGTCCCACTTTTTAAATCTACTCTTCATCTTTTTTCCTCCTGGCCTGCCGAAGCATCTTGACCTGAAATGTTGACTGTACTTCTTTCCATAGTTGCTGCCTGACCTGCTGAGTTCCTCCAGCATTTTGTGCATTGCTGTTTTGGACAACCCAGGCTGTATTTTCAGGAGGCTATCTGTACCTACCTTTGGTAGTAATTTTGACCATCATATAGACACCATTAAAGGTAGGTAAAAGGGAACTGTTGTCCGAATCGCTTAACTTCTCATAGGCTAACAGGAACATGCCAGAAGCATAAAAAAATCACAAGTGAAGATTTTGTATTTACCCACAAAATGTGCAGAAAAATAGGGTTGTTCATTCAAGTGTAAGAGAATTTTTAATAATGTGTTAAGTGTAAATATTGTATAAAAAGAAGCTCTCTGTTAGCAAAAAATTGACCTTAGCAAACAAAAAAAAATCTTTTTTCCAGATTTTAATACTTGGAGATCCTTGCTTTAAAAAATGAATATATATTTTACCTTTAATTTGTTTTCTTATCTCTCCCTGAAGGCTGACTTTATTTACTATTGCCTTATTTGACTTTTGTATTTCTAATTTTTTCAGGCCATGACTCCTTGAGGATTTTTCATTCTGCTTGGTTGAGGAGGTAGCCCTGGTCATTACTGTTCCTGACTTCAATGAAGTGCACATTGTACTGTTAGACTTCAGTGGCCATAAATTGCCAGTGTATAGCCCATTAAAAAAATCTGTGGCAAACATTTCAACGTGACTGTGAGTCAGTCATCACTGAAAGCAAATTACAGGCCAGTAACTTGAAATTGTGCAATTTTGCTCACGTATTTTACAACTTTAAAAAAACCTATTTTGTTTTGAAAAGTGTCCTTTCACTGGGAAAATACAAATTACTACTCAATTTGTGTTGAATAAAAACAGTAATGGAACCAATTGCTTAAATCTTTAGATTAATTTGTATAGCTCAAAAAATGTTATCAACTCATTATTATCCTATTAATAGGAATGCATAATAATCAGTAGTCTCCTATCAAGCTAAGAATACATCATTTTAATTATGTATTAATGGCCTAGTAAAAGTGATTGCTTCCCTTAACTGGTCCTTCATAAAACTGCTAAGAGAAAAACCTATTATCTGCATTCACTATACAAGAATTATTTTTGACACAGCTTAATTTGGGGGGAAATGAAAGTTAAAAAAAACTAGCTTTAGCATTTTAGGAAATCTGCATCTTAGGGTTGTTAAAAAATTAGAACATATTGATCAAAGTGCCCTTGAAGTGCTTGCTTTCCAAGGACCTACGGTACAAAATATGCTGATGGCTGGTGGGTCAGTAGTGAAATGCATTTGACCTTGTATCCAGCCTCCACATTGAGATGAAGAAATTCTGTAAGTTGTGGAGTTGAATGGCTTCTTCACTTTCACAACAGTTACAACTAGTATGTCTAGAACAGCACCATTCAGTTAACTCCAATCACTATCATTTAAAAGTGGTTTAGGTAATTTTTAATTCCGATGTGCATTTATATTATTTTAAATTGACTGCTGATTTGTGTTTTTTGAATCCACTTAGCATTTTGAACATTTTGTAGAATTATTATTAGAATTAGGTGGTGTTTTTCCTGATGATTACCAAATGTCTCTGACTGTAGTTTCTGCCACTTACGGTGTCCCAGCAGTAGTCAAGGGACAGTTGTGTTTTTGACACAATGACTTGGAGCAGGACAGCTCCAGGAACCTAGCGTGGCCATGGGGAAATGTAAGCGGTGACTATGAGAAGCAGCACGGTTTGATCCAATACTAGTTCCATTATCCAATGCATCTAATAATTTCTGAAACGATGTTAAAGGGCTGATGATACTAGAGTACCCTCTAACACGCTGGACTGCAATATCCTCCACTTCCTGTACTCCAGGGTCGAGCCCCAGAAAGGGTCAGTTCAGCCCCAGAAAGAGTACTGGGGGCACGTCTTTGAGCACAAAAGCATGCAATGCCTGATCGACTGTGAGGGAGTCCTCAGTCTAGATTGGAAATAAACTTTGATCTGGTGACATGGCCTGTCCTTACAGGACTCGTTAGAATTTGAATTGAATTGATTTTATTAGTTACATCCTTCACATACGTGAAGAGTAAAATCTTTATGTTATGTCTCCGTCTAAATGCACAATGTGCAATTTATAGTAATTTGTAATAAATAGTATGTACAACAGGGCAGTCAATGTAACATAGAAATACAATTGTGTCAGTGTGAATTAATCAGTCTGATGTCCTGGTGGAAGAAGCTGTCCCGGGGCCTGTTGGTCCTGGCTTTCATGCTGCGGTACCGATTTCTGGATGGTAGCAGCTGGAACAGTTTGTGGTTGGGGTGACTTGGGTCCCCAATAATCCTTTGGGCCCTTTTACACACCTGTCTTTATAAATGTCCTGAATAGTGGGAAGTTCATGTCTACAGATTCCAGTCAGGATGCTCTCAATTCATAGGATTTGAGGACCCATATCAAACTTCTTCAACCATCTGAGGTGAAAAAGGTGCTGTTGTGCCTTTTTCAGCAAATAGCCGGTATGTATAGACCATGTGAGGTCCTCAGTGATGTGTATGCTGAGGAATTTAATTTCTAGGCACACAGTCTTGAAAATAAACACAGATTTTGTTTATTCTAGCCATGTCAACTAGTAAGCAGGACTTCCATAAGTAATGAAGTTTCAGATACATAACAAAATGTATAATTTTATTATGAGCAGGTTAATCGATATTTAGCAAAGTGTTCAAATTGCATGAATGTAATGGTTAAAATTCAAGACTACTATGAATGTATTTATTTTACAGATATCGAGGTGTGAGGAATCTTTGATATTCAAGCAAGATTTAAATTGTTAACCTTGAGATAGTCAATGGAAGAATTCTTTGTTTTGAGTGAATTTGCTTAGATATGAAAGATAAAAGTATCAGCTACAAGTTAGAAGTCCACTGATCCTCACTTGGCATCTTGAATAAAGCCCTTTCAAATATGTATGTTTTGAAATATGTATTTCAAATAAACATATGTATGTTTTTTCCATTTTAAAACAAACTCTGCCCATTGTTGTTTTAAATTGTTGCAACTTGTATCTACACAATCATCATTTGGCCCAAAATCATAAGTGTACTAGTGCAAGTCATGCAAGAAA